>NW_024426774.1:27988583-27989657 GCF_017311325.1 Ursus maritimus | reverse complement strand
AGTGATATCAGGTTTTTTTTTTTTGTTTGTTTGTTTTTTTTTTCCTGAAAACCCTTAACAGTTCCTGTGGAATAGTTCTACTGGCAATAAATGCCCTCAGTTTTTTTTTTTTTCTTTCCTTCTTTTTTTAGAAAGTCATATTTACTTCACTTTTAATGAAGATTTCACTGGACATACTGTTCTGGATTGGTGTGTGTTTGTTTGTTTTTTCCTTTTACCACTTTAAATATTTCACTTAACTCTCTTCTTTTTGCACATTTTCGCACAAGAAGTCCACTGTAAGTCATATCCTTGTTCTTCCACTGGCAAAGTGTCTTTTCCCCCAACTCTCACCTGGGCTTTTTTTGAAGATTTTTCTCTTTGTTTTTGGTTTCTGCACTTTGCACAGTATATATTCAGGTGTAGGCTTTTTGTTTTGTTTTGCTATGTTTTTAGTACTTCTTGGTTTAGATATGTGGTTTGGAAAATTCTTGTCCATTATCACTTGATGTATTTCTTTTGTTCTCTCTTTCTTCTCCTTCTGATATTCCATTTACAACTATATTGTACCTTTGAAACAACAGTTCTTGATTGTTGTGTTCCTTTTTTTTCTTTCCTCTTTGCTTTTCAGTTTGGATTTTGTTTATTCTTAATATATGTTCCTAATTATTATCATTAATGAGGTGGGATTCTGTCTTCCTTATAGGGAAAGACTGTATGTTAGACATTGTGAAGGTGCTTTATTATGTTTAGTCTGCTGCTTTTATGACTCAGCCTTTTCAGTTTTTCTAAACCAGTATCCATTAAGTTCATGATTTGAGGAGGGTTTTTGAAAAGTGAAAACACTCTCTAGTAGAACTTATAAATTCTAGTTAGAGAATACAGGTACTTCAATATATTTGATAGATTGACACTCTTCATTTGGAAGAGTCATTATTAGAATATTTACATAGTTTTGAGAATCATGGAAAGGAAGGGTAAGTTAGAAAGAGTTGGTATCCACCTAATTGTCTTACTTAGTTGGCTCTATCTTGATAAAAATGGACAGATGAAGACAAATGCTTTTACTTTTTACCTTTTTTTTTTTTTTTTTTT
>NW_024426774.1:27917381-27988573 GCF_017311325.1 Ursus maritimus | reverse complement strand
TTTTTTTTTTTTTTTTTTTGGTGAGAAGATGGGAAGCATCTCGCAGTAAAAGCTACCATATTGAGAAAGGCTCTTCTTGGAAATTTTATGGTAGAAAAGGATACCCATTTATAGTATTGATGACATGCTGAACAGGTTGAAGGCATGTTTTACTCTATCATTATCATTATTATTTTGTCAGTAATGGACAACTAAAAATATTCTTTCATGTTCTTCATTCTACTGCAGGTATTTATAGACCACCTTTGATATGTGATGTAATCTTTTTACTAGGCACTGGGATACAAAGATGAAACCATGAGCTCTTCCCTGCCCCAACTGTTTATAGTATACAGTTTAAAGGTAGAAATTCTTAATCTCCTCCTCTTAGATTCTTATGTATGTCTGTAGCCTGAAACATTTTTTTAATGTCACAGGCATTTTGTTTTTTTGATGCTGAAAATATAGAAATACAGCTTTAATGTGAAACCCAAGAAAGTCTTATATTCTCTTTGTCTCTATTTCAATTTTGAATATCTTTAAGCTGAGCACTTAAATAAATATTAGGTGGTACAATCTGAAGATTTTACTTTGATCTATATATTTGATTTATTGGTTGTTTTAAGTTTGTAGTAATATGTCACTGATTAAATTCATATTGTACAATTCAGTAGCTATAGTTCTTAGATTAAAAACACATGTGACTTAAGAAAAAGCATGTTTTATAGAAGTTTGGATGCTCTGTTTTCTCACGGTTCAATAAAAACCTCAGCCTATTGAATTTCAACTCACTGTGCAGGGCACATATCTTTAGTTAAGCCTTTTTCAATTTGGCTATGAGCATCCTATGGCTGTGAGAATCCGAAAGCTCAGCATTTCTTTTATTTGCTGATTTTATACCTAATGTGTTTCTAGTGGCAATAGTAAGCGCAACTGTTATTATGAATTTTATATATAAATAGATATCTTAGAGTCTTCCAGAAGCAGCAGCAGCAACAACAACAACAAACTATAGTTTTAGATCCTAGCATAGAAGCAAATATGTATTCAGTTATATCTACAAATTTTAATAATGGTTATATTAAATTAATAATGACAGCATAAATATTTCCTTACAAATTTCTAAGGATAGCTTTAGAGTGAAAACATAAAGCATAACCTGCTATAAATAGAGAACTTATGATATGTTGGAAACCAGGGTATGGCTTTTCTATATATATCTCAAAGTAAGAAAATAAAAATGTGATTTACTATTTAAAATCCTTTCTATCTGAGAATTAAGAAACAAGTGCCAAACACATTTTGCTGTTATGCAGATGTAAGTGAGGGACTATTCATGGGTTCACTCTGCTAATGTTGGCGTATTGTGTTATAGACTGAGTTTGACCGATCCAATTGACTCTCAAACATCCCTTTATTAGCGCCTTGTGGTAGTTCAAATTCAACCTGTCTAATACTGAATCCTTCCACATAAAGGCCTTCCTAAGTGCTTGATCTTTCTTTATACCAAATGAATTAGAGCCTGAGGTTCATGAAAGAACCCACCCTCTCCCTGGCTGCTCAAGACAAAAAGCTTTGCCTTTCCTACATCACTGACTCTATCAGTTAAGTGGATTAAATGATTCTCTGCATCTCGCCACTGATTTTATGCTTTCAACATTTCTCATCTAAATTTCTGAAATAGCCTTAAACTAGTGCCTCTAGTTTAAAATGAGTTTCCCTCCAGTCCATTTTCTACATTTCTACTTTGCCTTCAGAATAAATACAAACTTTTATATATAATATGAGAACTTTTCATGGCATGACTTCAGTGTGTACTTGTTTATGCTTATTATATGAGGGCCTGGCCATTTATGAAGCCACTTGCAGTCTGATCCTCATGTCTTTTTCTTCTTCATTGTTTTGGTCCCTGCTGTTCTTTCAGCCAGTAATGTCTTTCTGTACTTCCACTTACTAACTTCTATACCATCTCTTTGGGAATTCTGTCCCTGAGTCACACCCTGATAAAGATAAGTCAGATAATCAACAGGGTCATGGGCTTGAAGTACACCGTCCCAGTACATAAACTCTACCTTGAAGAGTCCTTTTTTAGATTAACATCCTCACTGGCTCTCTCTCTCTCAATCCCTCTTTGATGTTTTATTTGGTCTCTGTAGTCATTGTTGCTCATAATTTTAATAACTAAACTTTTATCATTCCACTCAACCATTAAACTACTTTTGCTTCTTTTCCCAAAAGGATTTCTATGTTGGGTGGAATGCTGGACTAAATGACCCCCAAAGTCTCTTTTGACTGAAATTTTTGTATTTTTATTATTCTGTAGTCTTTTACTTTCTGTCTATGATATTGGAATGGAAGAAGATGCACAGTAGTGTACACAATAGGCTGAAACTCTGTGTTACCTGGACCCTTGTTTTTCTGCATGTATCCACACATCAGTCTTTTTCCTGAGTCTCTAAGCATGTTTTCTCCTGAAGATTCACCACCTCCTACTACAATTTCCAGGCTTTCCAGCAACTCTACTCATAACTGCTGAAGAGATAGTTATATTTTAGGGGTTAGCCCTTATCTTAAAGTATTGCCAGTCTCTTCAGGTTGCCCTGACTTTATGTAAAACAATGCTTAAGACATTCTTAACGAAGTCATTGAGAAATAGTAAGGCCTCAATAAATGTCATTTTTTTTTAACACGTTGAAAAAATATTATTGTACAACTGTAATACCATGATTCAGGAATGACACATACCTGTGAGGTGGGGCCTATGTGCATAAGGAGACAAAAAGAAAGAATTTTCATGAAAGACAAGTGAGCATAAGAAACCAGAAGATGTGAATGAAGTGGATAAACTGAGCCTCGAAGTGTTTGATCTTCAACAGTCTCAGAACTCTGTTGTGTGTAAGATTCAGAGCCCCTGAAGATAACAAAGAATCCTTTATTGGAGTATCATAGAAATTCTGCTGCCTTTTGAAGAATTATTGAGCCATTATAAGAATTAGTTTCCTTAGAGAATAAGAATATATTGTTTCAGTTATTGACTGTATGTAAAAGGCAGTGACTGAGTTCTGTTCTATCAAAACAAAGGTGAAAATGTTCTCTGACTATAATTTTGATCACTGTGAATCTGTGGCAAATAGGGTATGTTTGGAAGGAAAATGTATAACCTCATGACTTCTAGAGTCTGCTATTAAAGAATTGGGGGCGACTTTATATCTGTTATTCTACTTCCAACTCTACTTTCAGTTAGAAGGTAGAGGTATCCCAAATCAAAAATTCTTGTTGAAACAAGCAACCAAATTAAATATATGTTCACTTAAATTTGTTTCCTTTTATATTCCTGTCTTCTCTTTCTTGTGTTTCCAGGCTTGGCTTAGAAGTTTGGAGGTTTAGGCCAGTCATTCTCCCACTTCTCAATACTTTATATTATTTTCAATCTTGTAACGGGTCCATCCCTTAGGCACATACTCTGTACTCAGATTTTGATATCATGCAAACATTTTACTCATAATTTGAATATGGAGGCTTTATAACAAAAGCCTTCCTATATTTTCTAATACTATCTTTCCAATCCTATTTGAGGAAAAAAACCAGATTCCTATGAAAAATTGCAGCAAAATGAAAATGATCTCTAACTATAATTTAAAGTTCCATTTATCTGTGGTAAATGGACTAGGTTTGGAAAAAAAATTTCTAATCCTCATGACTTCTTTCTGGAGCTTCCATTTAAAATAATTGGGGGCTTACTTTCGTATCTATTATTCTACTTCCAGATCCTGATTTTTTTAAACTATCAGAGCTAGTGACACAGACTTCTACAATAAAACTTAATTTTTTTAGAATTGTTTTTGAAACTTCACTCACAGTATGAGGAAAAGAAAAACAAATCTTCTGTCTTGTTTTTTCTCTCTAGATATGTGTATATGTATGACTGTATGAATTAAAAGAAAGGTATTGTATGTGTATGACTCAAAACAATACTTATTTTCTTGTAATTGCTTATACAATTATGTATTGAGTATCTTCTATGTAAAATCTATTATTAATATATTGATTCCAAACCCCAGAATAATACTACAAAGAATCTATTTCCTTATTTTATAGGCAAGAGGCCTGTAGTTAAACCAATTAGCCCAGGGCCACCACGCCTGTAAATATCAAAGCTGGAAGTCATACCCAAGCCTATCTGACTCCAACTTTTACACGCTCAATTTTTGCACGTTGTTTTATTAAATCATGCAAATTGAACATGGAAGAGAGAAGCCTATTGAAAGCACAGATATTGGTGAATGTAAAGTACTTTTTAGGAAATTTAGGGTCAGAGGAAGTGATTAAGAAAAAAATGTAAACATGAAAATAATTGAGTAAAGTATACTCTGAATTATTCCTTGCAAAGTAAAAGTGCCTAAAATACTTAATCTAGTTGTGATGATAGAATATGGAGACTGTTTGATGCTCATTAAGTATAGTTACAAAATTATTCAATAAGAATTCAAAATGTGCAAGGGTGACAGAAGCATGGTAATTGATGAAGAGGACATTATTTTAATATTAACTCATTTTCTTCTCATTTAATATTAACTCATTATCTTTACATTATATAAATGTTTTTCCACTGGATCATAACTGACAGAGTGCAGGAGGGCAAATTCTGTGCTTACCACTCCCACCCCAGAGAGCACAAGGGATTCGGTAGTTACAGCAAACTTTAATGGCTGGGAACAATCTAGAATTTTTTTTTTCAATACTTGAGGTATTTGAAGAGAGAACAAAGCAATTACCCACCTGGATACCACCTCTTTTGGCTTGTAACAAATTTATTCTTAATTCAGACATAGTCTAGATAACAAGATAGAACCAAGGAGGGATATTGTAGACAAATAAGAGAAATGGTTGGCTATTAGACAATAATATGAGACCCATACCTAGAGACATTCAATTCCTAACATTCTCCTACCAAAGGGGGTGAGAATAACTAGCACATCTCGTCACTCACAGTAGAAAGCATTATACTTTACCCTAATATTATAGTTGGAAAGAAAACAAAGTGATGTACTCCGTGAAGGTAAATCTTTAAATTTCAGTAAAATTTTAACTAAAAGGCATTAGAAAAACAATCTGGTTATGATGGAGGCTATAATCCAATTGAAAATGGAAGTCAGAAAGTAGTTCTTATATTTGAGCAAGTAAATATGACCAAAAATTTTGTAATACAATGAAATACATCATGCTATATGTTCATGAATTGCTGCAAACATCAAACAGTATCTAGAATCTGTCTACACATCATGTAGGTACATTGTAATGCAACAAAACAATGAGAAAGAGAAAAATCTTAAAAACAGCCAGAAGTAGAAAATTACTTTCAAGGTTTAGTTAAAAATCGGTAGATGTAATGTATCACATTAATGGAAGGAAGAAAAAGGTATAACTATCTAACAGATGCAGAAACAGGATTCGATAAATTCAGAATCGAAAAAGAAAATCTCAGTATAGCCAAAATTGTAAGAAACTTCCTTAATTTGATAAAGAAATTATGCAAAAAAAACCACAGCAAAAATTATATTGAATAGTGAAATGTTGAAAACCTTCCCTTTCGTATTGTGAATAAGACCAGGATGCTTGCTTGTAGTCAGAAAAGAAAGCAAAGGGAATTAAAAATAATGAGAATTGAAAAAGAGATAAGTCATCATTATTCAAATACAATATGATCCTATGCATAACAAATGGGAAAGAATCCACAAATAATAATTAGAGTTAAGAAGTGAGTAATTAGATATATATCAAAGTAAAAAAAGTTAATCCTATTTCTATATATTAATAACAAACACTAAAATTTATAATCTTTAATTTTCAATTATATCAAAATGTATTTTAGGTCTAGTGGTAAATCTGCTTGAAGTTATACAAATACTCAAATCCCAAAATGTATTGAATGCTATTTGGAGAACTTAAGGAATCTTCTGAGTAAATTGAGAGATGTATCATATTCATGGATAAGAAGACTCAATATTGAAAATACTTTATTTCTGTCCAAATTGATCTCTGGATTCAATGCAATCCTAAACAAAGTCTAGTATTTAAAAAATGAGATATTTGGGGCGCCTAGGTAGCTCATTTGGTTGAGCATCTGACTCTTGGTTTTAGCTCAGGTCATGATTGCAGGGTCATGAGATTGAGCCCCATGTGGGCTTTGTGCTCAGCCCCGAGTCTGCCTGAGATTCTCTCCCTCTCTCCCTTCCTCTCTCCCTTTTCCTCCCCTCCCCTGCTCACACATGTGCTCTCTCTCAAGTAAATAAATAAATAAAATCTTCTTAAAAAAGAGAGACATTTGACAAGCTGATTATACAGTTTTATAGAAATTGAAAGGCCAAGTAAATCCATTACATTCTTGAAGAATTACAAATTGAGAGATGTACTCAACTAAATAGTAGGACTTATCATTAAACTATAGTACTTTAAAAGTTGTAGTATTGGTTGAAGGATAGTGAAATGGACTCATGGGACATGATAGAATCCACAAACAGATTCATAAATACATGACATTTCTATTAAGCCAGACACTACAGACAGTGGAGAGAAACACAGTTTTTCCAATAAATGGCACTGCAGCAGTGTGACTGTCCATACCTAACAGCAATGAAGACTGACACCTACATTATGATATGAAAAGAACAGTTCGGCTGTATTGAAGATCTACATACTAAAAAGTTAGCAATACATCTTCTAGATTCTAATAGAAACACATATTTTCATGCCCACGAAGAAGGAAAATATTTTAAAAAATACATTAGGGTTCTAACCCTAGAAGACAAGTTTGATTAGTTGGACTATATCAATATTAATATTAAGAACTTCTGTTCATCAGCAGACGCACAGAGAGTGAAAAGGCAAGCCACAGACTAGGAAAAGATATTTGTAGTATGTATAATGGACTAAAGGCTTGCTCACATACAGAAAAAAAATTAAAGAAATTAAATAAGATCCTACAAATTAATGAGAAAACAGAACAACTTAAGGGAAAAATGAGTAGGAGACTTAACAGGCATTGCAGAAAGAAATGGCCTCAAGGGCCTTATATACTAGCACATCCTCTTACCCGTCCGGCCTTTTCTCCTACCTGTTTTGCCTTTGCTTTACCCATACTGACCTCTGCTTCTCCTTGATCCCAGCAAGCATGATACTGCCTCAAGACCTTTGTATTTCTGATCTCTTCTCTCTCAGATGGCTTCCTGGCTCACTTTCTTGAGAATTCTTGGGAATTTCTTGAGAAATCTGCTAAACTATTGCCTTATTAAAGAGGTCTTCTCACTCAGTCTTAAATAAGGCCCCCTTAACCTTATTTTCTTCTCTTATTATTTATGACCATGTGGTTTTCTATTAATGTGTTTTATTATCTGCCATTACCCCCCTCTCTACAGTATATGCTATACAAGGGCAAAGACTTGTCTGTTTTTTTCACTGCTATATTCCCAGCACATGAAGCACAAAGTGACAGATTTTTGGCACATCATAAATATTTTTTGACTAAATAAAGAGGAAAGACCAGGGAAGTTATTTTATTTTTAAGGGGAAATGATAGAAATTAAATTTTGCATTTACTGTTTTAAGTTAGAGATGACTATTAGTCATCCAGGCGAAGATGTCAAGTAGGCAGCTGGAAATTAAATTCTGATACTCATAAGAGATTTAGGCCTAAGCATAAACAAAGATCATATATAACCCTATATCATATTATTAGAAAAATGTGCTAGGAGGGACTCAACCTACATAAATCAAAAATATGATGTATCTAATCATTATAACTCAGGTGAAAAATTTTAAATATTCATAAATACTCACAGATTTTTCTCCCATTTATCATCATCAATCTTGACCAAATCTAAAAAACATATAATGATCAAAAATCTTTTGCACTCAAGTATATGACATCCACATTTAAAAATAATGTTATTAAACAAAAATTTCTGGAACTATAAGGAAAACTTGATAAAATTCAAGCTTAATGACAGTGGTAGATTCTTAACCCTATTTCAGGATTTTATAGATTATGGAAACAAAAAAATAAATTGGAAGAAAAGGAAAATACAGTCAACAATCTTGTTTACACATACATTTATGCTCATATAAGTGGAAACATACAATATTTGTCCTTTTGTGACTAGCTTATTTACTTGGAGTAGTCTTCAGAATTCACCTGGGATGTAATATATGTCAAAATTGCATTCTTTTTTAAAGCTGAATAACATTCCACTGTGTGTATATACCACATTTTGTTTTTCCATTCATCTGTTGACAGACATTTGTGTTTCCACCTTTTGAATATTATGAATGCTATGAACATTGGTGTGCAAATACTTGCTCAAGTCCCTGTGTAGATAATTACTTTAAATCCATATTGATCTCATAAAAGTAAGGAAACTTCTAGTTGTAATAAACAAAGAGGATATTAAAAATAATCATAAATCCTTGCTTGCTCTGGGTATTTGCAAATGTGGTAATCAAGAGCTTTAGGTTTTAGAATCCCTCAGAAAAGTAGAGCTTCGGGATCAGGAGAAATGTGTTGGAACTGAGAATCTCTGCTCCCTAAACTCTCCTATCCACACACACACTTGAAATGAGGTACCCTGAAGAGTCACACCTTCACTAAAAGTGTGGAAAAGAAAAATACTTTCTAAGTATAAAGGGAGACAGAAAGAAAATTTACTAACATTTTTCTGGAATTTAGGTGAGAAAAAGTAAGACAAAGCAAAGTAAAACAAAACAAAATATCCCTTATTAATCTATAATGACCCCTCAGGGTCCCTTTCATGTTTGTTATTAATTAGTCTTTTACACTGAAAGGGAAAAAATATCAGTATAAAAATTATTCTCCTGTGTAGGTAAAGCCATTAAGTCACCAAATAGAATCAAACTAAAAACCACTTTATAGCTGGCCACACCCTCAAAGCAAGCTACACATTCCCATAGATAAGCTTAAAGTTTAAAATTGAAAATTACCAAACACAAGCAAATATGCTCCTATGAAAATGATTTTATGGAATGAAATTTTTTTGACTTCTAGTGTATCCAGTGTTAAAAGATAAACTAAAACATATTAAACATTTTAATAGTTTACTTGAGCAAAAATCAGTTGAAATTGGGCAGCACCAAACTGGAAGTGGTTAGGAGCACTGCCAATAGGAGCCATGGGGAAAGATTCATATAGAGAAACTAGAAGCAAAGAAAGAAAACTATTTGACTGTAGCTTTAAGCCTAGCTGGCTCTTGGTGATTAGTTGTCTTTTGGAGTTTTGATTTTGCATCATTAAGGCATTTATAGCCTTAGATTTCAAGTTCCTTTCATAGAGTGCCAAATACCTCTCCCACGGCCTCCTTGTTTAAGTAATATAATACCAGACAATTGTATTATCAGAGATATTAGAATACATACATTTTAAATATTTAAATAAATGATGGAATTAAAAACATAAAAATGGAATCCTATGTTATTGAAAAAAAAGAACAGCTTTGTTTAATAATCATACAAGAATTCTAGAAATATAAATTTATATTGAAAATGTAATCAGTAGATTAAAGGACAGATCAGATGCAGATGATGAAATAAATGAGCAAAAATAAGCTGAGGAAATTAGCATTAATTTCACAAAGAAAAAAATAGATAATTTAAAATTTGAATAGGAGTTCTAGAGAGAGTAAATATGGAGAATGATAACAAGGTAATACTTAAAGAGATCAGACAGGATATACTAGAATTGATTGAAGGCATAAACCTTCTATTTCAGGAGGCAACACAAATTATAAGTAAGATAAATAAAAAATCATAAAACAACAAAATAATTACCTGACAAGAAATATTTATGTAGACAACAGACCTTAACAACAGCAGCCAGAGAAGAGCAGCACTTTGAAGTACTGAGGGAATAAATAAATAAATAAATAAATAAATCTAGATTTTTCTACATGCAATGAAGTGATCTTTAAAATATGAATGCAAATTAAAGGAATCTCAGACTGACAAAAATGGTTTACTAACAGGCCTTCATGAATGGAAATTGTGAAGCTGGTACTTAAGGAGAAAAGTAGAAACCCAGAGGTAATCTTGAGATAGAAGAAAGTGAGATGAATAAAGCAACTGGTAAACCTCCAAGTAAATATAAATTACACTGATTAATTAGATCTAAAATACTGACCAAATACTGTGAAAGAAGCAGAAAGATTGATTTGACTGTCATGATGACTGGAAAACAAATCCAGATAAATAATGTTTAACAGGGGCACACCAAAGGATGTAGAAAAGTTAAAATTATAAGAATAGAAATAAATATATATATGTATATGCGTGTGTGTATATATATGTGTGTGTATATATATATATCAAGCAAATAATCACAATAAAGTAGATATATCTATAATACTCTCAGACACATTATACTTAAGGCACAAATCATGATGAGCATGGTAAAAGCTACAACCACGCAGGGATGCAAACCAATTTTAAATGATAATTTAGCCTCAATTGTCTGGTTTTAAAAAACTCAAAATATTGACAGAATTATATGAAGAAATTGGTAAAAGCAACATTGCAATAGGTGAGTTTAACCATCTTTCTCCATAATTGATAGGTCAAACAGGTAACAATTGTAAGCTATGAAAGATCTGAACAGCACAAACAGTAGTTTGAATTTTGTTCCCAGCAACAGAGAATATGCATTTTTTAAAAATCTCACATAAATTAGGAAACACTGACTACATATTACGCCATGAACTAAAATCTCAGCAAATTTCTAATCATTTCCACAATACAGAACACATCTGGCCAAAATGATTGTATTATAATTTAATAATAAAATAAAATACCTTTTGTTACAGAAAAAAATCACAACTTTTAAGCCTTTAATGGATCAGAGTATATTTCATCATTGACATTACTGAATATTTAGAGCTAAGAGTAATTCAAATAATACATATTCAGATTTATGAAATGTATTCAGAAGGAAATTTGTATCCTTAAATGCATAGATTAGAGATGTAAAATGATTAAAAAATAGTGATCAGAGTATTCATCATAAGGATTCAAAATAGCAATAGAAAAATAAATTAGAAAAAGAATTAACCTACAAGGCTGGGAATAATAAGAAAAATAACAAAAGTTATTAAAATACATAATAGAAAAAATCTATGAAGTCAAAAGTTGGTTGACAAGAATAATAAAATAGAAATAATCTTTGGTATATATGAGTGATGAATTACTAAATTCTACACCTGAAACCATTATTACCCTATATGTTAATTAAATAGAATTTAAATAAAAAATTGAAACTAAAAAGAAAATCTTTGGCAAGATTGCTCAAAGATAAAAAGATAGTATAATTAATATTAGGAATGAAAAATAGAACATGATCTCATACAACAGAAAGTTAAAATAGTGAAAAAAATGTGAACAATTTCATGTGAAGAAATTTGGAATCTTAGAAAGAAATAATAATCTCTGAGGAAGATAAAGGTATCAAAAATGGAAGTAGGTGCATTATCAAAACAGAAGTGAGTTAGAACCATTATAATTGAATCTGAGGATATCTTCACACAGAAATGCAAGCTTCACACATTAAGAAATCACATGATTCCAAGCTTATATAAACTATTCCAGAGGATAGAAAAAGAGGAAAAACCTCTTAATTTATTTAATGGACCCAGTGTGACTTTCATATAGAATCCTTTAGAAGTTGTAAAAGAAAAATGATAATCACTGGCCAATTTCATTCAAGAACATAGGTGCAAAAATCTTAAATAAAATGTCATCCAGATGAATCCAGCACTGTTATTAAAATGAACACCACACTCAAATTGTTATACACTAGCAACATAATTTTAGAAAATTTAATATTTGAAAAGATGGCATTTGTAATAGCAACAGAAGTATCAAGGAATAAATTTAACAAAATATATGCCAGACCTTTATGGAGAAAAGAGTACTTGTTATTGAAACCCCTTTAGAAGTCCTAAATATAAGTAGAGTTTCACCAGAAATAATGGTTAAAAATTCTATATTGTTATTATTTTACAGACAGTATTCAAATGCTTTCTACATATTCGTTCACGTAATTCCCATAACAATCATATGAGGTAGACACTGTTGTTATTTCTAATTTTACATATAAGACAACAGAGGCAGGGAAAGGTTAAATGATTTTATTTTGCTTCCCAGCTAGTGGATGGGGTTCTAGGATTCAAATCAGCAGACTTACCAGAGCCTCTGCACTGAAACAGTAGAAAATACTACCTCTTCAATAAAATATTAAGATATTTCATTATTGATGCTGTGATAGCAAACTAGATGGAGGGAAATGAATACAAACCTCAGAAATAAACCCACAATTGATATATGACAGAAGTGCCATTCCAGATCAGTGAGCAAGCATATTTGGTTAATAATAGAACATTAGATAAAAATGAAAATGGGTGCCTGTCTCACACCATACATAGCAATTAATTAAAATTTGAGTGGAAAAAAAAAGTCATTTTTTTAAAGATAAATCAAGTGACTATCTTTATGATTTCAAATACAGGGTTTCTTTAAAAAACATAAAATTCCCAAACAATAAAAGGAAAATTAATTTTTTTATTATTTAAAAAATGAAAGATAGTTCACATTCTGGTACAGAAAATATTTGCAAACTTGGAGGATTTTTAAATTTAGACTTGCAAAAAGGCTTAATTTTCTTTCTCTCTCTGTCTCTTCATTTATATAAAAATTAAACAATCCTGTGTGTGTGTGTGTATACACACACACACATATACATACATATATATACACACACAATGTATAGTACATTTTCAGGAAGTTAACAAGTGATGAAGAATCATTAAAGCCTGTAAAAAGATCCTCATCCTTTCTCATAATCACTGATGGTCACATATGACATCAAGGACAAAGAAACAAGAATGCATGGCATATAATTCTTTGAAATAGCATTCCTTGAAATCAGAATGAAAAAGAAAAAATTTAAATGTTTAATAGAAGAGGTAATTATGCTACAGTCATGCAGTGCAATTAATGCATAGAGACGATTAAAGCACAGCTACATGAACCTTTCAAATAAAATGATTTAGTAAAAAAGCAAATTGCAGAATACAAAAATATGGTTTATGTAAAATTTAAAAAATTTTTAAGCAAAACAAGACAGTGTTTGACAAATATGGTTGTTTTAAAGGCATGCAAAGCAGTGAAAATATGTGATAATTTGAATAACTGAGATACTTTGGTGAATGGGGAGAGGTGAAATAAGGTTAGGTAAAGAATGAACATCAGTCATATTCCTCTTTCTTTCTTCCTTTCTTTCTTTCTTTCTTTTTTTTTAAGATTTTATATATTTATTTGACACAGAGAGAGGCAGCTGGCGAGAGAGGGAACACAAGCAAGGGGAGTGGAAGAGTAAGAAACAGGCTCCCAGTGGAGCAGGGAGCCTGATGCGGGTCTCGATCCCAGGACCCTGAGATCACTCCCTGGGCCGAAGGCAGACGCTTAACAACTGAGCCACCCAGGCACCCCCATATTCCTATTTCTATATAGGTATAAAAGTGTAGGTATAGGACTAGAGGTATAAAACCAATTAATTAAAAATGCCAAAGATCATTGAACATCACTCTATGGTTATAAATTTGAAAATTTAGAAGAAACGATGTCTTAGCAAAACAATAACTATTAAAATTAATGGAAGGTAAGTAAAAAATGTATCCTATAACTTATGAAAAACTTTTAAATAAGAAAGTTAAAACCTACCTAAGAAAATAGCAAGGTAGTTTCAAAACCTAGCAAGTGCAGATTTTACGTATGAATTTATATAACCTTTAAAGCAAAGTTTTCTAGTGTTTAGTGCCATCAGTGTGTCTAGATTACCATTTTGGGATCTTAGGAACTAGAGTCACCATTAAAACGTAATGAGATCACCCCAAAGAGCTTTTGTTCATGTGGATTATGTCTATCAATACTTACTGTCTTAGAAATTAAAAGTGAAAAATTAAAAAGGAATTTTAGAGACACCTTGGTGGCTCAGTCAGTTAAGTGTCTGCCTTGGGTGCAGGTCATGATCCCAGAGTCTTGGGATTGAGTCCTGCATTGGGCTCCCTGCTCAGTGAGGAGTCTGCTTCTCCCTCTGCCTGCAGTTCCCCCTGCTTGTGGGTGCGGACGCTCTCTCTCTCTCTGACAAATAAATAAATAAAATCTTTAAAAAAATAAATAAGTAAAAAGGAATTTTATTTAAAGGTAACAATAATAAATGCATTACATGTTAAGATAAAACATATTTTTATGAAAAAAATACTTTTTCCAAATCAGGTAAGTCATAGGATAGGGTTATTATTTTAAATTAAAAAAAATCTCTTTACTGTCTAGTTTAATAGAAGAGAACTTGATTATCATACATAGTTTTCTTTTCAGTCTGTTGCAATATGGTGTTTATAATGAAATATGAAAAGAAAATTTGTTCTTACACAGATATGTAGCTGGAAAAAGCAAGCATATTTTAATAGTTTCTTCACATAATTGCAAATATTTTTTGATACTACACCAAAACTTGACAGATGGCAGTTTCATAAAGGTTAGTTTCAGTGAAGAATCTTAAACCTATAAAAAAACTTTTTATATTCAGTTAAACACTGTTGGTTTATCTTAGATGTAGAAAGGGTATTTTATTAATGAAAATTTTGTGATGTAATGCATCGGTCAAATGGAAAATATTGGTTTCCTGAGTTATACAGATCATCCAAATGTTGATACTTTTCATTATACAATGTAAAAATAACATTTGCTAATATCACCAATCATCTCATCAGAAAAGTCTTCAACTTGTGAAAAAGATTCTCTACTTTATCTTGGAGGATACACATTTTCCAAAATTATAATTTTTGTTTGAAAGCTTAAATTTTCATCGTTATTGGCAACAAATACTGTTTTTCTTAAAATACTTCATTCATTTTGAGAAAACGCCTGCCTGACAAATAACCCTGTCTGAATAACTATAGTTTGCCAGTTATTCCTGTTCAGCGAAAATATGTTCAGTGAAAAAAGCAAGTAATTCAGCTTGTAACTCAAAAATATCACACAAATGTCATTCTTTCAAACAATTACTATACTTTTGATATGAAGCAGAAATGTTCTATATGTATGTCTGGTTTTGTCACAGACTCTGAAAAAGCATGTACTCAAGGGTTGATATTTGATAAGGTAGTAGTATTCTTCTGTTTCATCAAGGACATTTGTAAGTGAAACTGGTTTTTTTCTTTTTCCTGTGTGTGGTGGTGAAAAATACAGTGAATACAAGTACTGTTTGTTGCCACTACTTTGATTCATGCTACGATGCCAGAAACTTTATCTGTTGCCTTTTTTGCTTTATTAATGCAAATATCAGTACAGTAAAAGAAGTACATAGCACCTCATAATTATTATGAAAATAGTATTTACTTTCTGGACACCTGAAAATGTCTTGAAGACCGCCCAAGGTCAACAGAACGCATTCTGAGAACTTTGGGTCTAGAGAAAATGATTTACAAGTGTACCAACATAGTGATGCTTAAATTTCTGTAGTGATAGAGAAAGGGAAATTATAAAAATAATTTAAAAAGTAATGGAGATCTTACCTTAACAGATTGTAAACATCCTATAAAATCTAAAATTCACAAATACAGAGAAATAGTACAGCAAAACATCATAGATCAGTGAACAAGATTATAGAGTCCAGGTCCAGAAAGAGATTCAAGTATATTCTAGAATGAAATAGATGAGGAGAGAGGGGTGGGGGAATGGGATAGGCTGGTGATGGGTAGTAAGAAGGGCACGTATTGCGTGGTGCACTAGGTGTTATACGCAACTAATGAATCATCGAACTTTACATCAAAAACCAGGGATGTACTGTATGGTGACTAACATAATATAATAAATATATGATTTAATAAAAAAGAATGAAATAGATGAGAAGATGGAATTTTCAGTAGGTGGAGGACAATGTAGTTTTTTTTAATCTATGAGGCTTTCATAATTGGTCCTAAATCTGGTTGGAAAAAAAAAAAGATACGTTCTTGTGTATATTTTTGTATATATTCTTGTATATATTCTTCTTTAAATTCTAAAGGATTTAAAAATAAAAGTACAAAATTATATATAATCAAAAAGAAAATTTGTTCATATCCCTGAAACTAATATAACAGTGTGTCAACTATAAAAAAACCTTAATAAAATTTTAAAAAATCATTAAAATAAAATTAGGATAATATGTGTGGGTTTGGAGGAGGATCTTGCAAAATAAGACTAAAGACTTAAATGATACACATATGGTAGGAAGAAAATCACTACACAGTAAAAAATAATGAATGCTAAGATGGCATCAAAATAATTATAAAACACAAAAATCATTTATTAACCCTAACATATAAAACATCCTACAAAATAATAAGAAAAAGGCAAACTACCGAATAGAACTCTGAAGAAAAGATATGAATCATGTTAGAAAAGGGATGTGAAATGTTTAATAAACTTGAAAAGATTCTCAGTCCTACACATATTCAGGGAAATATAAATTAAAGCAAAATGAGATACTCTTTTTCACTGTCAAATTGACAGAATTAAATACGTAATTTTGCATCCTTGTCTATAGGGTCACATCTTGGGAACTAAAATCCTGATGGTCTTTTGAATAAGGAATTATTGAAATATTTGTTAAATCCCTACCGTGGAATATTCAACAACAATTAAACATGAGTTAAATCCATATGGTTGGCTGTAAAAATTTATCTGTTGAGTAAATAAGAAAATTAAGTAGCAGAATAATGTATATAATATATAATGCTATATATATGCATATGCATACATACATACATATATACATGAGAAAGAAGAAATCAGAAATTAAGAGGAAAAATAGAAGAAGGTTATGTATTTTTCTTTTTAAATATTTTTATGTTTGTGTCACTTGTTTCAGTGAGTTCATACGTATCTTAAGATGAAAAAAAATGCATGGATATTTTCAGGAAACATCAAACTCCATACTTGTCATATTTCCATCGTTTTGCTCTCAATGTAAGTTTTATGAACTGTAGGAAAAGGGAGAATGAAAATAGTTAACTAGATAATTTAGATTGAATTATTAATTTTGGTACCTATGTTAATTTGATGATTGATTTACAATATGTACCATGAGTCTAATTGTTTCTCCATATTTCATTCATTAATTTGTCTACCCTAGTACTAAAACCACACTCAATTATGGGTGATAAATCTAGGTATATAATAGGACTAGTACCATTTCCCTGTTCTTCAGTAGCCCTGACTGATAGTAATCTTAAAGTCTTCCATACACATTTTGAATATCATTAAAAATACTTTTGAATAAACACATTGTTTAATGCATTTAGAAAACTTACAGTGGTGAGGATGAGGGAGGGTACCATACAGTAGGTAAGGGGAGTACATAGAAGTAAAGAAGTTATTATCTGGGATCATAGTGATTTTCATTAGAATCCCTGTTCCTTCAGTTATTGGCAATGGGGTTTCATGCAAATAACTAAACTTCTCTAAGTTTCAATAGCCTTATTTTATAACAATAAAAATGATTAACTCGTAAGTTGATGTGATCATTGAACTTGTTAAGCTACCTTAATCATAGTACTTGTATAAAGTATTATTTCTATTATTATTTTGAAAAATTACAGAAGACACATATAAAGGAGATTTTTCAGGAAGAAAAAAATGATTTGGACAAGGATTTTGATTTGTAAAATAAAACATATTTAAGTTAACCTCCTGAGAAAATTCTATATTCAGGATAGGAAGAAAAAAAATATAAATGAATCATAAACTGCTGAATGATATGCCGAGATTTGTTTTCTATTTTGTTATAGTTATTAAAAAATATTGAACTTCAAAATGTTGTACTTGAATTATGGGATAAAAACATGATAATGTGTTAGACATCATCTTTCTAACCAGAAAATTTATAAATGTTTTATGATAAACCACTTTTAACTGTGCATTTATTTTATCTTTTCTGCATATATGGCTGCAGGAAAGGCATAATCTGTGTCCTTAATGCCAAGTCATAGATAAACTTAAGCTCTGTTTACTGACTTGCAGCAAGAAATTGACCTCATGGGATCAATTATTAGCTGTCTGAAGAAAGGAACATTTGAGATAAGCTGGACAGTGGATTGAAAGATTTAAAAATATTGATTAGTCTTTCCAATTTTAAAAAGAGAAAAATGAATTCTAAGGAAATTTTTAAAAATCAGAGATCAAGGATTATTATATGTGAAGACACATTTATGTATGTATATGTGTTTGTATATGTATCTGTATGTATATGCATGACTCAAGTAGCTAAAATCACCTTGCCTCACAGTAAAAATCTTTCTGGCCTTTAAGTGTAATTTTTCTGTGGTTGATTTTGATAGTGCTCATTAAATAATCATGTTGGCAAAACTCCCTGTCATTTGTGTGCAACAGTATATGGAATGTTAATGCAAGAGTGAATAGTATAATAGGAAAATTGGTGCATGAAAATAATGCTGTTTTTATTGGACTAGTCATGATGTCTCCTAAGCCATGTTAACTGACCCTCTAACAAGGGCCGGTCCCTCAGTGGTTATCTTTTGTCAGGCTTACAGACCTGTATCTTCAACAGTCCACTAGATTGCTCTTCACCATGCTGTCTTTGTCGTTTCTTTTGTTTGTAAGGAATCACATTGACCATTCTGTACATGCAGGACTTAAGCATGTGCAATGGCAAAGTGATCAAGGAGTTTAAATGGCTTTAGATGAATTTCGTTGGAAATATATCCAGAAATTCTCATGTCTTTCTAGTACCACATCTTAGACAATTGAAAAGTTTAATACTCAAGTTTTGCAGAAAAGATATAAATATCTTAAAGACAAGGTTTTTTAAAGTTATGTAAACTAAGATCAATAATACTGTGAGTTAACAGTCAAACACTGAAACAGGAACTCATCTGCCTGATTGGTGTATAATATAAAAGAATATAAAAAGAGGAAAACTTTTTAGAAAGAATAGCTATAAAAGTAAAAAGGTTTGTACTTTTAAACTCAACAGTTAAATTTATAGGCATTCATCCTACAGACATACACAAATATTCATATCTAGAGATATAGACGGGAATGCCCATTGTTGCCTTGTTATAGCAAAAAACTAGAAGTGATTGCATTGTGCAATATTAAGATTATATCTTTAAATATATGCAGATATAGATATGTGGATATTGGTATATTCATTGAGGTATTTTCCTATATTGCATTTATATCACTATTCCATTAATGATATCTTATGATGGATGTAGGCCAGGTGGCAGTTGTGACATAATGTTTATGTCTTTGCCTGAATATGCAAACAGACATCAAAGTACAACATCAGAATGTGCAGAATGGGTGTCAGTGGCCTGGAAGAATTCAGAACTCTTTAGTTTTTGAAAAAACAAAATGATTATAAACAGACATTGAAGGGGTAAGAAATCAGAGATCTTTAGCAATATCCTGAAGCAAAAGTAAAAAAGTTAATATCTGGGGCGCCTGGGTGGCACAGCGGTTAAGCGTCTGCCTTCGGCTCGGGGCGTGATCCCAGTGTTCTGGGATCGAGCCCCACATCAGGCTCTTCCGCTATGAGCCTGCTTCTTCCTCTCCCACTCCCCCTGCTTGTGTTCCCTCTCTTGCTGACTGTCTCTATCTCTGTCAAATAAATATCTTCAAAAAAAAAAAAGTTACTATCTGTACACAATTGCAAGTCTAACTTAAGAGCTCAGAAACAAAGATTTTTAGTTATTTGGGGGTTTCTCTAGGAAATACTTTATCACCAGTGTTCTTGATGACACAGAACCTAATATGTAGATAAATATATATGTGGACGCTCTTATTTTTAAAGGGTTTCAGGTGAAAGTGAAAAAGTTTTAGAAATACTACAACCAACTTTTTTCTCTTCTATTTCCTTTTTATGTATGCCTAATAATATGTAATAAAATTTCCGTGTCTAATAGAGCTCATTTAAAATAAGCATATAATTAAATTTCTAGTTCATAAGAAAATAATATATCACAGTGAAAATGTTATCTTTTTATTTCTTAGAGGTGCATAAATTAATGCTGCATCTTAAAATTTATGGAGTCTGAGATTTAGTAAAATATATATATAGAGAGAGTCACATACATATAACATAAAAAGAACAATAGTCTCAAAATTTTTATACGAGAATTTTTATATGTGCATCATCTCATTCAATCTTAATTGTAATCTTATGAAGGAAATACTATTGTTGTACAATAGTAGGTGCTTTCTTTAAAGTAAGGGAATTAGGACAATGAGATTGCCTGAGGTCTTATAGCCGGGAAATGAAAGAGGTGGGATTTGTACCTAAGGAGGGAATGTGACTGTTGTATCTGTACTCTTAAAACACTACTGATACTCCCTCCTATTATACTACTTAAAATGAAAAAATAAAATGTGAATGCAGCAAACTGCGGAACAGTATGCATAAAACAAACGCACAAACTGATAATGTATTTATTATACAAAATAGTCATGAGGATATATAGCAGTGCTTGCTATGAGGGAAAGTACTGTAGAGATGTGTAGTTACAAAGTTTGTTTGATGTCCTTGGTAAGAGAACACAGCTGGAACCAGGTGATGCATAAGGGGGGTTACTTCAGTATTCCTTCCTTCCTTCCTTTCTCTTTCTCTCTTCCTCTCTCCTTTCCTCTCTCCCCCCTTCCTCTCTCTCTCTCTCTTTCTCCAATGAATATAACCTCTCTTTCCTGGAAATTCAAGGTTACCTCATCCTTCTTTTAATTTTCCAGACTTTTAAAAGTTCTTTTATTTCTGAAAGTTATTTTGTTTGTATTAATACCTATGCAAACTTACTTTTAAAGTATTTTCAGTTTTATTTTTTTTATTTGCACTGTGATGGCTATGAATTCCATATTTAGACTACATACGGAAGAGATTTAGTAGGAGACAGTCTTGAGAGGAAACCTCACTTATCATTTCTTCTATTTTTTTACTGATACAATTCTTACTTGTTTCTCTTTTATCTATGAAGATACTTGCAAAGTTTAAAATAGCTTATGCACATGAGATGGTTAGAAGTTCTGATTAAAAGGCACTTTAGAGAATTTTATTTTTACTTGTAATTTATTGTTTTTACCACCACAACAGTGGATATTTTCACATTTGTGGAATAACATTTTCTCTGTGTGTGTGGATGTGTGTGTGTGTGTGTGTGTGTGTGTGTTTGCATGGCTTTATTGAGTTATAGTTGACATACAATAAACTGAAATTTTACTACATACTCTCTGGTATTTAGTTTAATTTTCCAAATTAATGAACATAGAATTTTGTCAAAAAAGAGAGGGAAAGATTAACATTACTTTAAATTTGGCAAGGCCAACTTTTTCTTTACTTAAGTATAGTTAGATATGAAAGTAAGTTAATTTTCAGTTTTGCTCTCCATTTGCATTGTGTAGGCCATAGGCTTGGCTGGGTGTAACAGAGATATACAATAACAATGGCTTAAGAAAGGCAGAAATTAACTTTTCTTTATATAATAATTTGAAGTGAGGTGGTCCTTGGCTTATATGATGGCTCTGCTCCATAATGTCGTCACAAGATGTAGTAGGTGCTGTCCTGTTTCTCACCACCTCTAGGGTGTGGCCCTGGTCTCTGGGTTTAAGAGGACCTGGTTTGATGGTCATGCTCCTTACAATAGGATGGAAGAATTCCTGTAAGAATACTATCGAAATATTTTACCCAACAACAATTCCCAGCTGTAAAGGAAGCTGGAAAACATGGCCTTTAGTATAGATTATCATGTGTCCAGCTAAAAACCAGGAAATCTATGGTTATGAGAGAAAAAGGCAAAATTGACACTCAGGGACAATAGCAGTCTTTGACATAGGTTTATATTTTACTCCTTTTAAGTACATGTATTGCTTTAGACAGTCCAGTTTTCAGAGTATTGTGTGTATTTGGAAGCAACACTGGCTCATAATTCGTGGATCCACAGTAAATCAGTGTTGTAAATGGAACACCAGTCTCGTGCCGTAGAAGGTACTTGTGGCAGTAACAGCTGTAAACCCTCTTTTTGAGTTATGAGTCTACGTAATCATGACATGAGAGTTCCAGAAAATAATGTAAATAATATGCTGGATATATTAGCAACCCAGCATTTATCACATGACCAAAAAAAGTTAAAACTTAAGGTGTTGTTCACATCTCAGTTGTTCAAAGCTTGCCTCTATTCTGTGACCACATGGTTTTTCTAGTTTGTTCAACCTGCTTACTAATATGATCCATTTTGTTCTGGTATAATTTCTTCCTTATGCCCTTAAAAACTATCCCTTAGATTGCACCAAGGGTGTTTTGGGGTTTTGTTATTTAAGTGGGTCTTCAAACAGGCTCTTATTCAGGACTAGGCTAGATCTTTGAGGTTACTTTTCGATTCTGAAAGGTATTGTTGGGCAAATTCACTGTTTACCTATATTGCCCCCATTAAAGCAAGTACATCATTGTGAAGATTTTTTGTTGGTTGCCCTGTTGGTTGGTTTATAGTACCATTCCATTACCACATAGTTAAAAACAGGCAAAACCATTAAAAAATTAGCAAGAGAATGAATAATCAACATTCGGGATAATGGCCACCACTCTTGGGAAGAGTAAGTGAACTGTGATAGAGAAGCTACGAGAGGCCCTAAGGCCATAGCAGTGTGCTCTTATTCTGGATTGTGGTGATATGGGTATTGCCTTTATTATCAATTCTCAAATTGTTCATACATGTTTTAGGAACCTCTAAAGACTTTCAAAATTTATTGTACATGGAGCTTTTACTTGTCTCCACTACCACAACTGGGGATCAATTAACTCCACTGTTAAAAAAATCACATAACTCCAATAATCCAGCTGCTTATTGCTAAACAAGTCTATGTGGTAATCCATTGTTACCTAAACCCTTCTCTTTTCCGTGGAGAGCAAGACTAAGCTGTTTCTGAAGTACCATTAAAACGTCTGAAACATTTTCAGATACTCAGTAGAATAGTCTAACCATCCCTGAAAGTTTCAGTACTAGAATAATGCCCCACCCCCAAACTATCTCAAAACCTACTGTATACTGTTTTATGGATGCATATGACCTGTGAGGTTTTCAGTCAGAAATGAACAAATGATTGCATGTTTTCAGAATCTCCATGAATCATTGTGCAGTGGATTTTACTGAGGCAAATTTTGTCAATCAGAATGCTTACAATGAACAGAGAACTGACATATCTTGTCATTCTCCTGTTGCAAATATTTATGACCTTAATTTGGTATAGCAAAATCATTTTACTGGGAATTTATGTCATGCAGTGATCAACTTTAGGTAATTTTCTATGGAGCTCTCACAAAAGGCTGATCTTTCTCTTATGTAAATGGATAATTAAGCTTCTTTGTTTTATTGTCCAGTTGTAAACTAACCATTCAATATGTATGGATTTCTTACAGCAACACTTTAGAGAATGAGGCCTTTCTCATTAGCAATATTTGCGTGAGGATTACTGTCCAGAGCTAAGGTTATGTATTGATAAACTATCACCCGCTGCAGCTCTGGTAACCTGCTAATGTGCCATTCTTTGAAATGAACCAATGGTTGTCACTATTAGCTGTTCAACCTTGCAGAGGTTTCTGTTACATTTTCTTGTGGGTAAATAGGGACATCTGTCTGAATTAAATCTGATCTACCATAATGAACAGGTTTTAAGACACTCATTATTATGTTCACATTTTAATATCTCTGCATTTGAGTCCTATCTCACAATCGGTGATGTCTTACAATTGCTGTCAACTAGGAAGAATTCTAGGTCAAAGTATGTGAAAATCTTCTGGTGAGACAGACACACAAGCTCTAAACCATTCTAGATTGTGTAAAATATAGTACTTAAATTCCTCTTAAATTTTATCAAATTAATATATGCACATGATTTAAAAATCAAACAGGGTAACAGACCATAATATGAAAAAACATTATTTTTGGCTTTATATCTATATCTTTAAAAATACACTTACCTTGCTGTTTCTTGATTTATGAACTTATTAAACTATCTATATACTCCCTTGATATAAAGGCGAATTTTGTTGTTTGTACTCTCATCCTCTTTCCAGTTTGTGCCCTGGCTTTCCTCCCACCTGTCAGCTCCTAGTTTCTGTCATTTGTACTTGAGCTCTTACTTTGTCAAGGTTGATTGCATTTACACTCTATTCCATAACCGTAATGAAGGCACCCATCCTTAACTCTAGATTAATTCTCCCCCTCACCAAAAAACAAAAACAAAACAAAACAAAACAAAAAAACCCCCCAGAAAATGTGTTTATATGAGGATGATAGTGTAAATATTACTCACTGCAGATCCTGAATAGAACGCTATCATTGTATTTTATTTTCCTTTTCCACAAGTAAGATTTTTGTCCATTCACAAGAGAATATTAATTTTAATTCCCTTTTAACCATATTTTACTCCAAACCATGTACTTTACCATGTTATTCCAAACCATGCCAAATTATACTTTGCCTTTTAGGCACAGTGTTAATTTTCTTTTAAAGTTTTGTTAGCAAATGTGATGGCTATCCCTTATTCTTCTGGGGAGAATGGCTTCTTCCCCACATCCCTGATAGTTTCCAGCTTCTTGCCCATTCAGACTTTGCTTGGAATTCATTCCATTTTTCCTGAGTCACTGTTTCAGTTTGGCCCATTTGATCTGTACCATGATTTTCTTACCCAACATCTAAAATTTTTTCTTGAAATTTTTGGAAGTCTTTCTTATTTCTTGTTATTATTTTTTACTTACATTATACATCTTTATTATAATCTTATTATAATCTCAAGTTCTTATAAACTATGAATCTTTCAGTTTTGTCTATAAAACCTTCTTTCATCCCAACTGCCCCCCTTCCATTTTTTTCTGGCCCCTTCTATTTGAAATTCTCCATTTCTTCTCCTTTCTGAATTAAATGTTTACTAAGTCTTTTGCAAAGTTGTGACTTCCATTCACTTATTTTTTCTGGACTACATGTTTCTATTTATTGTCATCTGTGTTTTATTCCAGTGAATCTTTAAATAATTTTGCAAGAGAAGATGTGTTAGAAGTTCTGGTTTCTTCACGTCTGAAAAAACTGCATTCACCTTTACTTAATGGCAAGGGTGAGTACAGAACTCAGTTTTTTCATGGATCTTTGAATGTGTTTCTTCATTGCCTTCTAGCAAGCAACATTGCTACTGAGAAGTGTATTGCCAGTTTGATTTTTTTTTTTTGATATGTGACCATTTTTCTTCTTTTCTGTAGATTTTAGTACCTTTTATTTTTTCTTTGTGTTCAGAGATTTCACATCGAGGTTTTTAAGTATGGTGATTTTCATTTCATGTGCTAGTTACTGTGGGTAGTTTTACTTAGAAGACTACTGTTCTCTTTTAACTTTAGGTCATAGTCCCTATTATTGTTATTATGTTAAAATATTATTTCTTTATCTGCATTCTCTCTTTTTAGAATTCAAAGTATCAGTTATGGAACCCATTGAGTTACATGTTTTAAAAATATTTTTATGTATATTTTTGTTCTGCATTTTGGGGAGACTTTTATTTTTTTGACTTGATTATTGAATAATTCCTATGAACATTATTTTTGTAATTATAGTGAGAGTTCTTTCTCAACTTTTCCTTGCTCTCTTTCTGTTAATTTATGGCTGTATTAACTAGTCAGTCTTTTTAAAAATACTAATTTAAAGTTGTTTTCACTCAAATTATTTTTTACATGTTTTCCTCCTTTTGCATCTGCGATCTCTCACTGTTTTTTTAACTTTGACCGTGCTCCGCCATGCTCAAGATTTAATCAAATCATTTTTTTTTCTATTCATACTTAGAGATGAGTCAATAACCCTGAGATTTATGTATGTAAATCCTTGTTGACTGGAAGATTTGTTTGAGGTATGATGGTACTTGGGTGCCCCCCGAATAGTTTGGATACCAAAGCCCATATTACCTGACCTAATTCTCCCCCAAATAGACTCTTCCATTTGTTTGGAGAAGCATCTTTTTTCTTCTTTTTACTTTTTAACCTGCAGTGTAAACACCAAGTGGTTGCTTGTTTTTTTCCTGGCAGTAGAGAGAAAGTAAAGGCTCCATTGAAGACTATCAGTTAAGCCTCCTGTTTTCCACACTACCTTGCCTCCTGTTTTCTAAGTACATGGATTTTCAAGTTCCACATCTTTCCAAGATATGACTAGTGGGGTCTGCACATGCCTTGGCTGTTCTCTTCTCTGTGGGTGTTCTGAGAAGTTGCTTTTCTGCTCTGCTTTTTTGATCAATATTTACTCTTTGCTTTTTTAAGTTCTAGGGAAAAAAATTGAACTCTCTTGCCTCAGCTGGACTTCTTCCATTGTTCACATTACTCTGAGATTATGCCTTTCTATTCCTTTCTTATCATTCCAATAAGTCCTGAGAGGGAAAGAAGGTAATACCATCTTGACTAAGAATACCAATCTTTTAATTTAAAATATCTAAACTGATTAGATAAAACATGTACTATGTGTTGTTAAATGGTTTTACTTTCTTTAATACACATAATATCAATAAGAGAAATAAAACAAAGGCAGCCTTGGTGGGTAACGGCATAATCTCTGTGAAGAGGACCTGGAGGTGAATCCAGTTCAGCCACTTTAGCAATGTGTGACCTGGAAATATACCTCACCTTTCAAAATTTTGTTTTTTTACCTGTTAATGACATAAATAATAGAATTTGCCTCATAGGTTTCTTGTGAAATTCAAATTAATATGAAGAATATAAACAACATAGTGTGGGATTTTGTGCATGGTTTGCATATAGTAAATGGTAGCTATTAGTCTTACTAATATTATTAGTAAAGAAAAAAACAAAAAAATACCAGTACTGTATCTGGTTTATCACTTTTATTTTTCTGTGCTTGTTTTAAGAGCTTATCTATATGCAAAACAACTTTTTTTTTCAGAGTCTATTATTTCATCATTTAGTGAATGATAAAAAGAAAAAAATAAGATTAAGTGTGTTATTAGGAGCTGTGTACTAGTAAGAGAATAAACCCATAAGCCTGTCCTTATAGTCCTGTGTGGTAAGTACTATAGTACATATATAGGCAGTTTTCTCACACTGGATGGAGGAGGAGAAGGCTAAGTCTTGCTAGAGGAGAGACCAGGTGGAAAGGTTTCAGCTTAGAAATTAGTCAGTCAGCAAGCAGGGTTGAGATTTTCAAATAGGGAGAAAAGTATATAGAAAGGCTTCAAATATTAAAAATTCATTAATGAACTTATTCAAAACATTTTGAGTTGAATGCTATTAAATGGACAAGATTAAAATGGATAGAATAGAGATGTTAAAAATGGCATGTATAGATTACTATGCTTTCAAGTGAAGTTTGAAAGAATTCAGGGAGAGGATGTATTCTACATAGAGAGACAGTATTAATAACATCACCATTTGCCAATATTTACATCTTCCTTTAGTACCTTTCACATTCTAATCTTCCTCTTCTATGATCTCCTCTTTATTTCCCTTGTTTCCCCTTGGCCATTATAGCATGTTACTGCTCAGCTAGACCCTCAGGGGAAGTGTGTTGCTGATCCCTATGCTAGACCAGCTGCCTAGGAGTAAAGGCCATCATCTCTTCCTTTTCACATTCTTCAAATATATTCAGCAATTCTGCAGCCTGACAGGCAAGTTGTCTGGCAAAAAGTCAGATCCTGACACTAACCATGTTAGGTGACATGAGTATGCACAAAAAGTAAAATAATTCATTCCCCACTGACTGTTGGGCACCCCCTCCCCCACAGCAACAAATCGTTGTCATGTTGGCGCTATTAATATGTCTAAACCTGTCATAGCACTGAAGAATTGGCAGCCATGATTCTCTTTGAAGTCTTTGCTTCAAACAAAAAAAATTAGTGTCAGTAATCCCTGTCTTAGTTTGGTCCAGAACAAAAACAAAGTTAAGTGGACTTCAAAGGAAAAAGCCAACTGTCCATCCATTGGAAAAAGAGATAGAAGAGAGCATTGATGTGGCATATATAAGAGTGAGGATGAGAGTAAAAAATGTTCAAATCAATTCAACTCACTTAATCAGCCATGGGTGAAAAAAATCATTAAAGTTACTCAACTGGAATAATTTGGATCAAAGACTGAAAATGACCAAATAGCTCTTCTTTTAGCATGCTCCCAGAGTCAGCTGATCACTGATCTGAACAACAACAATAAAATCCATCAGATAGATAGTGCCAAGATTCAAATATCTTAGAATATAAGAAAGAGAAAGAGCTTTACCTGTAGAGTTTTCTGCATCAGGGCTGTTGAGGAGGTAGGGAAGTTGGGAGCTAGAGAAAGTCTGCTATTCTATTTGTAAATGCATCAAAACCAGTCATGTTTCTGTACATAATATTCCTGTTCAGAATATTTGCCGGCCTCTTTTCTCCTCCTTCTGGAAAGCTTTTTGTCTCCCTTTACTCTCAGTTGGCCAAGGTATTTCATTTAAATTAACAAAATGGGGGTGGGCTCCCCAGCAATGCATGAGGAGCAATGGAGGTGTTTCAGATGATATCAGAGGGATTCATGTTGGGCTTTTACAGTTTTTTTTTTTTTTTTTAATTGAGAGAGAGAGAGAGTGCAGGGGGAGGTGCAGAGGGAGAGAGAGAGAATCTTAAGCAGACTCCATACTCAGCACAGAGCCTCACATGGAGCTCAATCTGAGCTGAAATCAAGTCTGTCACTCAATTGATTGAGCCACCCAGGTGTCCCTTAAATGTTTTTACTTAATGATCAGGGAGAGTAAAACAGTGCTATAAATTCCTCAGTGTTCCTAGATGGTATGGTGTTAAACCACATCAGAAGGTAGAAGAATAATAAAAGTAAATATAGACAAATGGGGAAAAAAATGAAAGAGAAATTTAATATCAAAGAAAACTCACAAATTCTTACATAGCTAAAATACTAACCCCCAAATCCTGCAGCAACCTTCTGTTATATAAAATGATGGAGATAGTAGAAGTCAGTAATTAAGCAAGATTCTAAGAAAGAAGTTTGAGTAATTTAAGTAGATCTGTACTAAACTATCTGTTATATGCACTTATGTTATTCTTCACATGGCCATTTAAATATCTTGAATATCCTAATGATGAGCTAATCCCATTGTTTCAGTGATTTCCTAATAATACTTTATAATTCTGAAAGAGTTCATGTGCTACAAGTTCAAATGTGAATGAAGCATGGTGGAATAGATCATTATATATGCTTTAAAAATAATGTCATTTTTGGCTTTAAAACAATTTGTTTGGTGAATATTTTATTTTTATGTAAAATGACCTGGAAAGAGGAAGCTATTGACAAATTAGACATTTTATCACATTGGACAATGTCTGGTTGAATAAGTTGGAAGAGATCTACAGCAAATTGGGTTCAGATATCGGGGGGGGGGGAAGGGGTGCTTATGTACTATGGTTGACAATACCCATATTCAGAAACATTTTGATGTAGGAGAGTAAAAATTTTGGCTTTTCAATCTGTTAGTACAAACTTGGGAACTGAAAAGGTCAGTTGCATTTGAGAGAAGCTCTAGAGGAGGAGGAAAATTCCCTGTGAAGCATAATCTGCAAGGGAAAGGATGAAGATAGTGTGTTCTAAAGCATGAAATAATAGGAAGAAAGGCTTTGGCATAGGATACAAGAAAAGAAATGGGCAAGACACATAGCCAGTGTTCATTGTCAAATTTAGGTATGCTGCACTATTGCTTATTTGTGACAATGCTGCTAGAATAAAGAATAAAGGTATTTTAAGCAAAAAAAAAAGTGTAAATGGTAAATAAATATATTGTGGGATTGGTGAATAGAATGACAAGATTTTCTGCAAGAAAAAATAAAAACTGTACTGAAAAATGCAGCTGAATTGGGAATATTATCAATAATAAAACTAAATAGTTTATAATGATATGTGAGAACAAATAGAATCCTCAGAAGTAGATGGCCCAGGCTCAAATACGGGTTTCCCCTGCTATTCAAAAATCATATTCCTATGAAAACTTTTGTAAGCCAAAATAAGTGAAGAAGCAGTTACCATTGATTTATATTAAAAATTTTGTGAGTGTTCCATACCCCAAAAATAACCTCTCTTAAGCTTTTCTGATACCTTAGGACACATCTTTCTAAGACATGCACAAAATACATCATGATAAAGCACAGATGCTCACAGACACATTTCAAAGCTATGGAGGCTTGAGGTGGAGATGCTGAGTTTAGTTCCAGGGAGAGAGCTTGGTGGTGTCACTCTCACTGCTGGAAGTGCATGCAGCCTCTCTAACAGCTCACTGCAGAACAAATGCTGAACCACATTCTGGCTTTTTGGCCTCTTTTTTTTTTTTTTTTAATAGATACATGTATGTAAAAGAAAAAATCCTCTTTGCATTTCTTTCAGTTATTGAAAACAGATACTAAATCAGATCTTTTCTAAAAGTGAAGTGGCATAACGAGAACTTTCCAAAAAGTAAATGATACCTGTATACTTCTAAGAAATACTCTTTAATGCATGTATCCTTACAAAAAATAAGACCTTGTTTGAGAGTCAGGAGCATCTATGATTTTATTATGGCTATGATACTTTGGAACTAATTCTAATGGTAAATGAAGAAGTGAATTAATTGTGTCCCCTCTAAAGAGTTTATAGCATCACAGAAACCACACATTAGGGTGCGTTGGTGCATACTTCTCTCAACTCCCTTTCAAATCTTGTCACTCAGAGTTCAATAGTTAACCATTACTAAGGGCTTAATGCAAAAGGAATAATTGGATTTCAGTAGAAAAATTGAAAATTCAAACATATGTTAATATAATTGAATTCTTAAAAAACTTTATTTTATTTCCTTATTTTTACAGTAAAGTCAAACAAATAAAAATTTATTTCTGGTTCCATTTGCAAGAACACTAGAAAGTGAATTAATAGCAACTCTTTGGCTTTATAGAAAAGGTCAATGTGTTTGTGTCTCTGTATTTAGGATGAAGGATTTAAAAGACAATAGATGTAATAACATATGATGGATTAGGGGTGAAATGGTCACTTACGCTTATAAATCTGTTTAACCAATCAACATGTACATTTATGGCAGTTTTCATAAATGGAAATATGGAAGTTAGAATGATACAAGGATAGTTTGTTTCAGAACTTTTTGGAAGGAGAAGATGTGCCTGTGATTAAAATATATTTAAAAAGTCCATTTAATTATCAATTTGATTAGTTTTTTCCCCAGAAACAAGCAGAAGGTGTACAACTGCCACCACATCCTTTCTTCTCCATTCCCTCAGTCACGATGTGCATGGGATTAATTTTTTATACAAATTAATTATTTCAACTAAATTGGGCACAAAACAATTGAAACTCTCATCTTGACTATTAAAAATTGAAGGCATTACTCCCCTTCCATACATCATCTTGAAACTGTCTTTTAAAAATTTACCTATTTGAATTTAAATATATGCCCTTCATTCATTTGGCAAATATTTAATAAGCAACTACTCTTTGCAAAGCACTTTTTCAAGTAAAATCAAGGAGAAAGTAACAACTACGTATGTTCATGCATTATTTAGTTCAGATTTCTTTACTTATAGCAATCTCCCACAGGTCATTGAATAATTTTCCAGGTGCACCTTTATTCAACATGCATTTATTCAGTATACTTATTTTTGCCAAGAAAATATCAAAACATGATCTAATGGATTCATGAACCTTTAAACTTATTTGTGTTGTTCTGTTTTTTAGGAGTTTCACTCCAGTGATTTTCTAAATAGTTGTGGATTCTGGACACAGAGGCTTAAAAGTTATTCATATAGTAAAATGTCTCTCCCTCATGAACAATTACTGTGACTTTGTCGGGAACTCTTTTTTTATGACTACTGCCTTTCCTAAGGATCTTATGACCATTGACTGTGACTAGGCATTTTTTCTAGTTTTTAAATGCGTGGAATTTTGGGACACTCTTTGTGGAAATCTGCTGACTTCTTTAAGAAAGCTAAACAAAGAACATTCAAGGTGATCTATAGAGGGAAAGTTTTCACTTCGGAAAAGTGGCTGGATCTCATAATTTTATCTCCCAAAGAATTCCTTCTTTTTGAAAATCCCTCATTCACCTCACTGTTATCAGCCGTTGTAAGAAAATTGGTTTTGTTACTACATAAACGATCCCAGATCCAAGGTTAGCAGGGGTGAGGTTGGGAATAGGAAGCGAAGGTTGACATTTTCCCTCTATTACTAATGTTTGAAAATCCGTGCTCAATTTTATTAATGAGCTAGTGAATTTCCTCACATAGTTCCTCTTTAATTGTGTGCCAAACACTGAGGTTCAAGCAGCAGTTAGTTCAATGATCCAAACTGAGAAGCTAGAATAAGGAATCAAATAAAAGAGCCTCTGTCCTTTGGCATTGACAAGCTTCTTAATTTTAGTCATTCTAGTGAGCGTGTAGTGGTATCTCTTTGTGGTTTTAATTTGCATTTCCCTGATGATTAATGAGGTTGAGCATCTATGCAATGGTTGTGGGCTTTTTTTAATGTCTTCTTTAGTAAAGCTTCTGTTCAAGTCTTGCCAATTTTAATTGGGTCTTTTGTCTTTTATGATTGGATTGTAGCATTTATATTTTTGGATAAAAGTCCTTTGTCTGATGTATGCATTGAGAATGTATTCTCTAAATCTGTAGTTTACCTTTTCATTATTTTAACGCTGTCTTGCAAAAGACAGAAGTTTTAATTTTGGTGACGACCAATTTGTGAGCGATAGTTGCAAGCAGATTTTCTCCTACATTTTCTTCAGCAATTTTAGTTTTAGCTTTTACTTTAGAATTATGACCTCACTCCCAAAGCTTGGAAGGTAGAGAAAATGTTTCTACTATCAACAGGTTGTCTCTTATGTTTCAATTATGCAGCTCATTAATTTTTTATTGTATTTTTTGTTTTTACAGTTATTTTAAACAAATTAGAAGAGATCCTTTTATGATATCTTAGCTATTGGCCACTGTAAATGGAAAATCTGATACTTTTAAGCAAGTTTTATTTATTTTTAGAATTAGAACTTCCTAATTTTTATTAAGTTGTGGTTATTTTTTATTTTTATAGAAATGATCCATTTCATTGCTAATGTCAGATTCAATAGCATATTCTTGCATAAAATATCTTTACTCTACTAAGTGTATATTAATATCTCTTTCATGCATTCTAAATTTTCATGCATATATATATATTTAGATTTAAGTACTATTTCTCTTTTATATGTCTGCAGACGCACTAGCTTCTATATTCATTTACCACTTCAACTGTTCATCACTTACAATCGAAACAGAAAAATAGGATAACTTTTGTAGATCATTTTTTATTAGAATAAACTAAGTAAATTGTGTGCCATTTTATATATCTCATAGACATCAATATATGTAGAAAAATACATTGTTTTTCAATTTAAACATCACTCATGTTGCGAAAGAATAGCACTTATTTTCAAGGAAATAGAATTTTATCATTCTATCAATTCAGGTGTTAGCGTTCAAATATATCTCACCAAATAAATAGAATGAAATTGGCATAATTAAACATGATGTAGGGTAAACAGAAGTTAAGAATCAATAAGTGGCTTAGTTTGAGATCTCATCACTAAGTGATTTGTGATACACTTATCTTTCTTCAGTCTACATCAAACTCTATTAACAGGTAATGGGATTTTATAGATTCTTGAGAAAATAATAAGAGTGTCCTGAGAGGTTTGAATGTATTTATTTTCCATACATTGTTTAGAAATTAGCTTAGTCTGAACAAAATGATTTCTTGAAAGCAGGACATGGCTTGATGGTTGAAAAAATGGTTGGTTATTATAAGTTTTATAGACAGAACCTTACTAGTGAAAAAGAATAACATATGGTTTTAAGATGAGTATTAATGAGGCAAAAAACATGCCTAAAAAATTAGGTAATCTAAGTAGATTATTTTTAATCCATAAATTTTATCTACTGCCTCATTGAAAATTTCTTGAAGTGTTTTGAATATCTTTCCATCTTAGTTATTTTTGATATATATTTCCCAGCTTCACATGATTGTCATTTCTTGGTATTATTTCTAAGAATCCATTAAAATATGAAATATTGTAATTTAAAATATGAAATATAGTAATATTCGTTTTAAATTATTGTAAAAGAAGATATTTTAATTTTCTGAGCTTTCATAGTGTAGTAATATATTTAATTTAAATTTAAGTAGAAGAGCTTCATAATAAGAAGGTGGAAGAAATAGTAAACTAAGTGACAAAATAAAGTACCAGCTAATAGTGTTTAAGGCTCAATCACTAATAGCAATATTAGACCAAATTGTTGTATGAGCAATTGGGCAGAAGGAAATGTGAAGAGAAAAGGGAACTTTGATAACCTTGAGACACAGACAATCTAAGAGTAAGTCGTGAAAATTTATCTTCCCCAAAATGAGGGTTTCCTTTCTAGTGTAGAAAGCATTAAAGACTCCATATGAAAAGGACTAACGCTGTGTAGGCAGTGCAGGCTCCAATTCATGGGTTGAGTGCAAAGAAACTAACTAGGAAGAGGCTGGACGAAGCCAGGTAGTATAGTTCCAGTTGATTTTTTTGAAACTAATAATGTAAGCTTAGGTCTAGGACACAGCCACATAATTGAGGAGAAATTGCTGGGGACAGAATCTAGATTGAATAAAAAAAGATATTATGGGCAGAACAAAAAGAAGAGCCAGATAAAAAGGAGGTACAGGAAAAAAGATGAGAAAATCTCAAAAGGTAAATGGCCCTATTTATTTGAGTACTTTATGATAAGAGCAAAAGAATAATCACTAGAGCTATGAAGGTAGCAAAGATATTCTAAATCTCCTTCTCCTTGAGGAGTACCGAAAAAAAAAAAAATCTCATCTCAAATCAGGAAACAAACAAAAATGTTAAAATTATAGTTCAAAAAATAAACTTATGTAAAGGAGACTTTAACTTACTTTTTGAAAAGTCTCAATGAATGGATGTGTTCAGAACAGCCAATACCAGAGAAACTGTCTTTAAAAAAAAATAGAAAAAAATGGAGAAATCATCTGAAAAGATGACTTGGAAAAGGACAGATTTACATCAGATTTTTCAAGAGCAAAAATTTCACCAGAAGACAGTGGAGTAACATATTGAGGTATCCAAAAAGAGAAAGACCTTCAATATAAAGATATGCAAGACATGCAATGAACATGCAAGAAGTTAAGGAATATTTTTCTCATAAGCCTGTATGAAGGAATTTACTTCTGGTAAATAAATTGAGACAGCCAAAGACTGCAGAGGTATTAACCTAAGGACTTCTAGTAAACAGTCAGTATATACTTTTCTTTATAAATAAAATAAAATGATGGATATGAAAAGATAGTATGTAATGATACGTACTCTGGAAATGTATATACTGTATGATTTATATTGTATAATATGTACTATAGATATACTATAATCAAATATTCTCTGATAATGTATTCACAACATAACTTTTTAAAATTATGGAAAGCGGATTAAGCTGACTTACTGCAATAGAATAGGTTCTGAATGAGAGGAAAGGAAAGGTTGAGTTGATGAGTTAATTTCAATATTGCTCATAGCATGGAACCAAGACAGAATGGGCAAAAAGTTAGGGACTAGTGATTCTATAATAAATATATTACAATAAATGAGACCCTTAGGACAAAAATGTCATATTTTTAAAGATATATCTAAAAATGTTTAAATAACCTATTTAAATAACAAGATCTGCCAACATAAAAAGAGAGAGATAAAATGATACATGCATAGAAAAAAAGACAATATATATGTGTATTATGCATATATGACAAAACTGAGATGAAGTACATCAGTTCTGTCCATCCATACAAATAAGCCAAACTTGGCTATAAAAAGAGACACCTAGACTTTCAGTTGGCTAACAAAGAAAAATTCAAAACTATGACCTTTGAAAGATACATACTAAAACAAGGTTTGGAAAGATTAAAAGTAAAAAGATGAAAGGTAAAAAGATGGAAAAAAATATACCAGATAAATTCAAAGAAAAATAAAACGAAGGTCACAGCCTTGATGTTTATTATTGTGAAATTTAGACCAAGACATACAAAAAAGAGAACTTTACACTGCTATTGACTACAAAACACAGTAAAGGTTTAATAGTTATTAATAATTATGTACCCTATCATAATGCAACAGCTTTCTTAAAATAGATACAAAGATGTAATTATAAGCAATAACACACCAATGGTAGAAGCAGGCTTTAATACATCTTCAATCCATGAAAGTCAAGTAGACAAAAATAATTCTTAGCACAACTTCTTTGCAAATGAATAGATAATATTCATAAAAAATGAATGCACAAAAATTCATAAAAATAGATAAAATTCATAAAAATTGTCTTAGGCGTCAAAGAAAACCTCAAAAGTTTCAAATACAAACAGCACTCATAGCCAAAGTGCAATAAAATTATTGATTAATGTAAAAAATTTTGTCTTTTTTTTGAAATTTAAAGATTTACTTTCAATCAGTTTAGATCAAAATTTCAAAATTTCGTAGGCACCTACTGTGTAGGGAGTATTAATGAATATGGTATTGGAAGTATTAAGTTGGAAAATAGAAAACGATTAGAGGTATAAATTGGAAAGGAAGAAGTAAAGGCATTTTTATTTTCAACTGATGATTATGTTTCTGTAAAACCTAGAAGATCGATGGAAAACTGCTTCAAATGGGAAGAGAATTAGCAATATTAGCAAGTTATAGAGTTGACATATAAAAATCAATAACTTTCAAAACAAAAGCAAAGGCCAACTAGAATTCATGTGAAAATAAAAATCTCAGGTAGGATAGTAAAACAAAACAAGCCAATAAGCCATTGAACAAACAAAACATGTAGCCTGAACCTAACATGATATAACCTATATGAAATAACCACAAAAGATTCCAGAAAGACACAAAAGTGAAAATGAAAAGACATACCATGTTTTTGGATAGGAAGAATTGACCTTCTATAGATGATAATTCTAATTTAGTGGCAACTTCAATGCTATCATGATATAAATATATTTAGATTATTTTCTTTTTCTGGACCCAGACAGGTTGTTTGTAAGTTTATCTGTAGGAACAAGCAAGTATGATTAAGCTGGAAAACCCCCAAAAAGAAGAGCAATGGAGGGAGATAGTCTAGGTCTACTAGATGTTAAAATGTATACAGAATTTCTTTAAGTTAAAGTGTGTTACTGTCACATAAATAGACACACACACACACTAAGGAAGTAGAATGGAAATTCTAGATATAGACCTAATTGTAAAGAGTCACTCATATACTCCAAAATACTCCAAAAATAGCAACACAAATCAGCAGGAGAAGGATGAATTTTTATTCAGGGATGTTGTAATAGGTGGATGATGCAATGCATTGAAGGTTTGTGCCTCCTCCCACCTCCATTCATACATTGAAATCTAACTCCCAAGGAGATGGTATTAGAATGTGAATATTTGGGGAGGTGATTGCATCCTAAGGAGAGAGCTCTCATGAATGGCATTAGGGCCTTTAAAAAAGAGAACCAGAGAGATCCCTTACTCTTCCTCCATGTGAGGTTCAAGTAAGAAGATACCCATCAATAAGGAAGTGGGCCCTCAACAGATACAGAATTTGCGAAGACTATGATCTTGGACTTCCTAGTCTCTAGAATTATGGGAAATAAATGTTTGTTGTTTATAATCCACTTAGTTCATGATGTTTTTAAATAGCAGCCTGAATGAACTAAAACAGACATATAGTTGCAAAACCTAAAATATTACCTATTTGGACCTTTACAGAGAAAGTTTGCTTGCCAATCCCTGTTCTAAAAAAAAAAAAAGGATAATATATTTAATATATAAAAGAGCTTTTAAAAATAAAGAATTAAAAAAAACCCCTTAAAAGCACAATAGAAAATCGGGAAAAGAAAGTTCACAGAAAAAGAAATGCAAATGGTTCTTAACACATATAAAGATCCTCAACCTCCCTTATAATAAGAGGATGCAAGTTTAAATTAGACAGAAGACTGCCATGTTGACAATAATCAAAGATTTGATAATGTACTCTGTTGGTGCAGTAGTAGGGAAGTAAGTACTTGGATATATTGCTTAAGTGTATACAAAATGTTACAGTACAATCCCTAAAAGAAAATTTGGTGAAATCTTGTTTTAAAAATTATGCGTACATTATCTTCTAATCCAGCAATTCCATTTGTAAGAATATATCCCACTCATGCTGATATGAATAAATCAATGTGCAAGACGCTTTATTATGGATCTATTTGTACTAGCAAAAGATTAGAAAACAGCTTCATTAATACAGTGCAACTTGAACAAAGTTGGTATACTGCTGAATGGAGTACTCTTGCAGTTGGAAAAGCAATGAGGGATATCTCCAAACACTTGTATAGTGGGATCTCCTGATTCTATTAAGTGAAAACAGCATGGTAGAGAAAAATGCATATAGTATGCTAGCATATATTCGTTTATCTACCCATCTAACAAAAGTGGATAAATATGTGTGCCTTTTTATATTAAAATAAAAGAATGAATAAAAAATTTAAATTGTAAAAGAAAGTGGGGGGTATGGTGGAGGGGAAAGCAATGGAAGTTGGATTTTCCTGAAGGTAACTTCTTCTATGTATTTTATTTTTGAAAATTGTACTTATTTTACTTATTATAATTATAAAACAAAATCTGGTTATAGTAATTCCTTTAAAAATGTTAAAAGTAACAGATCACTATACCTTGTATCAAGGAATAATTTTAAGCTACCACATCACAGGTTGTATACACTTGAGGACAAAAGAAACAAAAATCATTTTTTAAAAATTTTATTTATTTTTTTGAGAGAGAGCGAACACACACACACCCAAATTTTATTTATTTTTTTGAGAGAGAGCGAACACACACACACCCACTCTCTCTCACACACACACTCTCTCTCTCTCTCTCTCTCACACACACACACACACACACACACACACACACACACGAGTGGAGAGAGGGGCAGAGGGAGAGGGACAAGCAGACTCCCTGCTGAGTGGGGGACACAGGGCTCCATCCCAGGACCCTGAGATCATGACCTGAGCCAGTCAGATGCTCAACTGACTGAGCCACCCAGGCATCCCAAGGAAGAAAAATCTTAAAATATTTTTATCAGTGATTTTGTTAGTATAATGTTGGCATTATTATTCTGAGACTGTTAAGTTTATAGCCTGTGATAGAGCAAGAGAGCTGAGATTATCAGAATGGGAAAAAGAAGAAACATATAGAAGATTAAAGAAGTAAGTTAAAATTCCAAACATTCTGAGTTTAAATTGGAAATGCCAATGTGACTCAAAAACTATCTTGTCAAAAACTATCTATTTCCTCATCTTTTTAAGTGAAAAAGCCTAGAAACAATGACCAACGATAGTGCTCAGATTGTGGTCTGTAAATATTATATGTCATTAAAAGGAACCAAGACTCTGGAGAAATCACTGATTCCAGATCTAGGAATATCCAAAATGCACCTGGAGAATTTTGTCATTATCAGGAAAGAAGAAGCTATCAAAGAGTTCTGAATCTGGATCAAAGGACCCTGGAACCCACTTATTGAGGATCCACTGACCAAATTTAGATCAGTTTGAATATGAATACAGCAACAATAGAAATTTATTTAAAACATTTCAAATATATTTTAATCCATGAGGTCATAATGAGACTTTAAACATTTTTAAAGCTCATTAACACATTTGAAAGATGACAGAAAACTAATTCATGATCTTTGAAATCCTCATAAATAAAGAGAACGTATCAAGAAGTCGTCTGGTCTTCCTTTAGTCTGCAAACTATAGCTTAGGATAACCAACATAGCTGTTGTGGAGAAGTTATCCTTACAGAAGCAGTTCAGATCACTGGACAGGTTGGAGGAACACATTAAACAGCACCATGGAATGCATTCTGCAAAAACCAACCTGTGTGAAATTCTACAGGGCAATGACCCAGTTTCTTCAAAGAGCAAATTGCAAGGAAAAAAAGGAACAAAAATTTCAAACTTGCCATGGTGGCAGAAGGATGGTTTCTGAATATTCTGGTTCTGTTCTACACATTGCCAATGAGTGCACATGAATTTTCTTGGCATACTGGTTTTGGGAGTAAATATTGAAGGCTTTTGATCCAAATTATAGAACATATTGGGAGGTGGCACTTCCTCGACTATGCCCTGATGTAACTAGAATAGTTACATAGACTGGCATCTGTTTCATGGATACCTTGGGAGTCCTGGCAATCAGTTTTCAGATGGACGGCACATCAAGAATGAAAATTGTGGCATAGACTCTCCCAAAACAAAATATTTTAATTAGAAGTAGAAATCATGGAATAAAGGTTTCAGATATTTGTTTTAATTTTAGCTTGTTTCTTTGCTAGAGTATTTGGTCGAATAGCTGGCACAACTTAAATATAATAAGATATTTATCAAACAGTATGTAAAAGCAGACATTACTTTGTAGCTATATTGCATACAACCTACTATTTACCTTTTAAATTACACTTATTTTTTAATGCACAAGTAGAACATTTTTATGGAAACTTCAGAATCTGTATGGCTGTGTCATAGCTTACAACCCCAAGTTATAAATGGCACAAATACTCTTCTGGGAATGAGAGGATCAATGCACAGTCCATTTCCTGTGAGGGTCTGATTTCATCCTATTGTTGTTATACTCCTACTCCAGCCTCGTATCTACTCTAGAAGATGTTAATGCAACACGTATTGGGAAATTGACATCAATTAAGGTTCATTGATTACTAGAAGACAATGACAATTCCTGTATCTCTTTTTCCTAAAAACATGGAACAACTGAGCCAGATAAAGAATCCAAAACACACACACACATACAACAAAAAACAAAAACATAAAACTAAAGGAAAAAGAAAAAGAAATCTTTCTTAATAACCTTTTTATTTTGGGATATTCATGAATACTTATAGGGAATGTGCAAAGATTGTACAGAGAACTCCCATATTCCCTTAACCCACTTTTCCCCATTATTAACATCTAATGTTACTGCACTTCATTTGTCAGAATGAACAGTGATATGAATATATTACTATTAACTACATTCTAGACTTTATTGGGTTTCACCAGTTTTTCTATTAATACCCTCTCCTAATGTGCTCTTTCTACTTTACATTACGCATTACTACTTTCGATTTAGTTATCATGTCTCCCAAGGCATGTCACGTCTTTGATAGTTTCTCAATATTTGCTTGTTTTCATGATCTTGACAGTCTTGGAGTGCAATGGCCAGGTGTCCTGTAGAATGTCCCCATATCTGGGCTTATCTATTATTTTTCTCATTATGAGACTGGAGTTATGACTATTTGGAAATAATATAATGCAGGTCAAAGGCCCTTCTTGTCACAATATGGGGAGTACATGATATCCATATGACATTCCTGGAGATGTTAACCTTTACCACTTCATCACTAAGATAGTGCTTATCAGGTTTCTGTTCTTTAAGGTTACTATTTTTCCCATTCCCTACTCTAGTCTTTGGAAGTGAGTTACTAAGTCTAACCCATCCTCAAGGTAGTATGGGGTGGGGATTAATCTTTACTGAGGAGATTGCTTTTACCTAATAGGTACATTTTCACTTAATTCAATAATTATTCAATTACTGTTAGATCATTTTTCTTTTTTTTAAAGATTTTATCCATTTATTTGAGAGAGAGAGAGTGCGGGTGAGAGAGCACAAGCAGGGGGAGTGGGAGAGGGAGAAGCAGACTCCCCACTGAACAGAGAGCCCAATGCAGGGTTTGATCTTGGGACCCCTAAGATCATGACTAGAGCGGAAGGCAGCCTCTTAACCACCTGAGCCACCCAGGTGCCCTGGAATAGTTTTTCAATGAATATGCAATAATACATGGTTCTTTCTATACCATCTCTTATTCTTTCCTCAGTAAAAACAGGGACAATATATTCATCCATGATTGTTATCTCATTTTTAACTTGAAGTTCTGTACTGCACTGACATCTCTTCTTCTGTGTTTCCATATGCACCAGTGTTCTAAAGTTGTAAACATTCCATAAACATCATCATTATTTGCAAATTATTGTCTCATCCTTCTAATTTGAGGCACAGGAAACCTTGGTTTCTTCTGTGAAATTAATAAGGAATTGTATTTTAGTACCATTTGATCAAAGACTTTAAAATTAGCAAGTTTGGAGGACATGCAGGTTTCAATGCTAAACATTTGGGAGAATTCTAATGATGCAGCTGGAATGAAGAAAAGTACTCCTGTTATTCATGCCTGCTATTTAATTGAGTCCCCGTCAATGCAATAAAGAAGGAAAGTAGATACGCCAGAATGATTGAAACTAAGTTAAGTGGCATTATTTGCAGACAGTATTATAATCTTCATGGAAAAAGATTAAAAAATCCAATGTATGGATTATTAAAGAAGATAGCAAGTTAGCTGGACTCAGGACCAATATTTAAAAACATGCTGATTTTCTTTTATATGAGCATTAATAAATTAGAGAATGTAACAAGGAAAAAATTTATTTATCACGAAAGTGATAGAATATAAATGGAAAATACTAGCAAAATATGCAAATACTTTTTTAAATCTTAAAACTTTATTGAAGGACATTTAAAAAGACCTTAATAAATGCAGAAATAAAAAATATTCATGAATTGGATGATTCATTAGTATAAAGTCATTACTTCTTTAAAATTTTAATAAACATTTAATGCAATTACACTCAAAATAGGATCCTTTTATTTCTTAATTTTTTTATTATTTCTTAATTTTTGAATGGTGGAATATTGACTGATTCCACAGTGCATATGAAAGATAATACACAAAAATTAAAAGAACTTTAAAAAGAAGGCCAAAATGAGGGGTTTTCATCCCATCAGATATTAAGAGCTATTACAGAGCTATGATGAATAAAATAGTGCAGAATTTAGACAACATTAGACAAAGAGAAGAATGGAACATAACAGGAGCCAAAATACCACCTTGATTAATATTGCAACATAAATCAGTGGCTGAACAGGCTATTTGAAAAACAGTTGACAATGTGGAAAAAAAAAGTAGCCTCATGTTACATTATTACAAAATGAATTATAATTGTATTAAACATCAAATAATGAGAAACTGCTGGTAATATTAGAAAGAAAATATATTTAAAATGATCTTAAATTATACTAAAATACCTTTTACAAAAAAGGAAGATTAAAATCTTATTACCGGAGAACAAACTAGGAGATATCCTTAATGTCTATAAAAGATAAAGTCTGAATTAAACAAGAAAATATAAATAGTTTAGTTAAAAATTAACAAAGTAAAAGTATGGGTATTTCCTAAAATTAGAGTACACTTTGGAGAGCCTATAGTAGGATTTAATAAACACTTAAATTATTCTTTCATGACCCAACAATTCCACTTCCAGGTATATATATCCTAGATACATTCTCATTCCTCTAGACCAGAGGACCTTATATAAGAATGTTTATTGCCAGATTATTTGTAAAACTGCTGTGTTGCAAATATTTAAATGCCCCTAATTGAGTGAGTGATAAATTATAGTATTTTCTATAGTATCTGTGAACTATATCTCTATTAATTAACATTGATTGAGCTAAATGCCATATTGAAGTTAAAAAAATTATAAAGGGGGAGGGGAAAAGAGGGAGAGGAAGAGACAGAATCTCAAGCAGACTCCATGCTGAGCAGGAAGCCCGATGTGAGGCTAGATCTCAAGATCCTGAGCAGAAACCAAGAGTCTGACATTCAACCAGTTGAGCCACCCAGGCACTCCTGAGACATATATTTTTAAATTAAGATGTCTTTGAATCATATGCATTTAAATCAAGATAATGAAAATGATGAATGCCTTAACAATTAGAGGATATAAGAACAAAAAACAATTGTTTTATCTAGAATAATTTTACTGACAACTGGATTTTATCAGAATAGTCCAGTTCGGTGCTTTGAGGTTCAGCCCACAAACAAAAAATAACTTCCATATTTGCTTCTATAGCATGAACAGTGTTGTTATTTGACTTATTGGCTCCATTTTCTCAAGAGATGAAAATGCTGAGTGCTTTATCATATGACACAAGCACTCCATGATTTATGTGTCCATAGTAATTCAGGTGTGTTATCAAAGCCCTTTTTATGTGGTTTCCTGGATGATTCAAGTGCAAAAAGTGGAAAGGCAATGTACTGTAGTAGATGAGAATATGTACCCTTTTACTGGACTGCCTAAATTCAAATCTCAGCTCTGCCAACCCACTAGCCATGTCAATGTATGTGTGGGCTGGTGGTGGTGATGGCACACATAAGCTTTCTAAGATATAGCACATAGCCCACAGCCCACCTAAGAACATACTGCACTTGAGTTAGGGCCTCCCCAGTTGTCTGTCAGCTGCCCTTATACTGCAGAAAAACAGGATATAGGATATTCCTTCTCAGCAGTAGCCTGAGGAAAGATCAGTTTTCCTTTCAAGGAGAAAGGGACTGGGCAGCAAGTACATACTGCCCATCCATGCTGGTAGAGACACCTCTTCTTCATCCACATTATCTATATAATATGAGTAAGTTGAAAATGCCCAAATGCTATTTTCAAAACTTTTGAAAATACCCATGTCTGAAGGGAGTAGGCAGGATAGTATACTGCATGTGGCATGACTTGAGGACCACAGAAATGCCTTCCACTCCTGCCCCCCAAAAATACTGTTTAGTTTTTCTTCTCCTGGACTACTATTTCTTCATACCCTTGGGTTATGGAGTTTATCTCCAAGAGCACACCTGTCAAAATAGTAGTAAAAGCTTTCTGATAGAGGGAGCCGAGTATTCTCCCCAACCGTATTTTTCAGTGCTTTTTCTATAATGTTTAGTGTGTGCCACATTGTTTACTAATAGCTTTCTGGTCTGAGAACTACTGAAGAAGGAATTTCATTTTACTTATCTATGTGTGCTCAGAATTTTATTATAGTGCTGGCATATAAAATTCATAATTCATATGTGTTGAATTAAATATAATGAAAGAATAACTAAAGAATCTGCAATCCCTCACTAATGCTTTTAACATGAATTAGTTTAATAGATTTGCTATCTAAGTATGCATGGAGAATGAGACAAGAGCAGGTAAGTTTTGATAGGCTTCATGTAGACAGATCTGAGCACAGATTCAGTGAAGGCATTTTCATAAAGAGCTTTTAAAATCCGTGGTATGGCAGGAGATACTCAGAACTGGAAAGTGGTTGAGAGTCAAAATGAAGAAAAGGGTGGAAAATGCTTCAAAGGTATTTTAAATTCTGAGGTCTTGGGTTTCTTAGGAATTTTTAATTCCAGAGATTAAAATATTGAAATCCTTTCTCCTAATTAAACTTCTTTTTGTAGTTCAGAAAATATGTACCAACAATTGATTCCAAAGAGAATAATCAGTATTGATAATTCCAGAGTTTCAGGCCATTAAAAAAGTTAAAATAGGGCATAGGAAAAGAAAAAAAAAAAACAGAAGTGAAAAATTTCCTTAAATACAATGTGAAATTGACTTTGATTTTCTTTAATTTATTTTGGTCTTATGTTTTGTTGCCATTGTTTTTGGTTTACAAAAGGGGGTGCACGCATATGTCACTCCACCTTTCTAAATCATGAACCCAATTAAGGATTATTTGCATGTTGCATGATTATTTCAACAAAAAGTTGTTTAAGACATCTTGAATTCCTTTCCCTTGTCAGATGTTGAACGTGTTGTTACTGTGAATAATCCTTAATTATTTAACAGTGTGTATGCTTGATTAATATATCATTAACACAATTTGTTAATTAATGTGCTGGGTGAGAGGAGGCTTCTCTTAAATCTGTGTGGGCTAAAATATAAAAATGAAAGAATCTCATTTTGTAAAAAAAAAGTGTACTCTTACAAGTCTGTTTTTGTATTTAAATGTGACAATGTCATTTCAGTGTCATAGATTTGTGCCTTTGATAATGATTCATTTACTTTCTATAAAAATTAATCTTAGGCAAGAAAATACATGTGTATGCTTTTGAAGTTCTTTGGAAAAGTCTTCTTTTGCAAGTGAGAATGGAACGTCTTTAGTCACCAATTATATTTTTGACATTGAAGAACTTGGAAAGTACACAATATTCTGTAGAAAAAGGAACTAATATTGGATGTTAAAAAGTGTTTTCCCTAGCTAACATCTCCACATTTTTTAATTGTAAGTGTAATGCATATACATTGAAGGGATACTTTTTAAAATTATAAAACAGAAAATTAAGTTTTATAGCTTTAGGGTATTTGTCTCTGGCAGTATTATATAGTGCTTAGAGAAATGTAAATTGGGTTCAACTTTCTGGAAGATAATTTATCCTTTATTTTTGAAAGGTTCATGCTTTTTGACCCAATTATAAGTATGGCTATGTAAAAAGGAATCAAAAGAACTTTTTAATTCGTTTGCTAGTAAGTTCAGAGTAGTTAGAAAATGTCAAGGGATCAATAGCTCATCATGTTACAAATACTGTCTCTTTTTCATTACCAACCTTTGCAAGAGTGCTCAATATTTTCTACTTATGCCCCCACTTGGTCCTAGCAGTATGCTCTCTTTACCCATTGCTTCATTGAAACTGCTCACCAAAGAACTCTTAATTATCTGAACTAGAGACCCATTCATTTTCTTTATTGTCATTAATATTTTTGTGATTTGGGGATTTAGGACCCTCTGCCCTTCTGGAAAATATCTTCTCCCTTGGCCTTCAGGGTAATGTATGGCATCATCCTTCCATTTCCCTGAACCTCCACACTCCCAAGTAAGCATACTTCCTTTTTCTTCTCTTACAAAGCTCTCCACCCCCTCCCTGCCCCCAGGACTTTAGATGCATTACCTCATTTAATTCTTAGAATAACCCTGTAGGGAGTTCTAGAGCTGAAATGTTTGTTTCTCTGGTACAGTGACATTCCTAAGAACTCTTTTAAGACTGTCATCTCTTAGAAACTTTTTTTTCCATGCTTTCTTGGCCTTTTGCCCAGCACATGTGCAGTTAGAAATCAGCAAATGCTTTGAGCAAGTAAAGTAGTAAATGTACGACTCACCTTATTGTGTTTCCTTTCTCTTAGGGATCTTGGTCCTTCAGGTTCCCACTGCCTTAGTTGTACTCCGATGTATGCAAAGTTTGTTGTTGTTGCTGCTACTACAAAACTTCTTTGAAACTTTTATTGAGTTTTGTTCTGAACAGATTTGGTCTGAACCAAGCTGTCCACCACAGCTGGAAAGTAAAGTTCTCAGCAGTGCTGTTCAAATGGCAATATGATAACTCTATCTTACTGGTCCATGGTGAGATCAGAAGATTGTGCTGGAATATATACCAACACTGCTTTCTTCATCTAAAAAGTCTTATATACTTTGTACCCTTCAAATGTCAGCTGAGCCAAACAGTTGATTTATATTCCTTGCATGACTTAGTTGATTTACATTCTGGCACAAGCTCCTTATCTCATCGCAGATTATGAAGAACAGTTCACTGACCAGCTGTCTAAAGACACGAGTTTCAGGACCAGAGAATGAAGCACAGGACAGCCAAGAGTAAATTTAGCTGTGTGCTAGCAACTTACAACATAATTTGAGATTCCCTTTTGTTGAATGCCTATCCTGAGACAGAGTTTTATCAGTTCAGCAGAGCTCTGACAATTACTTATAATTATTCTTAAAATTCTTGGTAATTTTGACATTATTTAAGATTAAAAATTTTTGTAATGGAAGAGCCTTCCCTTCTTCTGTCACAGGCTAATTCTTATTCCTCCACTCTGAACCTCATCTCCATCTTGAAGTGTTGTTGTTACCCAGGACTTAACCTTGATTCTCACTGTGCATCCTATAAAACTCTTATGGTTCAAGTAGCCCATATTCTGATGGCCCTGCCTACCCATCCCCCTCTATCACTAGCCCCAGCCTCTCTCCTGAATATTGATATTGATTACTTGTATCTCTCCTGCCGGCACCTTACTGTCCATATATCTAAGTTAAATGCTTTATTTACTTCCCTAATTCCTCAGACATTATCATCCTTGCTAGCCAAGTTGGAACAGGAATAATAAGGCCAACACAATGACAGTCTCTCCAGTCCTGCAACATCTAATGCATTACCAATTCCATGTGAATCTACCTCCTAAATTTTTATTTTATTTTATTTTATTATTTTATTTTGTTTTATTTTATTTTATTATTTTATTTTATTATTTTATTTTATTTATTTTTTAAATTTCATTCCAGTACAGTTAACATACAGTATTATATTAGTTTCAGGTATACAGTGTAGTGATTCAGCACTTCTGTACATCACCTTGTGCTCATGATGACAAGTACTCTCCTTAATCCCCATCCCCTATTTCACCCATCTCCCGTCTTGTAACCATCAGTTTGTTCTCTATAATTAAGAGTCTGTTTCTTGGTTTGCCTCTCTCTCTCTCTGCTTTTTTCTTCCCTTTCCTCATTTGTTTTGTTTTTTAAATTCCACATATGAGTGAAATCACATGGTATTTGTCTTTCTCTGACTTATTTCACTTAGCTTTATACTCTCTAGCTTCATCCATGTTGTTGCAAATGGCAAGCTTTCATTCTTTTTATGGCTGAATAATATTACACTATATATAAATGGATCAAGAAGATGTGATTGATATATCTATATCGATATATTTATATATCGATATAGATATCAATCTCACAGGAATTAGGGAAGTAAATAAAATCACATCTTCTTGATCCATTCTTCTGTCCATGGACACTTGGGCTCTTTCCATAATTTGGCTACTGTAAATAATGCTGTTATAAACATAGGGGTGTATATATCCCTTTGAATTAGTGTTTTTGTATTTTGGGGGTAAATGCTCAGTAGTGTGATTACTGGATCATAGGGTAGTTATATTTTTAACCTTTTGAGGGACCTCCATACTGTTTTCCGGGGTGGGTGCACCAGTTTGATTCCGACCTACGGTGCAAGAGAGTTCCTTTTTCCCCACGTCCTTGAAAATACTTGTTGTTTCTTGTGTTGTTGATTTTAGCCATTCTGACAGTGTGATCTACTCCCTAAATATTTATGGATTTTTTTGACTGATCTTAGTCCCAGTTGTCACTAGAGCAATTCAGACTCTGTTCTTTTGCTTATATTGCTAAAATAGTCTTAAAATTGATATCCTTAAATAAGTTTTTTCATCCCTTATCATCAATATTATGGCAGAGTAATATTTTAAATATTCAAGTATTAATACCCAATTGTTCAAATTGCTCAAAGTTCTTCAATACATTCCTATTGAGGGTCAAATCAAGTCATTTTATATGTCTTCCATGGTGTACCATGGCCCTCATTTACCTCCTGACCTCATTACTTCCCATTCTCCTTACATTCTGTCTTTAAGTCACACTGATTTTCAATCTATTTCAAACCAAATTCTGTTGCATACAAGCCTTTCATTTTCCCCCTCTTTTTCTAAGACTTCTTCAAAACAGGCTTTCTGTTGATGACTTCTGACTCCAGCTTTCTTTCCAGATTAAAATCCCCTTTCTAGACATATCTAGAACATTACCTCCAGTGCAAACTATGCACTTCCATGGTATGGGATCCTGAATTTTGTGTTAATTTACTAAGTCAATAGAGACATGTTATGCACATTAAATGAGGACTTAACATATATTAATCAACATATGAGTAATGTTGTAATTACAACTTCATGATTTATAGAATATTAAGAGAGCTGGAGATTTGATGAGAAGGTATCAGTTCGACAAACGCCAAATCTGACCACTGCCAAAATAAACTAGTCTCACTCAAGTGAGTGAGACTCACTTTTTTTCTTTAATTACTTTGTATTTCCTGGTGCTATTAATAGAATTAATGTACCAGAAGATTACCAATCAAGGAAGTTTCCATTACAAGTATGTTACAGAAGCAAAGAAAGTAAAACCCTTACTTGGTTTACTGAGTATTTAAAAACAAAACAAAAGTAGTTTTTATTGAGGTGTGTTTCATATACCTTACAATTCACTCACTTAAAATATACAAATCAGTACTTTTTTAGTGTATTCATAGAGTGGCACAATCATCACCACTATCTAATTTTAGAATATTTTTGCCCCCACTAAAGAGAACACTATACCCCACTAAAGAGAACCTTAGCATTAATCCCCATAACCCCCCACCTACCCCCACAATTCATTCTATAAAGCCAGTATTAAACTAATACCAGAACAGGTCTAGGTAAGCTAAGTAATAGCCCCCAAATAGATCCAGCTCCTAATCTCTGGAACCTGTAAATGTTACCTTATATGGCAAAAGAGACTTTCTGATTTGAGTAAGTTTAGGTTATTGAGATGAGGATATTCTCCTAGACTACCTTGGTGGGTGCTAAATACATCACAGGTGTACTTATAAAAGGAAGGCAGATGGAAACAGAACAGATGATGTAATGATGAAAGCAGAGAGCTTTGAAGATGTTACATTGCTGGCTTTGAAGATGGAGAAAAGGGCCATAAGCCAAAGAATTCATCTCTAGAAGCTGGAAAAGGCAATGAAACAAATTCTCTCCTAGTTCCTCTGGAGGGAGAGCAGCTCTGTCAGAACCTTAGGTTTAGCCCACTGGAATTGGTTTTGGACTCCTAGCTTCCAGAACTGTTAGAGAATAATTTTATTTAATTTTTAAGTTACCAGATTTGTGATGACTTTTTACAGCAGCCATAGAAAACTAATATAAAAGCAAAGATATAACAAGGAAAGAAAACCATAGACTAATATCCTATATGAACATATAAAACAAAATCCTTAGCAAATTTCTAGCAAACCAAGTCCAGCAATATGGGGTTCATCTCAAAAATGCCAACTTGGTTTAACATCCAAAAATCAATTAATGTAAAACACCATATGAATATAATATAATAAAATAAAAATATATGATCATCTCAATAGATGCAGAAAAACCATTTGACAGAATCCAAAATGCTTTCATGGTATAAATGCACAACAAAGTAAGAATATAAGGGAACTTTCTCAGCTAGATAAAGGGCATCTCTAAAAACCCATAGTTAATATCAAACTCAATGTGAAAGACAGTATTTTCCCAATTTAGAATCAGGAACAAGACAAAGATGCCTGCTTTTACCACTTTTATTCAAATTGTACAAGAAATTATGGCCAGAGAAATTTGGCAAGAAAAAGAAATAAAGGCATCTAGATAGGAAAGGAGGGAGTAAAATTTTCTCTCTTTATAGATAATAAAACTTTATAGAAATTCCTAAGAAATTTGCTTGAAAACTGTTAGAATTAAAATTTCTAATATACACAGTACACATAAAAATTACTAAACCCACAAAATAATTTTTAAAGTCATATTATTGCAGTGGCCTTGAGTTTTAAGGATTTAAACTTAAAAATTCACTGGGTGTTATATGCAAATAATGAATCATGGAACATTGCATTAAAAACTGGGGATGTACTGTATGGTGACTAATATAACAAAATAAAAATTATTAAAAAAAAACTTAAAAATTCAGATTTGAACCTAAGATTATTTTCTCAAACAGTATTTAGATATAGAAGATATATAACTTGAAGTCACCATAAATGAGCATTTCTTGTAATTAAAAGCCTGAAGAGTTAAACAGACATCATAGAAAAATATGATGTACAGTAGTTGAATAAGTTTGATGGCTTCAAGTGATTGTGTCTACACACCCATTGCAAAATCCAGATGAAAAGTAATCTCCAAACAAAAACAAGTCATAATAGGGTTTTTTAAATTTTTTTGCCCTAATGCCAAAGATGTATATGTTTGTAAATGCCTGACTGACTTTTCTTCTGTATGTCTTTGTGTCATGTGACCATAACACTGTCTGTTGCATTATGTCATGCATTTTAATGGAAAGTGCATTATCCTTAGGATTTGAAATCCAGGACTATAAGCCCAACTCCACATGGTATAAATGAATACTTTTAAAATCTCACCTAACACCTTTGTCTTGCCTTCAGTCAAATGATGGTAATAACTGTTCTTTATCTGTATCAAAATAGCAGAAACTGGGCATGTGTGAAATGTTTTGAAGTCATTGAGAAAAGTACTTGATACATTCAAGGTAAAAAATATTTGGGACACCTTGGTGGCTCAGTCGGTTAAGGGTATACACTTATTTACTTCATTCATCAAATAGTTTCTGAATACCCACAATGTGTACTGTTCTAAGCATTAAGGATACAGTGAGAAACAAAGCACATAAAACTCCGTGTTCTTAGGATGTCTGCATTTTAGTGGATGAGACAGAAAATGAACAGGAAATGAGAATGATTATCCTGGCTTCAGATATTTTTCTTCTCCCTCATTCGTGCTTCTTTTCACAATTTTTGACACTAAAAATTGGAGAGGAGATTGTGGCATGGTCATGTTTCTCCCTTCTATATCATATAGTCCTAGGAAAAGGAGTATTTTTGCAACAACACCATGTAAGAGATTACATGCTGTAAGTCCTCCATACTTGAAAAATCTCTCTCTCTCTCTTTCGTTCGCTCTCTCTCTCTCACACACCTACACACACACACACCTTGCATACAAGTGTCAGAAGATATATATGAACTGTCTCTTTGCATTCCTGCTCTAATAATCCTAATTGCAACTTCTGTCTCCCCTAAACTTACCCTGGCAAACACATGCTTAAGTCTGACTAGTGAGAAAGGAATGTAATATCATGTATTACTCCATTATTTCAGTGAAAACACTGTGTGTAAGAACAACATCAAGATAATTGCTCTAGCTTTCTTCCAGATTTTCACTTTTAGATTTCCTTATATATGGAATTTCTGGAGCTGCCTTTTTATAATTAAAATTGGAATAAATGTCATGAAGGAAAATGTTAGAGTGCATGAAAGTGTATATAAAGGGCATTGTATTTAGATGGAAGAGCTGGTCAGTAAGGACTTCTTGAAATAAGAAGTGAGCATTAAAGATAAATGGAAGCTGGGTGAACAGTATGCATATATGGGTGGACGGGGGGAAAGATGTACGTTAACAGTGTATACACAGACATCAAAGAAAGTAGTCAGTAATGCTTTCAAAATTGAACTGAGTATCATGTAGCATAAACATAGTAAACCAGAGGGAAAGTGGTATAACATAAACGTGGGCAGATCAGCAGGAGACAGATCGAATAGGGACTTTAAGTACCTGTAAGGATCTGGGGAATGCTGGCTGAAAAAGAAAAAAAGAGAAAAAGAAAAAGAAGAAAGAAGAGAAAGAAAGAAGAGAGGCATAGAATGATTTTATTATCCCATGTCATCTTTCCTAAATTCTTTTAGATTATTTAAATGTTCTTTATTATCTGTTTTTATTTATTAGGTTTTGATGATCTTTTGCATCATATTTTTAGTGCTTGCTCTAGAGATTATAATATACTTACCTAACTTTCACAAATTACTTAGTTATTATTTTATCACTTTAAGTAAAATGAGGAAGTGTTCCAACCATATAGGTCCCTTTACCCTCTCTGCTTTATGTAATTGTTGCCATATGTATCACATTTACACACACTGAAAACCCATCAGACAGTTATATGTATAACCATAGTATCTTTTATTATATATTATATTATTGTATTATAAATGAATCTTTTATTATTTAATATATATCTTATTTATCTTATTACAATATATATCTTTTAAATAATTTAGAGAAGAAAAGTTTATTCTATTTAACCAGATATTTACCATTTTCTTTTATTCCTGAAGTTTCAAGATACCTTTTTAAATTTTTTCTCATAAACCTGAAGAATTTCCTTTTAGCAGTTCTTTTAGAGCAGGTCATCTCACAACAAAGTCTCTTAGCTCTTTCCATATGAGATTGTCTTTATTATACTGTTATTCCTGAAGGATGTATTTGTTGAGTATAGAATTGTGGGTTGGCAGTTCTTTTCCTTCAGCAATTTAACATTGTTGTTCTGCTGTTTTCTGGCCTCTGTGGATTCTGATGAGGAGTTGGCAGACATTAGAAATTTTGTTCCCAGTATGTAATTATGTACTGTGTCATTTTTCTCAGGATGCCTTATATATAAATATAAATATATATGGTTTTTAGCAGTTTGATTATGATATGTCTAGGCATGGTTTTTTGAGTATATCCTTTTGTCTCAGGGTTTGCTAAAGTTCTTGAATGTGTACATTTATACCTTTCACCAAATTTGGAAAGTTTGGCTATTATTTTTGTTTGTTCATTTTTGCACTAATCTCTTTCTCTTCTCCTTTGAAACTCTAATGATGTGGATGTTAGTTATTATATTGTCCCACAGGTTTCTGAGATCCTGTTTATTTGTATTTTAATGTTTTTTTCTTTCTGTTCTTCAGATTGGATAATTTCCATTGCTCCATTTTCAGGTTTACAGATTCTCTTCTCCATTATCTCCATTCTGCCATTTAGTCTGTTCCAAAATTTAATTTTGGTTAATGTATTTTTTTAGTTCTTATATTTCTACTTCCTTTTTTATATTTTCTATTTTTTCTGCTGCGAACTTCTATTAATTTCAAGAGTGTTTACCTTTGCCTCATGGAGTTGCTTTCAAGTATGATAATTCCAACATGTTTTTCCATGAGAATTGGTTAGATTTTCTTGGTTCTTTGTATATTGAGATCATGGGTTGTTTCTTGCAAATTTTGAATACTGTGTTATATGGGTCAGGGTCCTATTAAGATCCTTAACCACAGGAATATATATTTTTAGGGACACCTGGGTGACTCGGTCAGTTAAGCATCCAACATTTGATCTTAGCTCAGGTCTTGATTTCAGGGTCATGAGTTCAAGCCCTGCATGGGACCCCACATTGGGTGTGGAGCCTACTTTAAAAAAAAAAAAAAAGGAATATATTTTTTCAGTAGGCAACCAACCAAATTGCAAGTTCTGTGTTGCCTGCTATCCCAGTGTTAGTTCCATTTTCACATTGGAAAATGTCTAAGCCTGTCCCATGCTTGTGACGTTCAGTAGTTATCTGAGACTTTTCCAGTGGTTTGTAAAGTAGGTCAGTTCTCAAATCTTTTGCTATGCTTTTTTGTGTTTATTTCACAAATTTGCAGCTGGTGAGTCGGCCAGAGCCTTCGTCAGTTCTTTCACAGACGTAAGAGATTCTCCTTCTCCAGTTCTTTCCTCCTTGATATTTCTGCCACACTTTCTGGAAACCTAGCAACCCCTTTTCCTTGTTCTGGCTAGAAACATGTTTTATTCTAAGAATTTTAGCCCTCTGTATGTAATGTTGTTCTATGTGATTAGGGACACCCTTAGGGTAAGCAAGGAATAAAAAGGGATATAAAAAAATAGTGAGGATTTACTCTAGTTCTTTGGACTTTTCCAAGTTCTTCTGTCCAGCAAGGTGGGTTTTCTCTTGGGCTTTTAGTTTCTGCTGTTGCAGCAGTGTAGGTCTGTCACTGAGACTGAAGTTAAGGCAAGTTGGGATAGATCAAAGGGAATTTTCCTCACCCTCTTCAGCTCACAGAGTCCCTTTTTTCCTGATCATTTAGACAAAAACAGGGGGTTTCTCTCAGAGTTACTCCTCTCTGCATTCTGCAACTTACTGCCCTTGGGTCAAAGCCAAGATGTAAAAGAGGGAAGATATAATCTTACTGCAGAACACGCCATTCTCCAAGTTGACCCACTTCCCAATCCAGTGTGTTAGTGTTTGCTTTGCAGAGTCCCTGTGGAGTTGTTTTTTGTATTCTGATTAAAGTTTTAATTATACTGAGTGGTTGAGATAGGCTATAGTACGTTTATAGCAGCCCAAAATCATAAATTTCTCTTTTAGAGAGGACGTTAAGTAGGATACAGAGTAAGCAATGAGATGCATATTTCTGAAGCCCAAGTTAGAAAAATGAATTGGGGATATAGTCATTGGTCACGAGACTTCCCACTCTTACTTCCTTTCAAAAGATAAAGCAAACATATGTCCATTTTGGTTTTGGGCAATGCATAGAAAATGTGGAGGAATATCTTAAAATAAGTAATTAAAGCAAACCTTGAAGGAAACTTGCATTAACCCAAATTTCCTTCACCCATTTAAATATTTCATTCAGGTTTCTATGCACAACATGGGAAATTGGAAAAATAAGTAGGAAGAACATCCTTTAAAGTTGGGTAATTTCATGTAATTGTTGAGCTCTGCCAGTAAAGTAATTTTTAAAAAAGCTATTTATGACTATTTTACAAACGGCTCCCCAAATGACATTATATCTCATAGACACAAATAAAATGTTGACTGTTCTATTTTGTCTTAAAGAAGGCAATATGGATGGCTAAATCAAATAGCTTACTCTAATTTTTTCTGTCCTGCCATAAATATCCTGAACTATTGCAGTGCTGGTGGGTTTACTGGTATTGACCATACTTATTTTCTTTACCAGTCTTTGCCCAGTGGATTCCTCCATTGAAATGTGTTTGATTTCTAACTTGACAATGCTATACACGCAAGCACATTTAAAGAAGTCACTTAAATATTGAGGTGTGTCCAAGGAATAAAATGTACTATTAAAAAGTCATGAGATGGTATGTTCAGGTTATGTGTGCATATTTTCAGTAATATATTCCTATTCTTCATCAGCACTGAATGGGAAAGAAGAATGAAATACTCATTGAATAAAGATTACTAGAAATCAATATAATCTTGAAAGATAAAAAAAAATAAGGCTTTACCATACAGATAGGGAGTTTATCATCTTCAGCATTAGTTTGTGTGAGTTTACTTTATATCCATTAAAAATATGCAGAAGATGAGAAAATACTTAACAGATTCTTTTTGTTGCATATAGATAGATGAAAAACCTCCATGTGAAGACAGCTGCCAATCATTCTGAATTTTCACTCTTATTACATAGCTCTCTATTCAAAGAACTTTAGTTACTTCTAATATCTTAATCTAGCCAAAATATGTCTTACCATGTTCCTGTGGCCTCCTGTGGGCATTTTAAAAGTGGCTGTGTGTTACTCATTCAATTGTGCCCTCAAGGGCAAGACTTGTATTTAATTCACCTAACATAGTAGACAATGAATACTGTACTTTTCTGCCTTTCCTCAATCGTAGCAAAACTTTCAGGTCAAGTTCAAATATGATATACATAAAGATATTTTTGTGTCATTTTTGATGTTTGTGTATTCACCTTAAGATGTCATTTATTCTTATATTTTCTCTAATTTATGTACAATGCACCTTGTATCATTGGGGAGACTGTAAGCTCCTTGTTGGTAAGAACTCTGTCCTTTCCTTTTTGCATATCCCTGAGTGCAATGTATCTTGCAAGTATTAAGCAAGTACTTGGTAAATTTAAATTTAACTGAAAGCAAATACTTCCTTTATACTCAACAGACATAAAAATATAACCATTTTGGTTGCATGTTTAAATCTCTTCTCAGTATTTCTCCTCTGCTATTCATTCTAATTAGATTTATTCTGTTTGAAGAGACTCAGTAACTCTAAGTAGATTTTGAAATCTATTCAAAATTGCCATTCCTAAGGTCGATTTGTGGTAGTAATGGGAACACCAGATATTAGTATTATCCTTACTATGTGACAGGGTTGTTGAAGTTGGAATTAAATGGTATGAATGGAAATGAATGTTAAACTGTAAAGTGACATCTAAATATTAAGTATTGTGATTGGTATAACCCCCTTCTATCCCAGTGGTGTATATATCATTCATTGATCTCCCCTCAAACTGGAGGCTCATGAGGAATGAGATAAGGTATCACATCCCTTGTCAATGTGGGCAGGATGTTATTTCCTAATTCCTACCACTCCAAATATGGATCAGTAACACACTAATAAGCAGAAAAATGAGATTATTTTTCTCAATTACCATTCCCTGCCCTTTAAAACAAAGAGATATAATTGATTTTCTCTGGTTTCTCAGCAGTAACTGCAGAAATAGAAGTGATATTCCTGACCTTCATGATGTTATACAACCTGAGAGATTAAATCAGGATGATGGAAAAGGGGAAGAAAACAAAGTGTTTGCATTGTTCTATAGAAATCAAATAAATTGGGTAAATATTTGTCAGTATGGTGTAATATGGCAGAATAAAGAATATATTAGATTCTACCGTATTCTACTAAATTCCTGGCTATGAATCATTGAATTAAAAAAGAACCTAGATAAATGGGTTAAAATAAACAGGAATGTCTTCCTATTGATAAGAATATGTTTCTAATCACCAACTAGATGAAAATACTTTCAATAGCAGCAGACACTGGCTCACCTAAAAATCCATCTGTAATTTGGGGATGGAGTCAATTATGCATTGATGAATATTGTGTCAATATTTATGATCTTGAAACCCTTTAAGTGTACACATTTACCTTAGTGCTTCTTGTTGATATTGAAGAATAATTAGAGCTAACAGTAATCTCTTTAGTGATTCAAAGTGGTAACTGGCAAAGCTGGTAATCTTTAAAAAAGCAGTTGTCCCACATATCCTTCCTCATGAAAACTCACAAAAAAATTAGTTCTTGAAATATTGCATAGTTAACAGATTCTCATGAAGGATTTATAATTGATTAAATCTGTGTTGATAATATTCTTTATTTTTTAAATCAGTTTCAAATTTCTCTCCTTATAAACCTTATCTGTCTTATTTAATCTATTTTCTTTCATACTGTGGGTATGTCATGCCCTCTTCTTCAGAGCAATTTATTTCCAGATCCATTTGATGGTTTTCTTTAAATTCAGGATCTCCACCTATTTTGTGTTTTTTTTTTTTTCTGTTTGTGAAGCCACTATTGCACAGTAGTGTTGGCTCCTTAAAGAACATTAATGATATCATGTTGATGTGATAGCAGAAATGGGTCAGTTGTGCCCTGTATGAAATGGAGCAAAGCAGCATTATATAGTATGCTTATTCTTGGTCAGTTAGGGTAGTACAACCTTATGAGGGCACTGAAGGGGCTAGAGTTAGAATAGGCTTGGAATGATCTGGTTCCATTTTTCCATTGCAGAAGGTACCAAGAATATGAAAGGTCTTTAAAGAGTCATCAGAAAATATTTTAAGTTGATGATTTATTCATAGATGATATTCAGACTTTTAAATGTTAAAATTTCTTTGCCAAATTAGCAAAAGAATCTTGAGAAAAATTCTTTATTCAAATATAATAAATATTAGATTAGATTTGCTTGTTGTTTCCATCAGTAATATAAAAGCTAAGGACAAAAAATGTGTGCCTGGGGTTGGAAAACTGAAAACAAAACCCAGAAAACAAAAACAACCAACAAAAGACTAACCATAATCTAAAATTTATTCTAGTGAAACTTCAGTCTGATATTGTTACTTTCTCTGACTTTCCTAGTAGAGGAAGACTTTGAACAGATGAAGCCAGGTCCTATTTCATCTCTATATCTTTAGAACTTCAGGCAGTGCCAGAATATAGTGAGTAGAGAGTAAATGTTTGAAGAGTAAGTAAATAAATGAGTCAATGGAGTTTTATTTTAATGAAAACATCTCAAAGGTTTGAAGATTTTATTGGAAATAAAAGTTACTATTTTGTCCCACAGTGCATGTGTGCTCACAGGCTAATGTGGTTTTAGGCTTAGATTTAAGTCCAGGGTTTGAAAGGTACTCATGGGTAGCAATGATCAAAAGTGCAGATTACATAGATTCCTTAAAGTGTACTTTTTGGGTTGCCTGTGGAATATTACCATTGTTATATTTTTATGTCACAACTATGTTTTTCATCTTAAAGCATCAATACTCAATTCCATGGAAGGAGTTCTCTGAGTTCTCTGTAGCAACAACTTTGTCATTCCAACTTACATATGAACTCCTGTATAGCTCAGTATTCAGTGGGCATTTGACTATCTGTCTATCTATCTATCATCTATCTATCTATCTATCTATCTATCTATCTATCTATCATCATCTATCAGCTATCTCTGGTAGGCTATTCTAAAAGTCATCTGAAAAGACCATTTCAGAAGGCATCCAAAAAGCTGATAACTTCTTTATGGTTTATAAACAAGTGTTCACCACATTTAATGCTCACAGGGAGGCTTGCATTTCTTTTTTTTTTTTTTCCCAGTTTGGTACAGCCCATTGTTTCCCCATGACTAACATAATGATGTACCTAAATGAGAAAATAGAAGAATATTGCCAAAAAGTTAAATTAGCTTATCTGATTTCTTCTGGGAGAACTGCCATCAGTTTACACATGGGCTTTCTTATATAATAAACCATCGCAGAGCATGTATTGACATAGATTTTAGTTTGAGGAGTGAGTATGCTTATTTAATTTAGACCCAAATGATTTCACTCTTTCTCTTTTAATTTAGATTTTATTTCTGAGGTCTAATTATGAAAATACTTGCCATGGGAAAATAGTATGTTAAATAATTGTAAGCCATAAATCTCAATTTATCACAAGATTGCCATTCAATCTAATGAGCCTATTTTAGGCAGCCTTTGCATAAAACAAAAACATAAAGTCTATTACAAAAATTTCCTATATTTTCTTAAATTTTAAAAATTCCTGTCGACCTATTTGAATATTTGTTTGCTAAGTTCTGGGAACTGAGAAGAGAAAGAGTGAGGAAGGTGACTAATATAAGTCCCTTGACTATAAAAAGTATTCACCACTTGCCTATAAAGGGGTGAGAGGTAAGGACATGCTGGTGGTTGCTTAGTATGGAGCTAATGGAAGCAAAGGTGATGAGGGTCTGTTTCTGCCCATAGGTATAGATGGGCACACTACACTTAACAGGGGTTTTAGGAGAGCTAGGCATAGTGAAAGGACTGTGTCTGTATATTGTCCCAAAGTCATAATTCTCAGCACAGCAATAAACTGGTGTGGCACCTCTTTGTTATAAATAATTGTGTGAATTTAAATGGCAGAGTAGCAGAAGGCATGGATGTCAAAGGACTAAATGAAATCACATGTTCTCAATTTTTGGGTAAGAAGGATACTGCATACTCCTAAGATATGTTCCTTAACTAACCAAATTTTGAAAAAGTAGTAAGTTCATCAGTTGGATCTAAACAATACATTAATTTACTCTTGAAAGATAGTTTTAAAGGGGACACAATTCTAGTATAATGGTTCTTTTCCTTCCACACTTGTGCCGGGTTAACCTGTCATTTTTTCATCTTTTCTCTTTTCACTTAGGTTTATTTAACCCTCTTAGTTAATGGCTTTTTTCAGTTTTCCTAGAATGTGTTTAGGTGTGTTTTTAATTATTCTGCAAATTTATAATATGATTTACATGTTTATAGATTTGAGTGTTTCTACAGTTTTGAAAAAGTCTCAGCCATTGTATCTCCTAATATTGCCTCTCTTCCCACCTCTCTGTCCTTTCCTGGATGGTGAATGGGTGTCTTTTAGACCTTCTCATCCTATACGTCAAAACCGTTAGCCTCACTTTCACATTTTGTCTCTCATCTATAGGCTATGTTCTTATTAATTTCTTTGCTGCTCACTTCCCATTCAGTAATTTTCTCTTTAGCCAGACTAATCTTATATTTAATACATTCACTGAATCTAATTAATTTTAAAAGTTTAATAACTTCTTTTGGAGGGATATCATTCCAATTGTCCAGGTTAAGGCGAGGAGGGGCTGAGCATTTACATCTCTGCATCAACCCAGTCATTAGATGGGAAGCTGAGAGGAGAAATGAAGTTGGGTAACAAGGCCCTTTGACCAAGTGAAAGCAGTGGCCATGGACAAAATGCAAGCTGTCAGAAGCCTCCATTCCCAGGAGCTAGGGGGATATGTGTCTTGTTCCTGAAGGGGGGATCTAGGGTACAACAGCATCCACTACAGTCCACTCCTTACACCTAATTACTTATTTAATAATGCCACCTAATATGGGAATAACTCTTCTAGGATTTTGATGGACCCCCATATCCTGAGGAAACATATGAGGAAAATTGGTGGGATACATTAAATCCTCTAGCTGCTGTACTTTGTTTCAAGGCCGTAACTGACAGTTTGCCTCTACTAGCATTCTAGATTTCTCTCACCCTTGGCTAGCTTACTCCCCTAGTAAAGTGACATAGACTGTTCCTGAGGAGTATGAATTCTTGGTCGCCATGTCCTTCTCAGATCGTGACTGCTATACCTCTCCATTCACTACCAGAATTTAGCAGGGTATTATTAACCAAAGCCTCAGTGGATTGCCTGGGACAATATTCTTTCTTTCATTCGTTATTTAACAACAACCCTTTCTTCTTCTGATGACAGGGGTCAATTTCTCCTGCTAATATGGTAACTCTTTTCCTTCTCTGCTTGTCTTTTGGCATGAAGAGTTCAAAATGATGGATTGGAAACCATAGCTTGCATTTTTTTTCATGTATTTTGTTAAATTTATTCCTAAGTTCTTAATTTTTAGGCTATTATAATTGGAATTATTATTTTTTATTTGTTGATGACATATAGAAATGTGATTTTTTTATATTAACCCCGTATCCTATAATCCTACTTAATATGTGTGTTGACTTTATTAGCTTTTTAATAGATTCTATGTTTTCTAAATATATAACCATGTTGTATACAAATGAGTTTATTTTTTCCTTTCCAATCTATGTATCATTTATTTATTATTCTTTCTTTATTGTACATTTAAGATCTCCAGTATAATATCAAATAGAAGTGGTGGGAGTGTACAGTCTTGCCTTGGGTAAGAAATCAGTCATTGTTTTTTGTTCGTTTGTTGTTTTTTAAGATGTCCTTAATCAAGTTAAAGAAGATCTTATTTATTTTAAATTTTCTGAGAGTTTTTATCACTAAAGTGTGTGAGGTTTTGTTAAATGCTTTTCTCTTTGCATGTTTTGAAATGACCGTTGAGTTATTCTTCTACATCTTATAAATATGGTAAATTACATTGATTCATTTTTGAATGTTGAACATGCCTTGTTTTCCTGATCTAAACCTCACTTGCTCCTGATATGTATATTTGGGTTCATTTTGCTTATATTTGGTTAAGGTTTTCTTGCATCATGTTCATAAGGAGTATTGGTTTGTAGTACTTTCTGCTCATAAAATTTTAAATTTTATGTGATTCTGGTATCAGGGAAAACTGACTTTTAGAAAGAATTAGAAAGTGTTACTTTCTCTTCTGTTTTCTGAAAGATTCTGTATAGGATTAGTATTATTTCTTCTTCAGATGTTTCATTGAACTTATCAGAGATATCATGTGGGCTGGAGTTTTATTAAAGCAGGAAGGATTGCAATGAAAAATTCAGTATATTTCATTTGTATAAGACTATTTATAATTCCTAATTCTTGTTGGGTCAGTTTTTGTAATTTGTGTCTTTCAAAGAATTTGTCCATTTCATTTAGGCTGTCAAATTTATTCATAATCAAATGTTCATAATATTCTCTTATTATTTTTTGAATGCTTGAAGGATTTGTAGTGATGTTCCTCCTTTCAAATTATGATATTTGTAGTTTGTGTATTTCCTCTTTTTTCATTAATCATTCTGGCTAGGTTTATCATTCCTATTAATTATGTTTCAAAGGATAGGGTTTTGGTTTCACTGAGTTTCTCTGGTGTCTTTGTTTTCTGTTTCATTGATTTCTGCTGTCATCTTTATTAATTTTTTACTGCTGCTCGCTTTGGGTTTAATTTTTTCTTCTGCTTCTTAAGATAGAAACTTAGATACTTGATTTAAGATTTTTTTTCTTTTCTAATATAAGCATTTAACTCTGTAAATTCCCTCTATGTACTAAATCCCAAAAGTTGTCTTTTCATTATCATTCAGGTCAAAACGTTTTCTCATTTCTTTTGTGAATTCTTCTTTGATCCAGTGTTTATTTCAAAGTATATGCTTTCATTTAAAAATACGTAGAGTTTTTCTGGTCATTTGACTCTTATTGATTGTTAATTGAATTCCATTTTGGTTGGGAAGTCCAGTCTGTTTGCATTCAGTATTTTAAGATTTATTGAAGCTTGTTTTACTACCCAGAATTGTCTATTCTGCTGAACATATCATGTCCACTTGAAAAGAATATGTATGCTGCCTTTCTTGGGTATAGGGTTCTGTAAGTATCAATTAATTCAGAGTGGTTATGATTGTATAATTGTCTATCGCTCCTTTTAGTTCTGTCATTTTTTACTTTATGTATATCAAAATTCTGTTATTCAGATGTACACATTTTTGATGCCTCTCTGATGAATAGGAGCTTTTATTATTATCAGTTGTCCATCCGTGGCCCTAAATTTTTTTGAAAGCCGTATTATCCATATTCAAATATTTACCTCAGTCTTTTTATCCTTACTATTTCCATGCATTTGTTTTTATGTCCACTTACTGTTAGCCTACTAGTATCTTTATGGTTTAAGTGTGTCTCTTGTTGTCAGCAAAATATTCTTTCTATTGTTGTTCCTTTGCTTTTAAAAAAATATCTTCTGTTCATCCATGCCTTTAAATTATATTGTTTAGTTTATTAACTTTATTCAAAATTATTGATGTGATTTTTCAGGATCTACCTTGTTATTTCTTCCTCTCCATTTATCTCTTTATTTCTGTTCTTCCTTTCCAAGCCTTTTGAGGATTAAAATATTCTTTAGAATCCCATGTTAGTTTTCATTTTGCTATGCTTCTTTGCCTTTTCTTATAGTTGCTTAAAGATTCATATTCATATTTATCTTTCACAGCCCATGTGAATTTAATAATGTAATACTTCCTGTAAATTAGGAATATTGCAGTCCTAAGGGTTCACATACTCCCTTTCTTTATATCATAGTTCTTACATGTAATAAAACTATATTATCAATCCAATAAAACAATATTATGATTTCTGTTTTGAACACATGTAATTTATAATGAAATTAATAGGAGAATGGTAAATAAAGAAATACACAGTCTTTTGCATTAACACAGTTATTTACTATTTCCAATGTTCTTCATTCTTTTCTGAGAATCTGTGTTTTCATCTGGTGTTATATCTTTTTAAATTAAAGAGATTTCTTTTGTACTTCTTGTCTAGGAGGTCTATTAGTGATAGATTCTTCTAGTATTCTTTTATCTGCGTGTCTCTTTTATTTGCCTTCATTTCAAAATGATATTTACAGTTTTTTTCCCCCCCAGCACTCTAAAGAAGCTATTCTACTCTCTCCTGTCCTCCATGATTTCTGATGAGAAGCCAACCATTAATCAATTTGTTGTTCCTCTGTAGGTAATATATTGTTCTTCTCTTGCTGCTTACAGAAGTTGTTCTTTATCATGGGCTTTCAGCAGTTTGATTGTAATATGGCTCATCATGGATATGTGTGTGTGTGTGTGTGTGTGTGTGTGTGTGTGTGTGTGTGTGTGATTCTTTTTGTGATGCTCATTTAGCCATTAAATTTGTAAATCTCTGTTTTTAATCAAATTTGGGAAATTCCTCACAATGTCTTCAATATTTATTTTTCTGCCTGATTCTCACTCTTTTCTCCTGGTATTTCAATTACATTTATATTTTATAGTTTGGTAACATGTACCAGGTGTCTGGATTTCTGTTCTTTTAAAATTTCTTTCTCACTGTTCTTCAATTGGGTAATTTCCAAAATGCTATATTCAAATTCATTTATACCTTTGCCTGTTGTGTCCTTTAGCTATCAAATCCACACAGTGAATTTTAGTTCAGAAATTATATTTTGTAATTCTAGAATTTCCATTATTTTCTTTGTTTGTTTCTTCTTCTCTGATGTAACTTCCCATTTCTCTGCTGGAACTTGTGTTCACTTAAAACATGTCTTCTTTTTGCTTATTAAAGATAGTTAATGGCTGCTTTAAAATCCTTTTTACTTTAATTGCAATATCTGGTCATTTTTGGGTCAGACTCCATTGATTTTATTTTCTCTTGGTAGGTACTTTTTTCGGTTCCCTTGTATTTCAGGTCAATTTAGAATCTATTGTAGACACTCAATATTATGTAGATTCTTAATTCTGTTTGTCTTCTTTAATAAGTGTCTATTCCTTTGTTTTAGTGGGTGATCTTGTTGACTGAGCTTGAAGTATAAATTTTATTCTTTGTGCAACTGATCCAGTCAGTTCCAACTTTTTTTTTTTCTTTTAGCTAAGTTGCTTTGAGTCTGTTCAACATGTGTACGTAGTTCACAGGGCAGCTAGAGTTACAGATAGACAGAGTTTAGGGCTATCCTCTTTGGGTTTTGCCTTTTCAGGATTTATCCACTTTCTCTTGCATTTCTGATTTCCTGGTTTCTATTGTCTGATTCTCTGGGATGTAAAAACTGTGAAGGCTTCCTCCTGAGCCCTGCCACTGATGTGTATACAATGTGGAACTGCATTTATCCCTATGCTAGAACCAGAGAGTAAGGACCTTACTTATAGAGGCTTCTCGTCTCTCCTCCTTCAAGTATACATACACAACTCATGTCTTAAGTTGCATTATGCCTAGATCTTTAGTTGTTTTCTTTTTTTTTTTTTTTAAGGTTTTATTTATTTATTTGTCAGAGAGGGAGAGAGAGAGAGAGAGAACGCACATGGGTTTGCTCGGGGGCACAGGGGGTGGGTCAGAGGGAAAAGTAGGCTCCCTGCCGAGCAAGGAGCCTGATGCAGGACTCCTTCCGGGGACCCTGAGATGATGACCTCAGCTGAAGGCAGATGCTTAACCAACTGAGCCACTCAGGCATCCCTTTTAGTTGTCTTCTAAAAAGGATTTGTCTGCTGGGTCTAGGTAGGTCTTCTACTATACCCAGAAACAGAAACCTATTTTATTTATTTACTGTCTTTTCTTGGACTGTAGGCTGTTTCAGGAGCTTTCCCTTGACCTTCACCAATCTGATAGCTCTTACCCAATAGACCAAAGAACAATATGATATTTCTGACAACCGTTAAGTATGTCTACTACATTACATATTTGAGAATAGAGGACCACCAGATGGCTCCATGGACCCACTGCGAGCTAAGAAAGAATCAAAACTCCATTTATAACCTAAAACCTGTATACCTCACTTTAAGGGAGGGGGCATGAAAAATATTCTGGTTCTATTAATGCCAACTCAAATGTGTCTCAGAGTCCTTGGAATACCTGAGTATTCCCCTATATCCAGTGTATTATAGGGCAAATAAGTGGCCATAAGTCTCACTGGGGAAGGAATGGAAGAATCATTACCACATATACATGCTGTGGTGTTGCAGGATCCTTTCTTTAGTCTTTAGATATGTTCCACATCCAAAAACTGGCTCAGATCTGGGACAAGATTTTTTTAGAGTGTATTAGAGATTTTAGAGTGTATTTATTCCCTCAGTCTTTTGATGTTCTATCCTTGATGTATTTTTTGTATTGACCATGTTTTCTCCATCTCAGCAGTATTGCTGTTCCAAGCCAAATAATTCTTTGTTATGGGAAGTTGTCCTTGTGCATTGTGGGATGTTTAGCAGCTTTCCTGCCCTCTGTCTGCTAGATACGAAAGCACCTCCTAAATTGTGACAGCCAAAAATATTTCCAGACATTTCCAAATGTCCCCTGGGCAGAGATGGGGGTGTCAGAATTGCTCTTAATTGAGAAATATTGGTACAAGTGAATAAAAAATACCCCGTGCATCTGTCTTACTCCTAGGAAGTTCAATTTCTGTTAGTCATTTCCATAATTCCTTTCAAATCAGATAATCTATCTGACACTTTTTCTTTGCCCACTTATTAAAATAATTTTACCTCTCTGGCTTTTGATTATAAAGTGCCATGATTTGCCCCTGTCTTGCATTTGAGATACGATCATCACTATTTCTATTAGAAAGCTCAGTAATCTTAAAAGCATCTCCTATTTTTAGACCTAGCCTATAAAGACAGACCCAAATCAGATTCTCACAAATGCTGGTGCCCCTTTCACCAGCACATTTTCTTATCATCTTGGTACACAAGTGTGTTCCTATAATACTGTGGGACACAATCAGCTTGGTTTTCAGCCATTCATAGCGTATCTACTCTAGCCTCCCCACATCTCTGAGCCTTTTGATTCTTTCTTCTACCAAGTACCACAGGAGTTCTAGCTCTTACACTTCATTTCTTGTGGCCCATCATGTTGTCCAATCTTATTAGAGCCATCTAGCAGCAAAATGTCTCCTGGAGTCCTTGCCATCTTGTAAAATGTTTTGTTCAATTGGCAGACTCCTCTTTGTCCAATTTATATTCCACTCTCTTTTTCTATGGCACCGTAAGGATTAATCCTGTAGTCCCCCAGCTCCTGCTGGTGAACAGTGACTGGGTCCTGCCACTCTGTTGGGATATAGTCCCTTTTCTCCCTTAACTAGCTCAGAACTCCTGCTTTTTGGTTATGCTGAGATTTTACTTTAACCATGGCTCTGGTGGCAGAAGGGGAAGCAGAGGCAGATTCTGAGGAGGCGGGCAGGTTGGCTTACAAAGCAAAATCACCTTTATCACCATGAGATGAGAATTAGCCTTTAAAAGGGAGAAATGGGCCGCTCTATGGACTCAGATAGTTCAGGTGAATTTCCCATTTTGCTACTGAAGATATTAGTCTCCTTATACAATCAAGATGACCCTCTGGCTGTTAGACTTTGCCTTACATTCTTGATTACCAATTCTAAGCTTTATATTGTCTATCTTCAATGTATAGGTAGTTCTCAGCCCACTTTAATTCCATAATTATATAGTATAAAAACTATTTTCCCCTATTTCTCAAACTTCTAAGATACCACAGCAGCCAGTGTACTTGGTACTTATTTGAGGTTGTCTTTGAGTCTCTGTCACAGGTTGGCTTCCTCATCTGTTCAGTTCTGCTTCTTTTGCCTCTATTCCACAAGTGTGGATGCCAAGAGCACTTCTGAATAAACATCCTACACACTAAGCCCTATCTCAGATCTGCTTCCTAGAGTACCCAAACCACTAAAGTATGACATGAGGTGAACTTACTTGTATATATATTTATATATTGAAGTCACTGCTTGTATCTCTTTTGTATCTGAATAGAGTAGTAATTTGGGGCTCTTACTATAAAATTCCAGGTATTTACAAGATACTTAGTAGCTTTTGTCTAAGTTGGTTAATTTGTACATTTCTGTGGAAATGCTAACACTCTCTCTCTTTTTCATTATCATTCTTGTAAATACTGGGGAGAACATGAAAGAAAGCAAGACAAAATAAAGCAACTTTGTATGATGCTATTTTACTACATTAATAAAATTGAATCTTCAATAATGTAAAAACTTGACATTTTATTAAAATACAACCAACATGTTTACTCACTTCTATTTTTTTTATATTAATGTTTTTTTATTATATTATGTTAGTCACCATACAGTACATCCCTGGTTTCTGATGGAAAGTTTGATGATTCATTAGTTGCGTACAACACCCAGTGCACCATGCAATACGTACCCTCCTTACTACCCATCTATCCCATTCCCCCACCCCCCTCCCCTCTGAAGCCCTCAGTTTGTTTCTCAGAGTCCATAGTCTCTCATGCTTCATTCCCCCTTCTGATTACCCCCTCTTTCTTTATCCCTTTCTTCCCCTACCGATCTTCCTAGTTCTTATATTCCATAGATGAGAGAAATCATATGATAGTTGTCTTTCTCTGCTTGACTTATTTCACTTAGCATTATCTCCTCCAGTGCCGTCCATGTTGCAGCAAATGTTGAGAACTCATTCTTTCTGATAGCTGAGTAATATTCCATTGTATACATGGACCACAGCTTCTTCTTTTTTTTTTAATGATTTTTTATTATATTATGTTAGTCACCATACAGTACATCCCCGGTTTCTGATGTAAGGCTCGATGATTCATTAGTTGTGTATAACACCCAGTGCACCATGCAATACGTGCCCTCCTTACTACCCATCACCATGGACCACAGCTTCTTAATCCAGTCATCTGTTGAAGGGCATCTCGGCTCCTTCCACGATTTAGCTATTGCGGACATTGCTGCTATGAACATTGGGGTGCATATGGCCCTTCTCTTCACTACATCTGTATCTTTGGGGTAAACACCCAGTAGTGCAATGGCTGGGTCATAGGGGAGCTCAATTTTTAACTTTTTAAGGGACCTCCACACTGTTTTCCAGAGTGGCTGCACCAACCTGCATTCCCACCAAACAATGTAGGAGGGATCCCCTTTCTCCACATCCTCTCCAGCAATTGCTGTTTCTGGTCTTGTTAATTTTTGCCATTCTAACTGGCGTAAGGTGGTATCTTAGTGTGGTTTTGATTTGAATTTCCCTGACGGCTAATGATTTTGAACATTTTTTCATGTGTCTGTTAGCCATTTGTATGTCTTCATTAGAAAAGTGTCTGTTCATATCTTCTGCCCATTTTATGATTTGTTTATTTGTTTCTCGCGTAATGAGTTTGAGAAGTTCTTTGTAGATCTTGGATACCAGTCTTTTATCTGTAGCATCATTTGCAAATATATTCTCCCATTCCGTGGGCTGCCTCTTAGTTTTTTTTATTGTTTCCTTGGCTGTGCAGAAGTTTTTTATCTTGAAGTCCCACAAGTTCACTCTATCTTTGGTTTCTCTTGCCTTTGGAGATGTGTCATGAAAAAGGTTGCTTTGGCCGATGTCGTAGAGATTGCTGCCTATGTTCTCCTCTAGGATTTTGATGGATTCCTGTCTCACGTCGAGGTCTTTCATCCATTTGGAGTTTATCTTTGTGTATGGTGTGAGAGAGTGGTCAAGTTTCATTCTTTTGCATGTAACTGTCCAATTTTCCCAGCACCATTTATTGAAGAGACTTTTTTCCACTGGATGTTTTTTCCTGCTTTATCAAAGATTAGTTGCCCAAAGAGCCGAGGGTCCACTTCTGGGTTCTCTATTCTGTTCCATTGGTCTATGTGTCTGTTTATGTCCCAGTACCATGCTGTCTTTGTGATCACAGCTTTGTAGTACAGCTCGAAATCTGGCATTGTGATGCTCCCAGCTTTGTTTTTCCTTTTCAACAGTTCCTTGGCGATTCGGGGCCTTTTCTGGTTCCATACAAATTTAAGGGCTGTTTGTTCCAGTTCCTTGAAAAATGTCATTGGTATTTTGATCATGATAGCATTGAAAGTGTAGATTGCTCTGGGTAGCATGGACATTTTAACCATGTTAATTCTTCTGATCCATGAGCATGGAATATTTTTCCATCTTTTTGTGTCTTCCT
>NW_024426774.1:27864534-27916594 GCF_017311325.1 Ursus maritimus | reverse complement strand
GTCTTTGCCTGGTTTGGGGATCAAGGTAATATTGGCTTCATAGAATGAGTTTGGTAGCTTTCCTTCTGTTTCTATTTTTTGAAATAGCTTTAGGAGAATAGGTATTATTTCTTCTTTGAATGTTTGGTAGAATTCCCCAGGAAAACCCCCGGGCCTGGAGTTTTGTTTTTTGGAAGGTTGTTTATCACTGACCAATCTCTTCATAATTAATTGGCCTGTTTAAAAAATCAATTTCTTCCTGTTTCAGTCTTGGTAGTTTATAGGTTTCCAGGAAGGCCTCCATCTCTTCCAGATTGCTTAATTTATTGGCATAAAGCTGTTGATAAAAGTTTCTAATAATCCTTCCAATTTCATTGTTGTTGGTTGTGACCTCTCCTTTTCCATTCATAATTTTATTAATTTGGGTCCTTTCTCTATTCTTTTGGATAAGTCTTGCCAGAGGCCTGTCAATTTTATTTATTCTCTCAAAGAACCAGCTTCTAGTTCTGTTGATCTGCTCTACTGTACTCCTGGTTTCTAATTCGTTGATTTCTGCTCTAATCTTGGTCAACTGCTTCCTCGTGCGTGGATTAGGCCTGTCCCTCTGTTGCTGTTCCAGCTTCTTGAGGTGAGAATATAAAAATTGCATTTTAGATTTTTCTATTCTTTTGAGTGAGGCTTGGATGGCTATGTGTTTTTCCCCCATAGGACTGCCTTTGCAGTATCCCATAGGTTTTGGACCGTTGTGTTTTCATTCTCATTGGTCTCCATAAATTGTTTAAATTGATTGTTGATTCCCTGGTTTATCGAATCATTCCTGAGCAGGATGGTTCTTAGTCTCCAAGTGTTTGAGTTTCTTCTAATTTTTCCTTGTGGTTGAGTTCCAATTTCAAAGTGTTGTGGTCTGAGAATATGCAGGGAATAATTTCAGTGTTTTGGTATCGGTTGAGACCTGTTTTGTGTCCCAGAACATGGTCTATTCTTGAGAATGTTCCATGGGCATTAGAATAGAATGAGTATTCTTTGGTTCTGGGATGTAGTGTTCTTTATATATCTATGAGGTACAACTCATCGAGTATGGCATTCAAAGCCTTTGTTTCTTTGTCGAGTTTTTGCATGGGTGTTCTGTCTATTTCTGATAGTGAGGTGTTGAGGTCCCCTACTATTAATGTATTTTTATCTGTATGTCTCTTTATTCTGGTTAAGAGTTGGCTTGTGTATCTTGCTGCTCCCCTGTTGGGGGCATATATATTTATAATTGTCATCTCCACTTGTTGGATACATCCTTTAAGAATAATATAGTGCCCTTCTGTGTCTCTAAGTATATATTCTTTAGCTTAAAATCCAATCTATCTGACATGAGAATTGCTACCCCAGCTTTCTTTTGAGGTACATTTGTGTGAAAGATGGTATTCCATCCCTTTACTTTCAGTCTGAATATATCTTTAGGTTCAAAATGAGTCTCTTGTAGACAGCAAATGTATGGGTCATGTCTTTTTATCCAATCTGTAACCCTGTTTTATTTATGGGAGCATTTAGGCCATTTACATTGAGACTGAATATTGAGAGATATGATTTTAATGATGCCATGTTGTCAGTAAAGTCTTTGTTTCTATCGGTTGTGACTTTCTGTTCTGTATCACTCTTGGGGCCTTTTTACCTTTATAGAACCCCCCTTAATATCTCCTGTAGGACTGGTTTCGTGGTTACGAAATTGGTCAATGACTAGCGATTCTGAAAGGTCTTTATTTCTCCATCAATTCTGAATGACAGCCTTGCTGGATAAAGGATCCTTGGCTGCATGTTTTTCTCTGAAAGAGTTTTAAAAATGCCCCCTCAACCCTTTCTCTCATTCCAGGTCTGTGTAGACAGGTCTGACATAATTCTGATGCCTTTGACTTGGTACGTGAGAAAATTCTTTGCCCTGGCCACTTTCAATACTGTATCCTGGATCTAATATTCGCGGAATGCACTATGACGTGACGTGACGTAGGTTAATTGTTGAGCTTGGGAGGGGTCCTCTCTGCCTCTTGGACACGAATGTTTGTTTCCCTTGCTAGATTAGGGAAGTTTTCAGCTACAATTTGTTCAAATATCTCTTCTAGACCTCTGTTTTTCTCCACCCCCTCCGGGATGCCGATGATCCTGACATTGTAACGTTTCATAAAGTCAGTCATCTCCTGTAACCTACATTCCTGAGCATGGATTTTTTTAAGTCCCGATTTATTTTAGCTTTTTCTTCTACTAACCCATCCTCCAATTCGCTGATACGTTCTTCTGCCTCATTCACCTTGGCCGTCAGAGCCTCTAGTTTTGCCTACATTTGGCTCATAGAATTTTTAATTTCTGCCAGATTCGCTCTCATTTCCGCCCTTAGAGATTCTATACTCTCATTAACATTTTCATTAATACTTTTTTCAAGTCTACACATCATCTTGACCATTGTTACTCTGAATTCCATTTCTGATAATTTGGTTATATCCATATCCATTAGTTCTGTGGCAGAGGCCTGAGACTCATTGTCTTTTCTTTGCTTGGGGGGGAATTGTCCTTCTCGTCATTCTGATGAAGAGAGGTTGCGGGGTTGTCCAGAGCCCAAATTATTGACCGGGACCCAGGCCGTGTGCCCTTGTTTTATAGGGATCTTAGGGATGTGGGCTTCTTGATTTTTCAGCCTGCCTTCTGGGGGAGGGGCCTGCTGCACGATACTCAGGCAACCCTGTTTGGGTAAAGTTTCCCTGTCCCCTGTGAGGGGGGATGGGGATGGGCACACTGGGAGCCGGTATTTCCAGGCTTTTGTTCTCTGGTGGCTTTCCCAGGCGGTTTGCTGTGCCTCTTCTGAGAGTCAGAGCAGCAGTGGCCGTATCTCAGCCTCTGTCTCAGAACAGAGGGATCGCGGACCGTTCTCCACTGATGTTCTAGCCACTTTAACTCTGTTACTGTTGGTGCTGCTCAACCGTGCAACATCCCAGGATGTGTGCCCCACACCCGGTGTCCCAGCCCTCACTTCCAGGGCCGGCGCGTCTCTGTCCTTTGTGTTTCTAACACCGCCAGCCGTCCCGTGCGCTCCCGGAGCTCCCGGTCTCAGTCTGGATCCAGTGAGCACACCGGAGCTCTGTGAAAAGTCTGGTGGTGTGCGCTCCCCGGCTCACGATCTCGGTCTGCTCTCTCACGGGTGCCAGTCCGCGAGTCCGCCTGCTCCCCTGTGCAGGTGGCTACCACTTCCCGGCGCCTGAATGCGGCGGCACCCTTCGCCTTCCGTTTATCTTCCGATATCTGTGCGCGGTTTCACGGCTCCCCGCTTCATACCTCAATACTCAGCGCTGGAGATGTTCATTTGTAGAGATCCAGGTGTATCTTCCTGCGTCTCAGGCTGATTCCATGGATGTTCAGGCTGGTCTGGTACCTATTCACCTCGACTCAGGGGACCGGCTGAAAAAGGGGTCCCCTACTCCTCCACCATCTTAACCCAACCCCTCAGTATTCTGAGAACTTCTGAAAAAAATTCTCACTGCCGTCCCACCTCCTCGCCGAGCCTACTCACTTCTATTGTTCTGTTTTTTGTTTTTTTTTTTTAATATGTATACTGGTTAAACAAATTCATGTTTTTTTAAATCTTTTCAAATACTGTTTTGGACACCAAGCTGAGTATGGAAAACTAGGAAAAACAGATGCTTTAGAGGATGATTATTGAGCCAAAGTGGGTTAATGACTAAATCACCTCCTTCATTCCCCAGGACCAAGAGTAGCTCATTTTTTTTTTTTTTTTTTTTTTTTTTTTTTTTTTTGTCTTTGGATGTTCTTAAATCCAACATGTTATGAGACTGCCTTTTTATAAATAAAAGATGAAGAGTAACCTAACTCTGTATCACCTTTTTTTATGAAAATGTCTTTGCCTTGGACATGATCCTTTTGATACATGGAACCCCTTAAGAAGGTATACTTTGGGAAAACAAGAATCTTCATATGTACAAACAGTCCTTGACGTATGATGTCTCCATTTATGATTTTTCAACTTTTCAATGATGCAAAAGTGATACACTCTCAGTAAAAAGTGTACTTAGAATTTTGACTCTTTTGCCTGGCTGGTGATATGTGGTCTGATACTCTCTCATGGTGCTGGGTGGGGCTGGTGAGCCAGGGCTCCTAGTCAGCCATGCAATCAAGAAAGTCAGCAAATGACTGATTTACAGCTTCTCTGAACCCATACAACCATTCTGTTTTTCACTTTCAGTACTATATTCAATAAATTACATGAGGTATTCAGCACTTTATTGTAAAACAGGCTTTGTGTTAGATAATTTTGCCCAACTGTAGTCTAATATAAGTATTCTGAGCTGCATTTAAAGTAGGCTAAACTAACCTATGATGTTTGGTATATTAGGTATATTGAAGGCATTTTTGACTTAATAGGATGTTCAACTTATGATGGGTTTATCAGGACAGATCCCCATTGTAAGTTTGGGGAAGATGTGTAGTTATGAATAAAAACCAACACATAACCCTCTGAATCCCAAAGTTTAGCTTTTATGGCTGCATTCTAACTGTAGGATTGAACTTATTTCTAATTGTCCTGTAGATACACTAGCTTCAGGAGAACACTGTATACCAGTGTGATCTCTTGTCTCCTTACCTGGGCATTTTCAAAGTAGGCTTTTTTTTTTTTTTTTTATGGAGAAACTTGGCTCTATGGAAATTTAGCATTCATGTTATTGGACAAACCCCTTACTCTGAATTACACATAGTGGCTACCATGGACTTAGCATTTATTACATAATAGGTATTATTCTCCCCGTTTACTCATCTTACTTTGATGACAGTCATCAAGGGTAAGTATTATTTATCTCCTCATACCAATTTTATAGTTAAAGGGAGCCCAAGGTCACACTGTTAGTCAATGAAACTGCCAGAATTTGAACCTAAGTCTGTTGGTGTCTCTCTACCATTTATTAGTGTTTATGCTGTGTCTGAATTGTTCTTTTATGTTTATATTTTTTGAATCATTCATTAAGCTAATTAATTTATGGAACAACTCTTTACTGAACTCCTGCTATGACCAGGCACAGTTTTGGGCACTGAAGATTTAGCAGTGAACAAAGGGAAAAAGTCCCTCAGCTCAGGAGCTTATATGAATTTGAAGAGATAGAAGACAGTTAAATAAATATTTACTATGCCAAATGATGATAACTATTATGAAAAAAATAAAGCAAAGGATTAGAGAGTCCTCAAAACTGTCCAACATGGCAGCAAGTACCTTTATTTTTTACAGTTGAGGCACCAGTTAGGTACCTTACCCAGTATTATTAGTCAGACCTTGTAAGTGACATTAAGATCAGATTCTTTGATGGCCTCATGCCAGAATCTGTGACCTTTATACTATCATGCTCATTCTCTATCTTTCATCTTGTTTCTCCCTTATTCCTTTGTGCTTCTGCAGTCCCCTCAAAACTTCCACTCAAACATAGACTTGTCCTCTTTGCTCCCTGACAGGAAAGCATGAAGGTAAAGTATCTCTTCTGGGTGGGTACAAAAGAGGGATAGGAAAAGAAGGGGCAGCTCAGAACTGCACCCAGAATGATGAATAGTTCTGTAGCATAGCAAGCTTTGTTTTCAAAGTGTCTCCCACCCCCTGCCAATGTTGTCCTCTTTGAGTTCATATCATGTCCATGGCTGCTTAGGGAACTATGCACTACTACTTTCTGTTTTCTCTTCTCTCACTGTTCCTGCCTACATTGTTTTGGAAAAATCACATTTTTTTTCAATTTGAGGTGTTAAAATGTGAGATAGCTTAATGCCATAGGACACCAAGATAAACTTGTAATTTTTGCGGTTGTCTCAGGGTTCACAATCTGAATTGACATACAGAAGGATTCCTTTAGATATATGGGGAAGCCATGATTTTGTCAGGAAATAATAATCTCATGAAATCACGCAAGGGTAGCAGTATAATTGGCTTGTGTGAGAGCACTGAATGAAAAGTATTTAACCATTCAGTAATATTAATATGTTCTTTCATGTCTTGATGTGATTATACCTTGCCTGAAATGCCTTCTGTTTTCCACATAGTAAATTCTTCTAGTCCTTCAAGATCTGGTACACATTACATATTCCTTCTCTGTATGCTATAGAATTTAGCATACTGTATTATAATTACTGTTTTAGATATGAGTTCCTTTTTAAGTTAATTTATATGTATATATGTTTATCTGAGTGTCTATATCTATATGTAATGCCTAGCCTAATCTATGACTTCAATAATAAAATAAAATTTTGAAATTATTTAAGATCTTCCTTTCTCAACACCCACTAGAATTTTATTTTTCATTTATTTTTATTTTTTGTTTATTTTTAACTTTATTTTTAGTTTTTAAAATAGTGTTATATTTTGTGTTTATAGTATTTTCTCTATATCACACTAAATTTTCTCACATTGATGTGCTTCACAGGAGTTTAGTCAAATTGCTAACATTTTTGGAATAGCATTTGTATTTAAAATATTGTTTTTAAAGAAGGTATAGATATAGTTTCCAACTTTTAATATCTTGTTAATGGAATCAGGAAACTAAAAATAGTCATTTCCTTAAAGGAAGGATTTATTATTATCAGTAATGGCATCTGTTTTTAGACTCATTCTTTGAAGCAAGAAATTATGTTTTAATTGACACCATTATTAACCATTTGTAAATGAAAATGCCATAAATTTCTGAAATGTGTTTGAATTTCACTTTATTGATCATTCAGACTCCTTTTACTGATTATAAGAGCAATCAGAGTTTGATACTAAGTGATTTTGCAAAATCTTTTCTGTCAGTTACAGAAATTGAATGAAAATCATAAACCCATTTATTGACTCTTTGAGTAATTCCTGCTGGGACAAAATGATATTTTCCAAATGTAGGCATATGGCTCTTTCAGATTTCTCATGCTGTTTCAGTATGTTCATAGTCGAGTTGACAATGGGATATTTTGATTTTCTGTGACCTATGAGAGGTTTGTGAGTGGGATGCCCCTAAAATAATGATACTGCTCCTTATAAATATTGATGAATTAATGTTATTACAGAAGACAGAACTTAAAGGGGTATTTTAGGGAGGAAAACAATCCTTTTCTTTCTTTTTTTTTTCTTTTCGGTAACCATCATTTTCTGATTTAACTTTCCCTCCGATTTGGGACCCTTTACCATTAGACCAGTGTAACTGGCAGCTGAGTTCCAAGTCAAAACACCTTTGGTGTGGCTTCCAGCTCTGCTGGTATTAACTGTTTAAACCTGGGCAAACCTCTTAACATCTCTCAACCTTCAGTTTTATCATCTGTAAAGTGGGCATAATGTTATTTATCTTGGGGGCTATGTGAAAATTAAATGCGATTATTCATGTTGAAGAATTTTCTTAAGTATAAAAAACAGTATAAGGATGGGAATGAAAACATACACCCTCTTTATTAATTAAATTAAAGACATTATGATTGATTTTCTCTCCAGTGTAAAGGGAAATGATACACAGCCTAGCTGAACTATGTTCTTATTTTTCTTACAATCTCCTGGAGCTAACCATGTTACATTCATACAGATATTCAAGATGTACTTGACAGATTTTTAGACTAAATGTAGTTGTTAAGATTCTTTTTCCTGTTTAAAATTCTACTTTTATCACTTCAGAAATGTCATCCTAAGAACACATGCTGACAGATGATTGAGGGTTCTACTCTGAAGCAATGTAGAAAGCAAATGCATTCTTGAGGGAAAAGTAAATTAGAAATATTGGATTCATTAGAAGGCACATAAGCTTTTGTGATCTGTCTGTTAGCAACACCTGTCTTACCTAGAGAGATTTGATTTATCAGAACCATCACATCAATGAATTCAGATGCAGGAAATATTAAAATGCACATTGAAGTTAAAAAAAAACCAGTCTGGTATAGAGGAAATGAGGTTACTAACATGATCTTGATGGATAAAAAAGAATGGGAAGGATTTGGAAAACAATGGGTAGTGATACCAGAGTTCGTTTGGCATAATACTTTTAAAGTCAAAAAAGCAATTTATTTTAAAATAAATATGAAGTAGCATACATTTCTTATCTAACTTTACTGAGCTCAGAACAAAGCAACATTGGGGCACCTGGGTGGTGCAGTCGTTAAGTGTCTGCCTTCGGCTTAGGGCGTGATCCCTGCACTCTGGGATCAAGCCCCACATCAGGCTCCTCTGCTAGGAGCCTGCTTCTTCCTCTCACAATCCCCCTGCTGTGTTCCCTCTCTCACTGGCTGTCTCTTTGTCAAATAAATAAATAAAATCTTGAAAAAAAAAAAAAGAACAAAGCAATATATCTGAAGTGGGACACCACATACACACACACACACACACACACACACACACACACACCCCTGCAAAACAAAGGTAAAATAATCTTATGACCTTCTGGGCTCTCCTCTCTCATTAAGAGTATTCAAAGAAAGATGAGTCTATGAAATCTATAGCATGAAACTAGAGATAGCTATAATAGGTCATTTTTGCTTTTGTAACCACCAAAATTGGGAATTCCTCTCAGTAAGAGAGTAGTCCCTTAAATGTTCTCAGTTAAGCAACTGAATTAAAAAGTTTTGTCAACACTAAAACAAAGCTGGAAAATCTACAATGTAAATATTAAATGTTTGATATGTAAATATTAAACAACACACTGCTGCACAATGGGCCAAATAAGAAATCAAATGGCAAATCAAAATGTCTGAAAACAAAAGTAAAAGAAAACGCAATATTCCAGAACCTATGGGATGCAACAAAAGCAGATGTTAGAGTGAAATTTATGCTATAAATGCTTGTATTAAAATTTTTTTTAATAAAGAACTTAACATTACACCACAAGGAACTAGAAAAAGAAGAAACTTAGCTGAAATTTAGTATTGGAAGGAAATAACAAAGAAAAATCAGAAATGAATAAAATAGAGACCAGAATAAACAGTAACATAACATTGAAAACAGTGGCCACTTTTTCCAAAAAAATACACAAAATTGGCAATGCTATAACTATGTTAACTAAGAAAAAAAGAGAGAAGACTCAAAAACCAAAATGAGATATGGAAGAGAAAGCAGTACAACAGACACCACAGAAATACACAGTGTGATAACAGATTACTTACTATAAATAATGATAATGATAACAAATTAAATAACTTAGGGAAAAAACCAGATAATTCCTAAAAGCGTATCAGTTACCACGATTGAATCATGAATCTTAAACCCAAGAAATAGGAAATCTTCCTAGACCAATAATAAGAATGAAAGTTGAATTAAAAATAAAATCTCCCAGAACAGTAAAGCCCAAGACCACATGGTTTCATTGGTGAATTCTACCAGTGAAAAAAATAATTAATGACAATCTTTATCAAAATCTCACAAATAAGGTTGGAAAATATACTTGGTATGATTTCAGTCTTCTTCCATTTATGATGTTTGTTATGTCTCTTTTTATGTGATTTAACGAGAGGATTCTTCCGTGTGTACTTGAAGAAAATGTGTATTCTATTTTTCTTGGATAGAATGTTTTTTTCTGTATCTTTTAGAATCATGTATTCTGAAGTATGCTTCAAGTAAAAAATGATCTTGTGGAAAGAAAAATAACTTTAACTGAGGGTGCTCACTTAAAGCATATCAGGGACACCTGGGTGACTAGGTTGTTTAAGCTTCTGACTCTTGATTTTGGCTCAGGTCATAATCTCAGGGTTGTGAGATGGAGCCTAGGGTTAGGCTCTGTGCCTGCTTGATTCTTCCTCTCCCTCTGCCCCTCCCCCCATCCATCTCTCTCTCTCTCTCTCTCTGTCTCTCTCTCAAAAAAAAAAAAAATAAAGCGTATCAGAGGGCAAGTAGGTGGGGGATGGATAAAACAGATGAAGGAGATTAAGAGTACCCTTATCATGATGAGCAGTGAGTAATGATGTATAGAATTGTTGAATCACTATATTGTACACCTGAAACTAATATAACACTGTATGCTAACTATATTGGAATTAAAATAACAAACCTAATTTAAAAAATAAAAGTAAATAAGTAAAAAGTTTTGTCATCAGTTCAGAAGACCTGAAGAACCAGATAGAGCTATATGCTTATTTTCATATTTCTTGTCTTGAAATATATATATATATATAGCAATACAACTTAAAGAAACAATGATATTTCATGTGTAAAGTTGATTGACCATGATTGCTTATAGTCTTGGGCAACATTAACTGGAACACCTGGAGCCTGCCTTATTCAGCTTTGTTTGGGGAGAAAAAAGACTGTTGAAGTAAAATTCACAAAATACATTGTCAGGTCAAAGTCTAAATTACAGTTCATAAATAAACTTTGACACTACCTGCACTAAAAAACAATTTGGAAAGTCCAAAGACAGTTTTAAAATATGCTCAATATGTAACAACCTGGTATCTATTAAAAAAATCTTATCATTTGTATAGTTTTGACCTTAAGGTGTAATATGGTATGCCCACACCCAGCAAAAATATCAAAGAAGCACTATTTAGATCCACTAGGTTTAGAGGTCACCAGATCTCTTTCACAGTAAGACATGGTATTACAGGAAGGACATTCCAAACTTTAATTGAGTACAGAAGAGTCTACCTAGAGAGATGGTCAGTCTCCTCTTGAGAACTACCAAATACAACTACCAAATACAATACCAAATATATATATATATAACAGAAAAATAAATAGGAAAAAAATAAGTGGTAGTTTATAAGTAGATAGTTGACTGAAAAAGTCTCCATTTTGTTGCTATAAATACGCTTATTTGAAAATTTCTGAAGTTCTATAAACCCGTTGCTTTTCATGCTTATTCTGATAAGGTCAAATATGTTAATAAATCATTAATGCTATATCTATATTGCTTTGTTGATTTTGCTCAGCTGTTAAAATTATTGCATTGAAGAAAGTGTGGTCTGAGCAAGTTGAAATTGGCTCTCTCAGTAGCCTATTTGATTCCCTAGGTTAGTGGGGCAGTCCTAAAAGGAGATAGAACCTTGAAACGATACTTTATATCCTATTTCTAAATGTAATGTCCAGAAGGGAATGGGTTTTCAATAAAAGCTTGTTTTAATAATTATCTGAACAATTGAAGCTTTTACTTAATATATAATAGAAAAAAACAGATGTGGGTGTGATAATGTAGATATGGAGCATGGACAATAATTTATGCAGACTTTACTATCAAGTATTATTATCTATTATTACTGAGTTTCCTTAGTAATAATAATGATCAATGAAGATCTGGTAAAATTGCTGTTATACACAATTTCTCTAAGAAGCCTTTCTGATTCCCTATCTAACTGAGATGGGATGCTTGCAGATGCAGATTTCAGTACCCTCTTACTGAATTGCTAATTCAGGATTCCTGTTGCTGGGGCTCTGAACTAATTCCATTTTCTCTAAGCAAATATTAAATAAGTACTACAAAAGTAGTGAAGTCTCATTGTTAGTTGTAGAGATTTTACAGAAAATTTTCTAGAATCAGTGATCATTACATCCCAACAAAAGTTATCAGGTGTTAGTTTTAAAAAATTACCAACTGAGATCTTATAAATACAAAGATTGCAGAAAGAATTCACAATGGAAGTATGGCTCCTAAGCACACCTCTGTAATCTCATTTTGAGGTCTTCATGTGGTTAGAGACTACAAAATCTTAAATACTAGATAGATTAGGAGTTACCAAATGACTTTCTATAATCATTGGGTTAAACAAATGTGTCTTACTGGCATAATATTGAAATATTTTAGGTCAAACCATTTTAGATTGTTTTCTTCCAGGACATGGGAAAGAAAACCTAAAAAAATATGCACTGGCTTATGAATTGGGCTACGTATGGCAACTAGTTTTTTGTTCCTTTATTCTTTTCATCATTGCAATTCCTTTCTTGAGAGCACATATTTCTTCGTATATTAAACTTAAAAGCGGATGACTTCTGAGGGATGTCTGCTGTAAAATTTTTATCTGTCAGCACACTTAGGGAAAATGTTTTTCTTTCTGCTATAAGGCAGCATTTTAATGTGTACATGTACAGCATTTTCATACCCTGTCACCTAATTCCCCAATTTGCATGATAACAACATCATAATAGCATAAAAGAGATATTGAGAAAAAATAACTTGAACTGCTTATGATTCCAAAATTGAAGAGATGCTATAAAAACACTGTTGACTGGAAAACAGCTCTATTATCCCCTTCAGGCAGCATCGTGATGAAGGCCTAATGGCTTATAAATACTAGAGCTTTCTTTATCCAATGAGATTAGGATTTATTTCATTCCTTCTTACCAAGATCCCCTCTGACCAGTTGCACCACCTCCCAAAGACAGAAAGCGTTCAGTTCTTAGAAAGGTTGTAGAAGTCCTATTAGTTGTGGGGCATTTGTTCTAGTAGTAGAAGGAAGTTCCAGAGAGGTCTGTTGAGTCAACTTCTGGTACTCCCACGTAGATTTCCTATATACTAACATATACTCTTGAAGCACATTTTGTGTACCTGATTTTCTTTCTTTGCACCTAGCAGCTGAGCCGTGATATTATCTTGCTCATAGGAATCCTCCTTTTTGCCATCGTAGACTTCTCAGCCAATGAATGCCCTTGGGCCACTTGTCTAGGTCTAATACTTTTTCTGATGAGTGAATATTGCCTGTTATGTATCAGGAGGAATCGGAGGAAATTTTTCCTTTTGATGCTCTTTGAGACTTGCAGTTGGTATCTCTGTTTATATGGAGAAGAGAAGCAGAGTAAAGCTCACGTTAACCTTTCCACTAAACACAACTGAAAGCTCAAGGAGTATGGAGCCCTCAAAGACAATCTTTGACATCCTAGCATTGACAGAAGCAATGAAGGTCTGATAAAACTGCTGCTATACACAATTTCTCTTTCCAGTCCCCCATCTAACTGAGATGGGATGCTTGGAAATGCAGATTTCAGTACCCTCCTACTGAACTGCTAAAACAGGATTCCTGTTGCTGGAGGTCTGATATGGGACATTCTAGGTAATCTTGTTAAGGACACTAAAGTTTGAGATGAACTTATTTGAGACTGGTATCAGATTATAATTGCTGTCAGTATCTTCTGAGATAGTTATGGGGAGCTAGGCATCTGCATGGAACAGCAGAGCAATTAGGTAAGTTTTAATTCCGATTTCTCAGCAGCTGATCCAAGTATGCTAGATTGGCCTGCCTGAAAGCAATGTTAGTTTTAGTCAGTCATAGGAATTGTCTGTATTATTTATTACCATAAAGCCAGGTAAAACATTTCATGGTTTGATGCTTATCAACATAATTTTGTTGTTTTCTTTAATGTCATTCCTTACCTATATTCATAAATGCTCAGGCTTAATAGTTTGTTCCTGACAGCATGGTTACTTGCATAGAAAAAGAACAACAAAACAAGAACAAATTTAAACATTAAAGTCAACGATTCCACACCCTTTTCAGCTTCAATCTGTGAGTGAGGAGCAATCCTGGCAAAGAAAGAATCAAGTTCTCTAATTATATAATGTGAGATAAAATATTTTATGTATTTGTACCACAAAATAATTGTTACACAGAAATTTGCAGTTAATGGTGGTTTTCTTATGACTATTGTCTCTCCAGGGAGACAATAATATTCTTTCACTATATTTTCAAAAGATGCTACTGATCATCAGGGAATACATATTATACTAAATTTCATCCGAAGTTGTCTTTATCATTTAGTTAAACAGTTCCTTTTGTACTAAGTCCCTTTGTCATCTTTTATGATATGTTAAATTCAAGATTTCCTTGTTTCATTGCAGGTAGCATCAAATACTATTTAATAAACACTAATTATTTAAATGTATGCTGTTATAACACATAGTACATTTTAGATGGGGTGTTACATAATTTTATAATACAGTTTTATGTAGATGAATAAATTCCTTGTACTTATACAGCATTCCTTTAGAGTCTGCCCCATCAATTTTACTTTTTCTTCACAACTGTTTCATGAATTTTTAATTTAAGAGCTTTATTTTTGGAGGCCAGTATTGGATGATGTTGCATTATACAAAATAAAGGTCATTTTCTATGCCTATCTTTTGAATATATAAGATCAAACCATAGTAATATTAATATAAATTTCAACGCCAAAGACAATTATGGTAAACTATATAAAATTTTTCTTTAGAATGATGGAGGATCATTTTCTTGTCAGTAGTTTTCTTATATATAAAATGATGACAGCTGAGCTGGGTGTTTTTGTAAGGTGTTTTCTAAGACCAACATGCTCATATCTTAGGGTTGTTCATAATACGAACCTCATAGCATGCATGTTATCTATTCATTCTTTCATTCAAAGAACACATCAAGAGAAAATACTTTATGCTGGCATGATGCTGAGTAGTGAAGGTTGAAAGAAGAAAAATATTTGTTTTGCCGTGTGTGTCTTTGTTTCTTTATATTCATTTTCTATCATGCACCTGCATGTTTTATATTTGTATATTTTTGGTTCTAGAACTTCAAAAACTGAAAATTCTCAACATCAAAACAAATTTAAGTTTATATGCTTTGAATTATGAATTTCATTCTAAGAATCTTTCTTAAGGAAATAGAGATTTTTATCATTTACAGTCCAACCAAGAAAAGGGAAACTAATATATTTGAAACAGAAGGAATTTAATAGTGTTTTAGTTGCAAAAGTGTTGGAAAAGAAAGAGGGGGCTGACAGAGCAAAGTAAAGAAGGAATGCGATCTATAGACAAGAAGCTGAACACGTTCCTGACTGGGCCCACTAGCCCACATTTGTTGCGGTGCTGTTGGAGACCCTGTCCCATAGCCAAATATAATTCAACCACAAAAAGTCATTTATTAAGAGAACTGCATTGACAAAGGAAAATATAATTACAGCATCTAATTATAGTAAAAAGCAAGGTTCTGACATCTGTGTTCAGAATCTAGTTTCCTATCTTCATAATCTGGAATATACAAAGTTGGTAATTATAGCTGTCTTTACACAGAAGAAACATGAATGAACAGTGTATTGTTTTATTTATTTATTTATTTTTAAATAATATTTATTTTGTTATATTAGTCACCATACAGTACATCCCCAGTTCTTGATGCAATGTTCCATGATTCATTACTTGCATATTTTAATTTATTTTTTAGTTTTCCAGTATTTTCTTTAATGAGCATGTATTATATTCAGAGTTAGAAGAACCATTTCACAAATCACTTTTAGCCAGTCCCCTCTTAAACATTATGCTAAGTGTGTCACAATAGACTTACGTTCACTTCCAGGTGCAGAATTCAAATGAATTATTCCAATTTTTACATTAATTGTGCTTATCTTTTTTCCCCTTGAAAATTAATGTTATGTTAGAATGAACATATAGGAAAATATTATAAAGAGCAGCCCAAGAAGAGGAAATAATCATGGGAAATTTATCTTACCATCGAGAAAATGATAGTATTTTTTTTTAAGTGAGGAAATGGACATAAAAGTCAAGAACAAGCTTTGGGATAATCTGACCATCTAATTTAAATTCAAAGAATGGGGGAATTCTTGACAAGAATTGGAAAGTGGAATTAAGGATTGACCAACCATCTGTTTAGGAAAATAAAAAGAGAGAAAAAAAAGTTGAGAGTAAAAAATGCAATTAGTAATATGGAAATGGAGATAAATATTATGTGCTCAAGTGGAGTTATAGTCCCTTTCCCAAAATGAATATACATTATTTTGGATGGAAAATATTTAGTTTTTAGGCACAGTGTTTGTTGTCACCTATATGGGTTGTGAGAAGTTCAGCAAGAAAACTGTTCTGAGTCAGAGAAATCAGAACCAGTTCTATGGAAGGAGGTGACAATTATATGACAGGAAGACTTTAGATAGTTTTAACTACTGTAATAATTAAAAGTAGCTTATTGTATTACATATAATGTAGCACATAATAATAATAATAATAATAATAATAATAATAAGCAATTGGTGTATACCTGTTTTGCCACATGCTGTTCCAAGGACTTTAGTCATCACCCCAGCCTTATAAGGTAGGTGTTGTGATTATTTCAGTTACATTAGTGAAGACACTGAGGCAAAGCAAGATAAAGTAACTTGACCCAAGTCACATAGCTTCTCACCTGAGTAGTGGATCAAGGATTGGAACTCAGACATGTGTTCTATACAGGTTTGCTGTTACTGGCTGACTGCCCTTGCAACTTGATTAGTAGGTGTGTAGGAGATCAGGAGATACATAATACAGGAATTATGTCTTAACTCAGTCACATTTTACCAACCAAATCATTTTGTCACTTATTATTAATTTAGAAAAAAATAAGTTCTACTCTGAATGACAAACTCATCAATTTCAATCAGCTAGGCTTTCCTTAGTGATGAGCTAAGCATTTCTCATGTTCGAAACACTTTTACTTTCTATTTTATGTCAGTCATTTCTTGTGGATGCCATTGAAGAGGAAACATTGTATATTCTATTGTATCTAAAACCTGTGATCTTCTATTCAAATACTCTGTGACCTCTGCTTATCTCTGAGGGGAAATCAAAGAATTCAGTAAAAGTATATTTCAACTGTAGGAACACACAGTATTATGAGTTTAAGTGTCAAAAGTACACACACTGCTTATTTTTTTTTAATTAAAACTTCTATTACTTCCAAATTAGTTAAGTCAATTTACTGATGTTGTATCAAGTTTTTTTAAATTGAAGTATAATTAACATATAATGCTTCATTAGTTTCAGGTTACAACATATTGATGTGATGTATTACTCAGTGCTTACTACGCTAAGTGTAGTCACCATATGTTATTACAATATTATTAACTACATTCCTGTCACTGGATTTTTCATGTCTATCACTATTTTATAACTGGAAGTTTGTACCTCTTAATACCCCTTATCTATTTTACCCAGCCCCTAACCCACCTACCCTTTGGCAACCGCCACCTGATTCTCTATATTTAAGAGTCTGTTTTTTGTTTGTTTGTTTTATTTTTTAGATTCCACATATAAGTGAAATCATATGGTATTTGTGTTTCTCTGTCTGACTTATTTCATTTAGCATAATACCTTTTAGGTCCATATATATATGTATATATATATATATATCACATCTTCTTTATCTGTTCATCTGTTGTTGGGCACTTTAGTTGCTTCCATATCTTGGCTATTGTAAATAATGCTTCATAAACATAGGGGTATGTATATATTTTCAAATTAGTGTTTTTATTTTCTTTGGGTAAATAACCAGTAGTGGGATTACTGGATCACATGGTATTTTTTAAAGATGTACTTACTTATTTTAGAGAGAGAGCATGAGTAGGGGGAGGTGCAGAGAGAGAGAGACAGCAGACTTCCGCCGAGAGTGGAGCCCAATGTGGGGCTTGATCCCAGGACCCTGAGACTATGACCTGAGCTGAAACCAAGGGTTGGATGCTTAACTGACTGAGCACCCCTCTATTTTTAATTTTTAGTGGAACCTCCATACTGTTTTCCATAGTGGTTGTACCAACTTATATTCCTAACAACAGCGGAGGAGGGAGGGTTCCCTTTTCTCCACATCCTTACCAACACCTGCTACTTCTTCTCTTTTAGATACTAGCCATTCTGACTGATGTGAGGTGGTGTGTCATTGTGATTTTGATTTGGGTTTCCCTGATGATTAGTGAGCATCTTCATGTCTCTCTGCTAACCATCTGTATGTCTTCTTTGGAAAAATGTCTATACAGATGACCTGCTCATTTTTAATGGGATTTTTTTGGGGGGTGAGTTGTGTAAGTTCTTTATGTATCTTGAGTATTAACCTCTTATTATATATATATCATTTGAAAATATTTTCTCCCTTTTACTGGCTTGACTTTTTGTTTTGTTGATAGTTTCCTTTGCTGTGAAAAGCTTTTTGTTTTGGGTAGTCCCAATAGTTTATTTTTGCTTTTGTTTCCCTTGGCAGCGGAGATATATCTATAAATATGTTGCTAAAGGTGATGTCCAAGAGATTGCTGCCTATGCCTTCTGTTAGGAACATTGTATCAGTTTTGATTTGTTTTTATGATGTGCTTAAAATTTCCTTCCTTTGGAGGAAGATTTTTTAATTAAAATTTTGAGAATATTTTGCCAAAAGGAAATTCTACCCATATTTTAAAACATTTGCTTAGGGTTGCCTTTTCACAGAAGTCAGTTTGACTTATTTCTGGGACCAAATATTCTGAGGACCTATTTCACTGTGAAATATTACTAATGTCAGTTATAGTGCTATGTGCTAAACTGTTGGTCTCCACAATTTAGCTTCTTTATTTGACATTGTAAAAATTTTCTCATTTTGCATGGTGATAATTATCCAATCCTAATTTTCTCAGTAGTATTACATCATAACTCTTGTTGTCATTAAATATTTATTGAGTTTCTTCTTTGTTCCATGTTTTAAGAGTTCAAGCAGATATAAATCAGATTCTACATCCATAAGGATCTAAATGCACAAAAATTGCCGTAAAAATATTTGGTTGAAATTTACAGGTTAGATTCCATTGCAAAAACTTTAAAGAATAATCCAATTTCTTTGGCTTCTTGATATGTTGAAACGAAGAGTAGATCAAATTTCTATGATCTTGCTAATTCTTATTATGTGCTAAGGTTTTTGCTAGGTGGTTAATATATATTATCCTGTGTAACCTTTACAAAATACCTAATATGTGGTTAAATTTAAATCCTGCTTTGTAGGTGAATATGCATGAGGTCTTACATAGGTGAAGTGATTGGACAAAAGTTATACATCAATTGAATGGTAGAGATGAGATTTGAATAAAGCCTATTCTCTTTCCACAACTTACTTTGAAAAAATTAGACACATTGGTGGGAATTAAATTCCTTTTGTTGTGTAAGGAAAAGAGATTCTTGAGATACAATGAAAGTGAAAGTCTAAACTGCAGCAAAAGTCAGTTAATTGAAAGCTCTTTTCATTGGCTTGGAAGGGACATAGATCCAAAAGCTAAGTGTTCAAATGAAAGAGAAATATTACAGATAGAGAGGTGATTAAAAGTTTATACCTTGAGGGTAAATGAATTAAAATATATGTGATTAATGATAAATGAACACATATTAATTAACAATGATAATCAACAGCTTAGAATGCAAGATAGATTGAATATACAGTTGTGGAGAGAGGACAGCAGAGAAGGGATTATTCAGAGGAAAACTGATTAGTGACCAGGGAGAGTTAACACATCCCTTGTTTCCATAGGAACGGAGTGAGCAAAAAATAGGTAGTTCCTATCCAGGGATTAGAGCCTACATGCATTGTTTTTACTTTAATACCAATGCTTCTCTGACAAAATATATATATATTTACACCTGTCCCTGACCTTAGCTACCTACAGACTCTCTGCATCCTGCTGCTTCTCTCTTTGGTCACAATCTAGCTCTGATGACCTCTTATTCCCTTACCATAGCACTGATCCACTAATATGTGAAACTCCCTTTCATTCCTGACTATAGTGTCATAGAACTTTGGCTATCAGTGTGTCCTTTAAAAGTCATGCTTCTCACCTCTCCATAATTCACTGCAAGCATCTGTGACCCCCTTAAGTGTTTCTAAATTCAGAACACTACACTTCTAACCCAGGTCACCTTTGGCCCTGCTTCTGGCTTGCTCTGCCTGTCCTGGACCTATTTTACCATCTGTAAGTAATAGAACTCACACATTAGAATAATGCGTTTTACTTTACGTCCAAAATCTCAACAGGGAGATACTAATTCTCCCTGAAACAAATGAGCACATTTTAAAAATACAACTAATTTATAGGTCACCTATATATTTCTTGCTTCATACCTCAAAACCAATTAATAAATATGTGTAATCTCCTAAGATGGCTTATAGTGACATATATATGCTTAAATTTTAATGTAGTTAAATGACTACATACTTGAAATTTTAGAACCAATTGAGGGAATTAAATTTTAAAAGTAAACATTAAAGTATCAAATACTATTATTTTGTTTTGAATTTATCATAAATAGCAGTGCTTGAGAAAAAGACATTAAATAAGAGGTATGCTAAGGTTAACAGAGAGATTTTGGGGGATTTGAACTTTCAAGGGCTACACAGATAGGTGACACAGATAAGCTCTTTATTTTCTAGACATGTACTTGAAAGTTTGTGATGTCTGTTTTCCCACATGTAGAGAGCCTGACCACTATCCTAAGAATATCTAACAAGTTTGGAGGCATTTAATATGAAAATGGAATCAGAGAGCAAAGGAAGGAGGTGTATTGGAAGGGAAATACAGTTAAGTATCAAGGACAGAAAATGTTCTTGAGAAAATTAGTAAGGATTAGAAGACAGATGAAAAGATGAGGACATTTTCAAGTAAATTTGTGAGAAAGTTTAAAAACCATCGTTTGAGGTAAAATGAACTGCATTAAGATTAGCACTGGTGAAAGAAAAGATGGAACCCATGTTATCCACAACACAATTAGAATAAAGAAAATCACGTTAGAGAAGTCTTTGAATTAATTTAACAAGGCCATTAGACTGAGGTGGTTCTAATGCTGTGGCAACCTACATAACCAAACCAAAACCTAAGCATGTAAATGCCTCAAGGTTACAAAAATCAAAATGTTAAGGATACCAATCACAAACACCCAACTAGGCTTTATGCTGTAGCTAATCAATAATTTCCTTTCTTTGCTTCTGCACTTATATAAGTTTTCCCCTGGTTGTGTCAGTGAGGCACTTCTAGTCACTTCTAGTTTGGTGCTGCCTGATTTGATGTGATTTTTGCACAAATGCACTAGTAAAATTTTTAATATGCCTCAGTTTATCTTGTAACACCACAAAACGCTGTAATTATTGGCCAAAGATTTTACTAAATTTGAGAGGAATAAGAGAGATGGATTTGTTTGTGGTGAACAGGAAGAGTTAGAGATAATAAATCTTACAAGCTGGAAATTGATGACAAGGAAAATTCTATAATAAAACTCAGTGAGAACCATCTACAAAAGGGTGGCCATCTATGTGACTGTATGTGGCTCCAACTCACAATCCAATCCTCTTTAAAATTACAGCTTTCAAGTATATGATTAAAGAGATGGTGATTTTTTTTGTTTTATTACCAGTAGAATTTTACTGATGAATTAATTGCCTGATTTATGCCCTCAAGATTAGAAAAATCCATGACTGTACTCACTATTAAAGCAGTAAGGGGATATGAGCAGATTTGCAGTAAGTAACATCTGGACAGGAAAGTCTTATTGGAGTACCTATACGTAAACAGCACAGATAACCTCAGTTGAAAAAACTGAATTAGGCAAACCAGTAAGTTTATTTAAAGGGAGAGGACAACACATATTCTAAAATGTTGAGTAATATATTATTAATATAAAATAGAATACAGACAATAAAACCACATTTGTAAAAGTATTTTAGTCACTACTAACATCACTAAAAATTTGCTGCTAATAACAGGAAAACATGAAAAAATAAATCTCCCTGGAAAGGTAAATATATGAGTAAAGTTAGTGGATTAATCACTTACAGCCAGTATGAAGGTTAGAAGTAGTAAAAACAGTTATTACAGGAATAATTAGTTAAGGGATACACAAAATTTAAAAAGTGTAAAGTGCTACTTTACAAACAAAGTGGGGGGGAAAGTAAAGATATGAGCTTTAGAATGGGATAAAACATAAGTTGTCAACTTAAAATAGACTATTGATCTAAGTTGTTATATGTACACCTCAGGGCAACTACAAACCAAAAACCTATAGTAAACATACAAACAATGAAGAGAAAGCTTACCACTAAAGAAAGTCATCAAACCATAAAGGAGGAGAGCGAGAAAAGAAAGGAACAGAGGAACTACAAAATCAGCTAGAAAAATTAATAAAATGTATAAGAAAACAAGCCCCATCTATATGCTATCTACAAGACATTTATTTTAGATGTAAGACTGAAAGTGAAGGAATGGAAAAAGATATTCAGTGCAAATGGAAACAAACAAACACAAAAAGCTGGAGTAGCTGTACTTACATCAGAAAAAATGGACTTTAAAACAAAGGCTGTAATAAGAAACAAAGACAAGTATTATATAATGATAAAGGGGTCAATCCAACATTTATATACATTTATATATATTTATACATTTATAGATACATGATATAGATAAAGATATAACATTTGTAAATATTTATGCACCCAACTTAGTAGCACCTAAATATAAAAATATATATAAATATAAAAAGCAAGTATTAATAGACCTAAAGGGAGAAATAGACAGCAATACAATATTAGGAGGGAATTTTAATAATTTAATACTGTCAATGACTAGACCATCCAGACAGAATATCAGTAAGGAAACATTGGCCTTAACGTATCCATTGGACCAGATGGACTTCATAGGTACATACAGAACATTTTATCCAAAAACAACAGAATAAGTGTACTTTTCACATGCACATGGAACTTTTTCCAGTATAAATCAAATGTTAGTTCATAAGTCTTTGTGAAATCAAGAGGATTTAAATCATATCAGGTACCTTCTCTGACCACAATGATATAAAACTAGAAATTAATTGCATGAAGAAAACTTAAGAAAAAAAACCCACAAAAAAGTGGATAAATAACATGCTATTGTATAACCAGTGGGTCAAAAAAAGAAATAAAAAGAGAAATAAAAAAATACCTTGAGACAAACAAAAATGAAATGTCACCTACCAAAATTTTTGGGATGCAGCAAAAGTAGTTCCAAGAGGGAAGTTTATAGTGAGAAATGCCTACGTTAAGAAAGAAGAAAAGTCTCAAATAAACTTTATAGCTCAAGTAACTAGAAAAAGAACAAATCAATGAAAGTATGAACTAGTTCTTGGAAAAGATAAACAAAATGGAGAAACGTTTAGCTGGACTCATCAAGAAAAAATGAGAATGGGCTCAAAAATGTAAAATCAGAAATGAAAGGAGATGTTAGAACTAATACCACAGAAATACAAAGGATTATAAGAGACTACCACAAGCAATTATAGACCAACGAATCAACAACCTAGAAGAAATGTATAAATTCCTGGAAACATATAATCTACAAAGATTGAATCATGATGAAATAGAAAACCTGGGGCGCCTGGGTGGCGCAGTCGTTAAGCGTCTGCCTTCGGCTGGGGGCGTGATCCCGGCGTTCTGGGATCGAGCCCCACATCAGGCTCCTCTGCTGGAAGCCTGCTTCTCCCTCTCCCACTCCCCCTGCTTGTGTTCCCTCTCTCGCTGGCTGTCTCTCTCTGTCAAATAAATAAATAAAATCTTAAAAAAAAAAAAAAAAAGAAATAGAAAACCTGACAGCCTGATCCCTAGTAAAGAGATTGAGTCAACTATTGTTGGGAGCAACAAACAAAAGTCCAGGACCATATAAACTATGGTTGCACTGGTGAAGTCTTTCAAACATTCAGAGATTTAATACCTGTTTTGCTCTTAGTCTTAAAAAAGTAGAAGATATGCTGGGGCGCCTGGGTGGCACAGCGGTTAAAGCGTCTGCCTTCGGCTCAGGGCGTGATCCCGGCGTTCCGGGATCGAGCCCCACGTCAGGCTCCTCCTCTATGAGCCTGCTTCTTCCTCTCCCACTCCCCCTACTTGTGTTCCCTCTCTCGCTGGCTGTCTCTATCTCTGTCAAATAAATAAATAAAAATCTTTAAAAAAAATAAAAAAATAAAAATAAAAAAATAAAAAAGTAGAAGATATGGGAACTCTTCCAAACTAATTTCATGAGGTATTGAAATGCCTGATACCAAAACCAGGCAAGGACACCATAAAAAAATATATAGACCAATATCCTTGATAAATATAGATGCAAAAATTCTCAACAAAGGGCTAGCAAAATGAATTCAACAATACATTAGGGAATGTACTCAACCTGATATAGGCCATATATGATAAGCCTACAGCTAACATCATACTTAACACTGAAAATCTGAAAGCCTTCTGATAAAAGGCATACAAAAAGGAAACAAAGAAGTGAAACCGTCACCGTTTATAGATGACATGATATTATACATAGAAAACTGTAAAGGCTCCACCGAACACTGTTAGAACCAATAAATGAATTCAGTTAAGTTACAGGATACAAAATAGATATACAAAAATTTGTTGCATTTCTGTTTGTTAATAACAAACTATGAGATAGAGAAATCAAGAAAACAGTCCCATTTACAATTGCATCAAAAAGAATAAAATACCTAGGAATAAATTTAATCAAGGAGGTGAAAGATGTGTATATTTAAAATTATAGAACATTAATGAAAGAAATTGAGAAGATAGAAACAAATGGGAAGGTATTCTGTGCTCATGGATTGGAAGAATCAATATTGTTAAAATGTCCATATTACCCAAAACAGCATACAGTGTTGATGCAATCCCTATTAAAATTCCTATGGCAGTTTTTCAAAGAAATAGAACCAATGATCCTAAAGATTATATGGAACCACAAAAAAAAAAAAGTATTGTCAAAGCAGTCTTGAAAATAACAAAGCTGGAGGCATAATGCTCCCTTATTTCAAACTATACTACAGAGCTTTATTACATATTAATATTATATTACCTATTACATATTAACACAATATGGTGTTACCATAAAAATGGACACATACATCAGTGAAACAGAATAGAGGTCCCAGAAATAAATCCATGCATATATGGGTAAATTAATTTACAGTAAAAGAGCTAAGAATATACAAAAAGGAAAGGACAGTCTCTTCAATAAATGATGTTAGGAAAATGATAACCACATGCAAAAAAACTCAACTGCTATCTTACACCATACACAAAAATTAGCTCCAAGTGGATTAAGGACTTGAATGTAAAACCTGAAACCACATAACTCCCAGAAGAAAAACGGTGGTAAACTCTTTGACATAAGTCTTGGCAGTGATTTTTTTAATCTGAACCAAAAGCAAAATAAACAAGGCAAAAATAAATAAGTGGGACTATATCATACTTCAGCTTCTGCACAGTGAAAGAAACCATCAACAAAATGAAAAGGCAACCTACTGAATGAGAGAAAATATTTGCAAATCACATCTGATAAGGGACTAATATCCAAAATATATAAAGAACTCATACAACTCAATAACAACAACAACAAAAACAGTCTCATTAAAAATGGGCAGATCTGAATAGACGTTTTTCCAAAAATGACAGACAGATGGACAACAGGTACATGAAAATATGCTGAACATCATTAATCATCAGGAAAACGCAAACAAAGCCACAATGAAATACCACCTCACACCTGTTAGAATGGCTATTGTCAAAAAGATAAAAAATAAGTGTTGGCGAGGATGTGGAGAAAAGAGAACCCTTGTGCACTGTTGGTGGGAATGGATATTGGTGCAGCCACTGTGGACAACAGTATGGAGGTTCCTCAAAAAATGAAAAATAAAACTACCTTTTGATCCAGTAATCCCACTGCTGGTATTTGCCCTAGAAAATGAAAACACTAATTCAAAAAGATATATGCACCCCCATGTTCATTGCAGCATTATTTACAATAGTCAAAATATGGAAACAATGGAAGTATCCACTGATGGATGAGTAGATAAAGAAATTGTGAGATACACACACACACACACACACACACACAGAGGAATATTATTCAGCCATAAAAAGAATGAAATCTTGCTATTTGCAACAACATGGATGGACCTTGAGGACATTAAGCTAAATGAAATAAGTCAGAGAAAGTCAAATACAGTATGATCTCTCTGACATGTGTAACCTTTGAAAAAAACCCCAATATCATAGGTATGAAAAGCAGATTGGTAGTTGCCAGAGACAGGGATTAGAAGGGGTGGGAGAAATGTGTGAAAGGGGTCAAAAGATAAAAAGAAAAAAAAAAAAAACAGGAAAATACTGTAGATACCTGCTTAAGGTTCAGCTTCATTAAGTCTGTATAAGTTTTGTCATAAATGCTAAAGAGGAAAGATTATTTTATCTACTTTGTACTACATTGAGTGTAGCAGATATATCCAGATGATTTATAAACTTCTGATTATAATGATTCCTTGAGAAAGGAAAAAAACTTTAAAACATCTTTAGCTATGAAAAAAAATACATTAGCTCCCAAAGTCGTAACAAAATAGCTTTCATTCAACTCTGCACACGTACTGTATTACCTTCTCTACATTGGCGGACATCTATACAGAATATTCTAAATTGGCATTGCTTTTCAAACTGCAGGTCATGAGCCATTAATAGCTCATAAAATCAAATTTAGTGCTTCACAATCAATATTTTAAAATGTGAGATACATTAGAATGTTGCATTTAACTATGAATAAATATTTCATATGTTTTTATTTTATCATATATAGTAAGGACACATTATTTTGTAAATCTTTTCTTTCAGTTTTCCACTGTTTTGTAATTCTGAGATGTATCTCTCTTTACATATTTTACATCTCTGAAATCTAGATACATCTTAACAATGATGTCTTAAAACCACAGTTGGTCAGTCAGTGCATGTGATATAGTTTTCACTGGGAACTTGCGAACTTGTCATAGCTCTTCCTAAAGTCATTGGTTAAAAAAAAAGTTGCTGCTAAAAAAATAGTAATATATTTATAAATGAAAATACATACTGAAAAATCTTTGTCAGGATTAATTTTGCATTGTAACTATTATGGGGTTACTTCGAGATATGTGATAAACAACAAGAAATTGAAATGATGGTATGACCATATCATTGTTTAATTTTAATATAGTTCTCAGTCTTCTCTTGGTATTGTTTTTTTCCCTGCCAAAATTTTATATCTTCCAATAATTTTTATCGTGTATACTTATGAGCATCACCAAATCCTTTTAAAAACAACATAAATGTCTGTATATCTTTACTAAGTTTTTTATGCAACTAATTATCTAGGAAAGAATAAAGTAGATTTAATGCATTCATATGGAATGATTTTCAATACATAATGTGAAGTGGGAAGAATTAAAAAAACAACCACCAAAAAGTGTGTTTGACAAAATCCTATTTAACGGTGGGGCGGCAGGGGGAGGATACCAAAGAAAGATGGCACATAACCAATGTTGAGCTGTCTTTTGTGTTTCTCTCCATCATGAGGCTACAGACAAGGAAAAAAAAAAAAGAGGGATAGAAAACAAAATGTTCCAATCACAAACTATAGATGAAAGAGAGAAGACCAGGTCTCAGCAGCTGTGGATGGGGTCAAGAAGAATCCACTCACTATGTACAGGGCACATAGATGATCCTGACAGATGATTCCACTTGAAACATGAGGTAAAAGTAAAGCATGGAAACTGTAAACATACTACCATGGGAGGGGGGAAAAGAAATCTAATATGCAACAAGACAGGTGAGGAATCTAATCTGGAAAAAAGTCCAAGAAACAGAAGAAAATTCCCCAAGAGAGCTCCTCATTAGAGAAGAATTTAGTAAGCATATTAAATCAAAATATAAGAGCTCAAACAAAATAGTAGACACAAGACTGAATTGAATGAAATTTTTAAATGCAAAAGAAAATAAAATGAAGACCAAAAGAGCAACATTAAAATTTAATAATAAATTTAAAGGTTGAAGAACAGACCAGACAACAGCTAATAAAAACATTAATTAATGATGTAGAAGAAAAGCTTGTTTGTATAAAGTAAACACAAAGGAGAAGAACACAAAAACTATAGATAATATAATGGATATGTGAAATGTAATAAAACTGTCATAAATATACCAGAAGTTGAAAACCAAACAAGTGGAACAGAGAACACTTAGACATTACCGAAGAAAACTTCCTGAATGGAATCTGCAGGAAAAGTAAAAATTGTGTTCTGTTCATGATAGATACAGAACAATAAACACAGAGACATATACTATGTAAGTCACCACACTGAAAGAAAAGAAAATGAACTCTGGGAAGAAAATCATTTTTCGATAAAGAGGAAAAAAAATTAAGCCAGTCTCAGACTCCTCCACAGCAGTCACTGCCAAAAGGCAATTAAGCAATTCCTGCACAGTTCTGAAAAAAAGTAATATCATCATGGAAGATAACTCACACAATACGCCAGACAAGCATAAAAGCTATAGACAGGTACTCTCGAATACAAAATCATTTCAGGAATAAAATATTCTGGAGTTCTTACTGAAAAAAAAAAAAATAAAACTACTCAACAACTCTATCCAAGAAATGAAGAACTGAAATCAGAGTAGAACATTCCAGAATGAGGAGAACAGTGATGTATATGAAATCATTTAAATATAAACAAAAGACTGAATACCCAAGGTCACAAATCATGATTAGAAAAAGATAGGTGGACGGCTCCAAGTCAGTCCTCATAGTACTTGATTGGCACAGGTACTGTCCCCATATGACTACACTATCAGGCAGGGCTGGGTTCTGGTGTCACGGTGATAACTGTGCTTCTGTTCCTTACCCCAGTGGTTTTCCAACATTTAAAAAAAAAATGAATTGGTAATCCAAAGATGGACTGAGGAATAATTTTTTATAACTCTGTAACGGTGGAATGTAATTACTATTTAAATTAAGCCATTCGACATTAAATAATGCCTATTTTTAGCTATTTAAATCAGTTTCCTGGCTTTATCTATTGGCAGCAATATGACCAGTAGATTTCTTTTTGACTTACTCGTTGTCTTCCATTCTAGAAAAGATAAGAATTTAATGTTCTCTGACAAGTCATAGCCAAAAATACATTGAATTCAGGCATTGTGCTGATTGAGAAGAAAAAAGGTATAATTCTATATTTCAGATAACCAAAAAGAAGAAAAATATCAAGAGAAAGGCCAATTAGATGAAATTAGATAGATGTTAAGAAATTAAATAAAGTCTAAATATGGAACAAGAAATTCACATTTTAAATAGGTAAATTTATAGAGGGAAATTGATGATTTTTTGGTTGTTTTATTTTTTTTTTGTGAAATGGGTTTCTTAAACAGAAGCAGACTAATTAAAAATTTACTTCCTCCTATGATTTGAAAACTGAATAGGGAAAAATAGACAATTTCTAAAGATGGAAGTTTTGGAATTTTCACCCAAGCATATACCAACTTTAAGGATTATATGCCTGTTGAATGCTATCCCAATCACTAGCTAACTTCTGATTCTGAAGGTCCAGGTGATGTTTAATGACTCAGCAGTGATGTAAAATGTCCCTTTATAACATTTTCTCTCTGAGAAGATAAACATTTGTAATGGAATGTTTTGACTTAACTGTTTTTGATAAATACTATCCTCTTCCTTTCTGTTATTGAATAGGATTACATAAAGAATAATATGATTTGTTCTGTTCTTTGATATTTAGACCTTTGCACTAGTCTCCTGGGATGTTCAGAAAGTGTTAGGATTGAGGGGTAACGAAACACATGTGACTCTCAGGGGTTTATCATCCCTCTTCCACTTCAGTCCAACCAGTTAACTGCCAACTCCTCTCCTCCTATGGTTTCTCAGTCTTACATTCATTCATTCATCACACGTTTTAAGTATCTACCATGTGTCAGGCATTGTTCTACGTACTAGTCATAACACAATGTACACTGCAGACAAATTTCCTGCCTCCAGGAAGTTTTCCTTCTGGTAGAGTAGACAGACAAAATAGCATTCTTCTCCCATTGTGAAAACATTGCCTTTGGGCTAGAACAGGGTTTCTCAGCCTCAGCACTGATCATATTTTGGGCTACATAATTCTTTGTTGTGAAAGGCTGTCTGGTGCCCTGTAGGATGTTAGCAGCATCTCTGGTCTCTACTCACTAGATCCCATAGCTGTGACAACCAAAAATGTTTCCAGACATTGTCAGATGTCCACTGAGGGGCAAAATGACCCTGAGTTCAGAATCACTGGTCCACATAACTCACGGACTTCCTTTCAAAATTTTCCCATTGTTATGCTACCTCAATGCTGTGTCAGCATCTCCTCTTAGCTGATGCTACTTTTTATATTTGTTCTAGACAAATGCAGCCTCTTTCCAAGTCTACAATTTTGCAGGCCAAAAGTACTTCACACCTGGGAGCAGATGCTGATCTAGCAGAAATAATGTAAGAATTCTCTGCCAAAGTAGCTGTTTTGTTTCAATATTACATATCTCTCACTTGCATTCTGAGTGTGGATGCTGCATATTGATAAACCATTGCTTTCTTCAATTGATTCAGGGCATGATGACTGATATTTTTTGTGTGTATGCGCATGCCCCATGATGTTCTTGCTAAACATGTGACTTTCCATGGACTACTTCTTGGTATGTATCCAAATGTACAGTAACTTAACCCCACCCCAAACTACAAATTGCTTTCCATATGTAGACTTAGTGGTCTTTGCTCTATTAGAACACTTCCTTCTCCCTACAGACTTAAAAAGGATGAAATCAAGGAGAAAATTAACTATACCATTCTTCAGAAACTAGAATCTACATCTCTCTCTGTTGATTACATTAGGCAGGGAGACATTGAGTTGCCCTATGATAGAAAATGTTCATAATCAGATTTTTCTTTAATTCTGTGGCAAATTTTGGAAACCTGGCTCTGTATACATATTTAAACTAAATAATCCTGTTTTTTTTTAATTGCAGCCTTTTTTATCCTCCTTTTGTTGTCCTTGAGAGAATGGTTGTTAGCAATGCTTAGATTTCCATTACCAATAGGAAAAAAAAGAAGTGCAAGTGTATTCTTCTATTATAAGCAATACCCACAGATATATTTATAGTCTGTCAAAAACAATTTGAGCTCCTCTGAAATGCTACTCAGTTTAAACCCAGAACTATATGATATTTACACATGCATCACCCTTGGTTGTCTTTCCCCTGGCTTCATGCAGTCAACTGTGCATGCTTTTCATTTGTGGGCATGTTGTAGCACAGGCTCCAATGGCTATATGCCTGTGTCGAGCACATTCCAGGTTTCCTTGTACTTCTTTTCTGATTGAAGACAATTACTGAATGAGAAATCTACTCTTGGTGAGCCAGATTGGATGAAGCCTTTTTTTTTTCTTTCAAGAAGAAAGTCATTTATTCTGACAATTACCACTACTGAAATGTTTATTTCTTTACTTATATGGTAGTAATATAATTTAAATACACACACAGACAAGTTACATATACACAGTTACAAAGGAATACACATAGCTTCATGAACAATAGTAGGATTCTTTTTTTCTCTTTTTTTGGTGAGCATTTTGGAATTAGTATGTTTATTACAATAGCAAAAATAAGACACAATACAGGTATTCAAATGAATTACATAACAACCTGCCATGGACAGGATTTCTCCTGTAGGACATATGGAATATGTATTTTTTAAACATAAATTTCAGGTCTACAACATTACAATTTGATGTATGTTTACATACAAAGTGAGCCTCCCTAAATGTATAGTTATTATCCATCACCCTACAATTGATACCCTTTACCTCTTTCTCCCACTAACTCCCTTCTCCTCTGGTAACCACCAATCCAATCTCCATCATATCTATGAGTTTGTTTTTGTTTTATTTTTTTGTTTGTTTTGTTTTGTTATTTTTTTAATATTCCACATGAGTGAAATCATACAGTATATTTTTCTCCATCTGACTTATTTCACTTAGCATAATACCCCATTTGTTGTCACAAATGGCAAGATTTCATTATTTTTTATGGCTGAGTAGTATTCCATTGTGTATACATATCATATCTTTTTTATCCATTCATCCATTGATGGACATTTAGTTTGTTTCCATATCTTGCCTATTATAAATAATGCAGCAATGAACACAGGGGTGCATATATCTTTTTGGATTAGTATTTTCATATTTTTGGCTATATACCCTTAAGTGGAATAGCTGGGTCATATGGTAGTTCTATCCTTAATTTTTTGAGGAATTTCCATACAGTTTTCAACAGTGGCTACACCAGTTTACAATCCCAACAGTGTTCGAGGGTTTGCTTTTCTCCACATCCTCTCAAATACTTGTTATTCTTTCTTTTTGAAAATAGCCATTCTAACAGGTATGAGGTGATACCTTATTGTGGTTTTGATTGCATCTCCCTAGTAATTAATGATGCTGAACATCTTTTTATGTGCCTGTGGGCCACCCTGCATGTCGTTTTGGGGAAAATGTCTATTTAGATCCTCTGCCCATTTTTTAATCGGATTGTTTTGGTTTTTTGTTGTTGAGTTGTATGAGTTCATTTTATATTTTGGATATTAACCCTAATTGGATATATAATGTCTCCTCCCATTCAATAGGTTGCACTTTCATTTTGAGTATGGTTTCCTTCACTGTGCAGAAGATTTTTAATTTGATGTAGTCCTAATTGTTTAATTTTGTTTTTTCTTTCCTTTGCCTTTGGAGTCTGATCCACAAAAAACATTGCTAAGACCCATGTCAAGGAGCTTATCACCTGTATTTTCTTCTAGGAATTATATGGTTTCAGGTTTTACATTCAAGTCTCTAAGCTATTTTGATTTCATTTTTGTGTATGGTATAAGATAGTGGTCTACTTTCATTCTTTTGTATTTGGATGTCCAGTTCTCACAAATACTATTTATTAAAAAGACTCCACTCTCCATTATATGTTTTTGGCTCCTTTGTCATAAGCTATTTGTCCATATATGCATGGGTTTTTCTCTGGGTTGTCAGTTCTGTTCCATGTGGGTCTGTTTTTGTTCCAGTACCATCCTGTTTTGATTACTATAGCTACAGAGTTTAAAACTTCCAGCTTTGTTCTTTTTCAGGATTGCTTTGGCTAATCAAGATCTTTTGGTTCCATACAAATTTTAGAATTATTTTTTCTAGTTCTATGAAATAGGCCATTGGAATTTTGATAGGGATTGCATTGAATCTGTAGATTGCTTTGGGTAGTATGGACATTTTAACAATGTTGATTTTTGCAATCCATGAGCATGGAATATCTTTTCATTTTTTATGTCTTCAATTTTTTTCATCAGTGTCTTATAATCTTATAGTGCACAGATTTTCACCTCTTTGGTTGAATTTATTCCTCGATATTTGGTTATTTTTGGTGCTATAGTAAATGGGACTGTTTTCTTAATATCTCTTCCTAATAGTTTGTTATTAGTGTGTAGAAATGCAACCGATTTTTGTATATTAATATTTTTGTATCCTACATCTTCACTGAATTCTTTGATTCTAACAGATTTTAGAGGGGTTTTTAGAATTTTTATATGTATATAATATCATTTGCAAGTATTGACAGTTTACTTCTTCCTTTCCTATTTGAATGGCTTTTATTTCATTTTTATGGCTAATTGCCATGGCTAGAACTTCTAATAGTAGGTTGAATAAAAGTGGTGAGAGTGAACATCCTTGTCTTGAACTTCCTGGTCTTAGAGGAAAAGCTTTTAGCTTTCCCCTATTAAGCATGGTGTTAGCTGCGGGTTTGTCATCATGGCCTTTACTATGTTGAGGTATGTTCACTTTATACCCACTTTGTTGAGAGTTTTTAATCATAAGTGGATGTTGAATGTTATTGTGATATTTTCTACATCTATGGAGGTGATCATATGATTTTTATCCCTCATTTTGTTTTGTTTATGTAGTATATCACATTGATTAACCTGTAGATGTTGAACCATCCTGTGTTGATGGTTTTTGTATTTGTGTTCATAAAGGATACTGGCCTGTAATTTTCTTATTTTCTTTTCCTCTCTCTCTCTCTCTCTCTTTTTTTTTTTCTTGGTGGTGTCATTGTCTGGTTTGCTATCAAAGTAATTCTGGACTCATAAAAAGGGTTTGGAAACATTCCTCTTCTTTAATTTTTTGGAAGAGTATGAGAAGGTAGGTATTATATCTTCTTTGAATGTTTGGAAGATTTCACCAGTGAAGCCATCTGGTCCTGGACTTTTTTTGGGAGATTTTTGATTACTGATTCAATCTCCTTCCTAGTAATCAGTCTATTCAGGTTTTCGTTTTCTTCCTGATTCAGTCTTAGAAGGTTGCATCTTTCTAGGAATTTATTCATTTCTTCTAGGTTGTGTAATTTGTTGACATGCATTATTTGTAGTATTCTCTTATGAGCCTTTATATTTCTGTGGTATCAGTTGTAAATTCTTTTTCATTTCTGATTTTATTCATTTGAACCCTTTCTCTCTCTCTCTCTCTCTCTCTCTCTCTCTCCTTGGTAAATCTAGCTGAAGGTTTGTCCATTTTGTTTATCTTTTCAAAGATACAGCTCTCTCTCTCTTTTATCAATGTTTTCTATTATTGTTTTAATCTCCATTTCATTTATTTCTAATCTCTTATGTTTCTTCTACTTACTTCAGGACTATTTTGTTCTTTTTTTCTAGTTTCTTTAGCTATAAAGTTAGATAGTTTATTTGAGGTCTTTATTGTTTCTTGATGTAGGCCTTTATTGCTGTGAATTTTCCTCTTAAAATTGCTTTTGCTGTGTCCCACAGATTTTAGTATGTTGTATTCTTTTCATTTGTCTCAAGGTATTTTTTGATTTCTCCTCTGCTTTCTTCTTTGACTCATTGCTTGTTCAGTAGCATGTCATTTGTTCTCCATGTTTTTGTGGTTTTTCATTTTCTTATTGCAGTAGATTTCTAGTTCATACCATAATGGTCAGAGAAGATGCTTGATATGATTTCAGTCTTCTTGAATTAATTGAAATCTGTTTGTGGCCCCACATTTGGTCTATCCTGGAGAATGTTCCATGTATACTGGAGAAGAATGTGTATTCTGCTTTTGGATGGAATGTTCTATAAATACATTTTAAGTCCATTTGGTCTAATGTGTCATTTAAAACTGATATTTCCTAACTGATTTTCTGTTTCCATTATCTATCCATTGCTGTAAGTGGGGTGTTAAAGTACCCTACTGTTATTATAGTGCTTTCAATTTTTCCCTTTAGTTCTGTTAATATTTTCTTTATGTATTTAGATGCTTCTATGTTTGGTACATAAATATTTACAAATGTTATATCTTCTTGTTGGTTTCACTCCTTTATCATTATATAACACTCACATGTGTCTCTTATTACAGTCTATTTTAAAGTCTATTTTTTCTGAATCGAGTATAGTTACACAAGCTTTCTTATCTTTGCCTTTATTTTCGGTGCTACCACAATAGTGGTAAAAGCAAGGTGACTGGAGAGTGTCGCACACTCACGCATGCACACACATACTTCATCTGCCACGTGGTTGACTCAAGAGCTGTAGGACTCTGATTATTCAGTATATTGTAAACCTCCTATTGAATCAGATATTTGGTTCATATGCTCCCTTGACATACATGATTAGAGTCTCATATGTATTAGAAATGACTTCCTTTTGAGAATTATGTCACTATTTTATAAAATGTATTAAGTGCCTGATAATTTGTTTTTTTAATAGAGGTATTTTCAAAGAAAATGTTGAGAAGACCATATAGCCCAGTAGGGTCTGAATGAGATATACTTTAAACTAAACTGAATGTTCTCTTCTAAAGGCTCCAGAACATGTTAATTTTGACAAAATATTAAATCAAAGATTTAGAACTGGTAGCTCTCCAACCTGTACTTGGATCATTGGTTCCTGACTAATGATCATGAAATTTTTTTCCTGTTCCTCTTCTCATCTGCAGCATATAACTTCTAACAGCTCTTTCTTTTAGCTGTAGCAAAAACAGACTTGTTGCCTAAAGGAAAGAGACTACTAGGCAACAACAGATTTTAATGGCTGTCTAGTCCAAAATATGGGTTACTCTAAAATATTAAAATTGCAACCATGAATTCCCTTTGAATTCCTGAAGGTTTTTCTGCATTTTGCCAGCCCTTTGTCCTGAAATACATGAAGATAACAAAAGAATGACAAATATAAACTGCAGATTTTTTCCCTTTCTCTCATTTCATTCATTTTTAATGCAGATGATAGTATCTTTGGGACTTAGAGCCATATTTGACAGCTTTTTCATGTTTATTCGGACTGTGAGTTATGCTACAATTTGGATTTGAGGCACTATTTCCAAGAATAAGTCATTTGTAATCCATGTATTTTTTAGTGGCTAAGATGTGAATAAGTAGCTTTTATTGTTTCTTTTGATTTATAGTCTTCTATATGTATATCTTCTTTTAAGCAAAGACTCAGTTTTCTTATGATTTTAGTCAAAAATAGTTGACTATATTTCTGGTTTTAGTGCAGCATTGCTGAAGAGTGTGATGGCAAATAAAGAAACTATCAAAATGAAATCCCATTGTTTATATTAAGAAATAAAAATTCTTCAAGAACATTAATAATATATCTTGTGTATTTATGATACTAACTCCTTTATTAGTATTTGTCTCAGACCTAGTTCCTAGTATTCTGCACAGTCTAGATGCACAATTAATGCCTCATGTCTCACTAAAGCAATCAGTTTCATGAGCTCTTTCTGAAGGGTAAGACAAGCCATCAGGGAAAGCTGCTCTGTATAATTATTACAGGCTATATAGAATGTATAGATATAAGCTATTTCCTCTCTTACAAAATGAATTTTATTACAGATATTTTGTTTGTAAAAATCTCAAACAACTCTAGATGGCAGTCTTCTTCCATATGTCAAAGTTAAAAAAAAATAAATCTTTAGGGTAAATATGTAGTAGTGCAATTGCTGGGTCATAGGGTAGCTCTATTTTTAATGTCTTGAGGAACCTCCATACTGTTTTCCAGAGTGGCTGTACCAGTTTGCATTCCCACCAACAGTGTAAGACAGTTTCCCTTTCTCCACATCCTCGCCAACACTTGTTTTCTGTCTCGTTAACTTTTGCCATTCTAACTGGTGTAAGGTGGTGTCTCATTGTGGTTTTGATTTGTATTTCCCTGACGGCTAGTGATGTGGAACATTTTTTCATGTGTCTGTTAGTCATTTGTATGTCTTTGGAGAATTGTCTGCTCATGTCTTCTGCCCACTTGTTGACTGGATTATTTATTTTTTGGGTGCTGAGTTTGAGAAGCCCTTTATCTTGGATACCAACCCTTTATCCGTAATGTCATTTGCAAATATCTTCTCCCATTCCGTGGCCTCTTAGTTTTGTTGACTGTTTTCTTTGCTGTGCAAAAGCTTTTTATTGTGATGCAGTCTCAAAAGTTCATTTTTGCTTTTGTTTCCCTTGGCTTTAGAGACATGTCTTGAAAGAGATCGCTGTGGCCAGTGGCCAGTGTTGAAGAGGTTACTGCCTACATTCTCCTCTAGGATTTTGATGGAGTCCCGTCTCATATTTAGGTCTTCCATCCATTTTGAGTTTATTTTGTGTATGGTATAAGAGAATGGTCCAGTTTCATTCTTCTGCTTGTGGCTGTGCAATTTTCCCAGCACCGTTTATTGAAGAGACTTTCTTTTTTCCATTGGGTATTCTTTCCTGATTTGAAGATTAGTTGACCATAGAGTTGAGGGCCCATTTCTGGGGTCTCTATTCTGTTCCACTGATCTATGTGTCTGTTTTTGTGCCAATACCATGCTGTCTTAGATGATCACAACTTTGTAATATAGTTTGAAGTCAGGCATTGTGATGCCCCCAGCTTTGGTTTTCTTTTTCAACAATCCCCTGCGATTCTGGATCTTTTCTGGTTCCATGCAAATTTTAGGATTCTTTGTTCCAGCTCTGTGAAAAATGTCAATGGTATTTTGATAGGGATTGCATTGAAAATGTAGATTGCTCTGGGAAGCATAGACATTTTCACAATGTTTATTCTTGCACTCCATGAGCGTGGAATGTTTTTCCATCTCTTTGTGTCTTCCTCAATTTCTTTCATAAGTGTTCTGTAGTTTCTAGAGTATAGATCCTTTACCTTTTTGGTTAGGTTTATTCCTAGGTATCTTATGATTTTTGGTGCTACTGTAAATGGAATCAATTCTTTAATTTCTCTTTCTTCAGTCACATTGATAATGTATAGAAATGTAACTGATTTCTGTGCATTGATTTTGTATCCTGCCATGTTGCTGAATTGCTATATGAGTTTTAGTAATTTGGGGGTTTTGGGTTTTCCATTTAAAGTATTATGTTATCTGCGAAGAGAGAGAGCTTGACTTCTTCTTTGCCAATTTGAATGTCTTTATTTCTTTTACTTGTCTGATTGTTGAGGCTAGGACTTCTAGTACTATGTTGAACAGAAGTGGTGAGAGTGAGCATCCCTGTCGTGTTCCTGACCTTAATGGAAAAGCTCTCAGTTTTTCCCCATTGAGAATGATATTTGCTGTGGGCTTTTTGTAGATGGCTTTTATGATATCCCTCTATCCCTACACTCTGAAGAGTTTTAATCAGGAAAGGATGCTATATTTTGTCAAATGCTATTTCTGTATCAATTGAGAGGATCAATGGTTCTTGTCTTTTCTTTTATTAATGCCCTCTATCATGTTGATTGATTTGCAAATGTTGAACCACCCATGCATCCCATGAATAAATCCGACCTGGTTGTGATGGATAATCCTTTTATTGTACTGTTGGATCCTATTGGCTAGGATCTTGTTGAGTATTTTGGCATCCGTGTTCATCAGGGATATTGGTCTGTAATTCTCCTTTTTGATGGGGTTTTTGCCTGGTTTTGGGATCAGGGTAATGCTGGCCTCATAGAACAAGTTTAGAAGTTTGCCTTCTGTTTCTAGTTTTTGAAACAGCTGTAGCAGAATAAGTATGATTTCTTCTTTAAATGTTTGGTAGAATTCCCCTACGAAACCATCTGGCCTTGGATTCTTGTTTTTTGGGAGGTTTTTGATTACTGCTTCAATTTCGTTACTGGTTATTTGTCTACTAGGTATTTATCCCAAAAATACAGACATAGTAAAAAGAAGGGGCACGTGCACCCCAGTGTTCATAGCAGCAATGTCCACAATAGCCAAACTGTGGAAGGAGCCAAGATATCCTTCCGCAGGTGAATGGATAAAGAATATGTAGTTCACAGGAACTACACAAAGTAATATTCACAAAGGAATATTACTCAGCCATCAGAAAGGATGAATACCCACCATGTGCATCGACATGGATGGAACTAGAGAGTATTATGCTAAGTGAAATAAGTCAAGCAGAGAAAGACAATTATCATATGGTTTCACTCATATGTGGAACATAAGGAATAGCACAGAGGACCACATGGGAAGGGAGGGAAAACTGAATGGGAAGAAATCAGAGAGGGAGACAAACTTTGAGAGACTCTGGATCTAGGAAACAAACTGAGGGTTACAGAAGGGGGGGTTACTGGGGGATGGGTATTAAGGAGGGCACGTGTGGTGATGTGCACTGAGTGTTATATGCAACTAATGAATCGTTGAACGCTACATCAAAAACTAATGATGTACTATATGCTGACTAATTGAACATAATAATTTAAAAATTTCTATATTAAAATTAAAAAAATTAAAACAAAGGGAAAAAAATAAAGTTGTTTTCAAGTATGCAAAAGGCCAGTAAACTAAGGATGAAGATTAAGGGTGTGTGTGTGTATGTGTGTCACATGCACACATGTGTGCTCACATGTGCAAACACTTAGTTAACAGATGCACCCTCCTCAGAAAGGGGAAAGGAAAATGGGGCAAGGGGGATAGAACTAATACAAATGTTTTCCTGTCCCCCACAAAAATAAATCTTTAGCTCATATTCATACATTGCTACTACCACATTCTTATTGCCCCCAATAATTTCTCTTCTTACTGTGTGGTGAGATTTGATATGGGAATGGAGTGAACAGCCGATTGATACACTGTCCCCTTCTTCCCTTCATGGCAAAGAACATGGAGTGTGGTATCTCTTCTAAAATAGATGCCATCTTGAAAGTGTTTTTAAATCATCATAAAATGGGGCACCTGGGTGGCTCAGTGGGTATGCATCTGCCTTCGGCTCAGGTCATCATTCCAGGGTCCTGGGATCAAGCCCCACATCGGGCTCTCTGCTCAGTGGGCAGCCTGCTTCTCCCTCTTACTCCCTGCTCCCCCTGCTTGTGCTTTCTGTTTCTCTCTCTGTCAAATAAATAAATAAATAAAATCTTTAAAAAAATTCATCATAAAACATTTTTTCAAGTCTAGAGAACTCAGCAGGTATTTATTTTTCTCATCCTCTTTGTGATTACTTTTTGTGCAATAGGCACATGCTAAGTGTTAAGGTAATGAAGACATCTTGTTGATATTTGAAATTAATTTCCTTTTTCCTGACATGTTTAAGTCTTGCTGAATTTTAAAAATCTGTTACTTTACTGACAAATCCAGTCCAAATTGGTTAATTCTTTGAAACCTTATAAAGCCTCCCATATTTTTTTTTTATTAAATCACTCTTTTTGTACTTAATACACTAAATGGAGAGCTCTCAGAGAGCACAGACTTTACATTATTATGGAATTTCTGGTATTCACAATCATATCAAAAATGCCTGAAAAATTCTAGTCCCAAATCTAGCTATGTAACTTAAATTTATCCTGATGTCACTTTCTCCATAAAGAAATACATAAACAAATAAATGGAATACGCATATTCCTGCCTTAATATAGCAAAAGACGTCATTAAATTATTTCTATGCTGGGTTGTAAGAACTGGCCAGATATCATGTTTTAATTATATAAAGTAAGGAAAATCCTGCTCTCTTAAAAAGGATAGATGAGGAGAATTTTCTCACTTTAAAGTTTTTCCTCTTTCTTTTGGACTTTAAAATGAAGGCATCTGCTACCATTTATCCAATAGTGAGTGCTAGGAGATTACCATGTGATGAAAAAATAGCAAATTAATATTAATTAACACAATTGAAAATAACCAATAATTCATAATTCTACTTCTTGCGTGTTTTGGTAATCGGGGGTGTTTATGAATTTATTGTACTATTAAGACTTAGTGTTGGATAGAACTGATTTTCTTTACTGTAAATTCTGCCACTTACTATGTAAGAGATGCAACTCAGAATATCTAAAACTCTTCCATTTTGTGTTGGAACTGACACATAGTAATTTATGTGTGCTTAGAAATGTATTAGAATAAATAGAACAGGCTAGAGTATTTGGATCAACTCACTGGTTAAAGACAATTTAGATAGTTCTGAAAAATAATAAATATTTTCTTAAGAACATAGAGGAAAGCTATGATGGAATAGGCTAGGGCAGACCAAAGTTGCCACTAGAAACAATGGGAGAAGCCAGGTAAAACATGCTTTAAGATCTATTTGAAGTCATCCAGAGCTATTGAGGTAACAACATTGAGAGACCAAGATTCTGGTGAAGTGGGAGTCATAGAGAGGAGAGCCCAATTATCTATCATAGTTTATCCCATAAGGAATTTGCCAAATCTTTATACTAAGTGAGAAGCTGAAACACCAGGCTGAGGGTAGCTAGCTGCCAAGAACTGGAGGAGCAAGCAGAGCTCTAGCAGTCAGACAGTGTTAAAGTACAAACTTTTCAAGGCAGGCAGGATTTGAGGAGCCAATATCGAGGAGGGAAGGGAGGTGCTGAGAAGTGAGCCGAAACCTTCCTTTTTCTCCCCTTATAATATTTATGGAATTCTTAAGGTGTTTGGAGAAAGAGACTAAGAAACTAAAAGAATAATTGAAAATTTATACAGTTATCAAATCTCTTGGTGAAAAGACGACGAAAATGGGAGTTCTTGACCAGCAAAGAAGGAGGACCTTTAGTAAACATTCACAGGCTCTTGGCTGAGATCTCTAAGAGCTGAAGTTAGAAGCTGCGGCCAAACAGAAGTACACAAAGCTTCCCCCAAACTGCATGACTTCCTTGAATCAGTTCACTCCCCAGTTGAATAAAAGATCTGTTCCCTCATAGCTGCCTAAGAAAGGACAGGTTCAATTCTATCTGAAAGAAGAGAATATTATTCCATATCTCTAAATGTTTCAGGTATAATATTCATTACTTAGTTAAAAAAGAAAAGACAAGACTAAACTAAACATACAAAAAAAAAAAAAAACAGGAAAACCAACAATGACAACAAAGCACAGATGATGATCCAGGTGTTGTAGTTGTGAGACTAGACTTACAACTTAATATGTCCGAGAGCATAGATACAACAGGAAGAATTTTATCAGATAACTGTTACCTGGTGGAAAAGAAACAAATGGAAATTTTTGAGCTAAAAAGGCAATAATAGGGACTAATGACTCAACATATGGAGTTACCTACAGGTCAAACAATACTAAACAGGTGATTAAATTAATGATGAGTATAATAATAGTTGAGTAAAATTAATCTGGGCTGAAGAAGGAGAAAAACATATATGGAAAGTGTAGAAGAAAGTGTAAGAGACATATAGGACACACTTAAGAGAACTAATACATATATAATTGGTGTCATAGAAGGGAAGAGAAGATATAGTAAGAAGCAATATCTTAAGAGATAATGGTTGAGAATTCCTCTACCTTACACAAACTCAAGTATTGTGAATCCAAAACTAATTAAATGAAGAAATTCATACCTAAAAATATCCCAGTGAAACTTGGAGACAGGAGACAAAGGAAAAGTCTTAGAAGCAGAGAGGTACAGAAGTATTGAGACTGACACCTGGCTTTTAAGCAGAAACTAGAGTGTGGTAATACAATGGAATGGCATCTTTAAAGAAATGAAAAAAAAAATAAATGACTAAATAGAATTCATCACAAGTGAAAGTATCCTTTAAAAATGTAGATGACAGGGACACCTGGGAGGCTCAGTCAGTTGAGCATCTGCCTTCAGCTCAAGTCATGATCCCAGGTTCTTGGGATCAGGTCCCTCTTTGGGCTCCCTGCTCAGCGGGGGCCCTGCTTCTCCTCTGCCTCTCCCTCTGTCTTTCTGTCTCACATGAATAAATAAATAAAATCTTTAAAATAAATAAATAAATAAAAATATAGATGACGTAAATTTATTTTCATTCTAACAAAAACTAAAGAAATTATTGCCAGCAAATCCACACTTAAAAAAAAAAACACACACACACTGAAAGGGAATTCCTTAGAGAGGTGACTGATCACATTTGGACGCTAAGAAATACATGAGAGAATGAAAGCTCTAGGAAAACTCAGTATGTGGGTAGGTATCAGTCGTACAAAACAGTAATATCTCAATATGTATTGAGGTGCATAAATATATATGGAGTTAAAATACATGACAAAATACCAATAAGAGGGAGGGAGTAACTAGATTAAATGTGTTTTAAAGTCATTGCATTTTCAGCTAAAAGGTAAAGAAATTATTTCTGACTTTAATAAGTCAAAGTTACATATTGTAACCACTAAAATCATTGTAAAGAACATATAACAGATAAGCTAATTAAAAGAGAATGAATCAATAATGAAATAATTAATTCCCAAAAAGAAGAGACAAAAGAACAAAAATGGGTGGGACAAATAGGAAGAAATAGTAAAAGCTAAGTATAAAACCAAATATGTCAAACAATACACTTAGTATAAGTGGACACAATGGTCCAATTAAAATACAACTGTAAGACTAGATTTTTAAAAATACTCAAATTTACTGGCATAAGTACTTCAAACATAGTGACAAAAAAAGGTTAAAAATAAGAGGTCAAGAAAAGATCTATCAGGCAAAAAGAAAGCTGGTATGTCAGTAATAGAAACAAAGTAGACACAAAGACAAGAAATACAAGGAGATAATTAGTAGGACTTCGTAATGATGCAAGGGTCAATGTACTAGAAAGATAACAGTGTTACATTTATATGAACTTCACAGTAGGGTTTCAAAATATATAAGATAAATATATGCCGAATTACATTAAAAATGACAAATCTAAGATCACAGTGAGAGACTTTAATAGACCTCTCCCAATAACTGGTAGTACATGAAGATTTGTAAAAATCAGCAAGTATGCAGGGAATATAAACATTGTGGTAAGCATAATTGCCATCGTTGACATGAATAGTTCACTGCCTCCAACAATGACAGAACACACAACAGAATACACATTTTCAAGTGCATATAGAACATGAGTGTACTCAATTTTGAGAAAATGTTTCATGTTAATGTATAATATTTATGTATTCAGTTATTATTTAAAGACTAAGAAATGCAGTTCAAGAAAACCCTTAAGCCAATAAAGAAACATTAATGAAAGTTAGAAAACATTTTAAATTAATTAATAATAGAAATTCCATATATCAAAGATTGTTGGCTGTGACTAAACCTATGCTTAAAGAAAAATTCATATAATAAAATTCATATATTCTTGAATGTTTGTAAGTGTCCACTATATTTAAATATTCACTCTAGCAAGTTAAAAAAAAAAGAGGAAGTTAAATTCAAGAAATTAGAAGGAAGAAAATATAAAGGCGAATGATAAAGTTAAAAATAAATGTATAATAAAAAAATCAACTAATAAAAAAGGTTGATATTTGAAAATATATAAAATTGACATACCCATGGTAAGACTGACCTAAAGAAAGAGACACACCCACAAATTAGCATTATTTGCAGTGACAAAAAAAGTATCAATAAAAATCCTACAGATATTGAAAATGAAATAAGAATATATGATAAATGATATTTTGCCAATGAGGTTGAAACTCAACATGGAATAGATAGTATCCTAAAAAAAACAAAGTATACCAAAACAAACAAGAAGATTTGTTTTTTAAATCACATAGTGTTATCATATCAAATTCATAAAAATTTGAGTCCATGTATCTTTATGGTGAACTTTCCCAAACACTAATTTTATGCAAAACTTCCCAAAGCAAAGAAAAACATTTACAATCATTCTAAAGGGTTATCATAACCTTGTTACCAAAATATGACAAGGATTTAGAAGAAAGGAAATGAAAATTATAAGTCAATTCTTCTCAGAAAAATAGATATGAAAATAAAAAATTCTAAACCAAGTATTAGCAAATCAAATTTAGCAATATTCAAAAAGGATAAATATACCATGACCAGATGGAGTTTATCCAGGAAAGATAGATTGGCATAAAGTTTAAAAATTATTAGTATTAGTTATCACACAGAATAAGGAGGAAAACATTCATTTATTTCCGTAAATTCAGGAAAGGCTGTTGATAACATTCAAAATTTAATACTGATTTATGATAAAACTCAGCAAAACAGGGATATAAAAAACTTTTTTATTCTGAAACAATTATCTATAAAAATCTTCATTAAGCATTATGCTTGGTAAAATATTGAATATTTAGTCCAAAATTGGGAGAACATAAAGATGTCTACAATAATCACTTCTCTTTAGCATTTTATTAGCTGTCTCAGCCCATGCAAAAAAGTAAGGAAAAAAGCAGTTATATTTCTGCTTTCATATTTCATCTGCTTTCCGCAGTTATATTTCACAAATTTTCATTATGTATGGATGACTTGATTTTATAAATGAAAAATCTAAAAGTGTCCGTGAAGAAACTACTAGATTTAATAAGTAAATTTTTAGAGTCACTGGACAGAAGTCAATATAGCAAATTCAGTCCTATTTCTATATAGTAGCAACAAACAATCAGAAAACTATAAAAACCTTTTGAAAAAAGTCAAGAAAATGTATAAATGGAGGAATACAACATGCTCATGGATTAGAAGACTCATTATAGTATGCCTCTCAATTTTATCCAAATATATCTATAGATTCCAATATACAGGTGCAATTTCAATAAAAATGAGAACATATTTTATCATGGAAATTGGCAAGTTCATTCAAATTAATTCTAAAATTCAGTTAGAAATATAAAGGGCTGAGAATAGCCAAGACAATCCTGGAAAAAAAAAAACACCTACTTTTAAAGAAAATAAAAGTTGGGAGGCTTGTACTACTGTATATTAAGTTTTATTACAGGGACCAAATAATTAAGAATTGTTTTATTAGTATAAACATAGAAAGATCAATAAAACAAAATAAAGAGTTCAGAAATAAATTAGAACTTTTGTAGTCAAGTGGCTTATGACAAGTGGCACAGTGACACATCAGTGAAAGAATATACTGTTTAATAAATGATGCTAAATGGATTGGCTATCTATTTGGGGTAAAAAAAAAAAAATGAATCTTGACTTTGCTTCACATGGTACATAAAAATCAATTCCAGTGGATCACAGACCTAATTGGGAAGGGTTAAAATAATAAAGATATCAAAGTAAACCGTAGGAGACCAACTTTATGCCCTTAGAGTGGGTCACACTTTCTCATGAACAACACTAAAAGCATTAACTATAAAAATAAAGCTTAATAAATAAGACTTCACTAAAATTAAAATCTAGGTTCATCAAAGCCACTATTAGCACATATACCAAGTGTTTTAGTCCATTCAGGCTGCTTTTACAAAATATCACGGCAGAATGACTTATAAATAAATAATGTACATTAATTCTCACAGTTCTGGAGGCTGGAAGTTGAAGCTCTGGCTGGCAGCATGGTTCTAGTTCTTCCTTTTGCAGACTGTTGACTTTATGTTGCCTCTTCGCATAGAAGGAGTGAGGGAGATCTCAGGCCTCTTTTTTTATAAGGACATTAACCTCATTCATGAGAGTTCCACCTTTATCACCTAAACACCTCCCGGTGGTCTTACCTCCTAGTATCAACACCTTGGGCTTTTAACATATGAATTTAGGGGGGTTGGGGGGACAGAAATATTTGATGATAGCAGCAAGTCTAATCATGAGAAAACCATTGGACAAATCTCAATTGATGGACTTTCTACAAAATATCTGGCCAGTACTCATCAAAACTTGTCAAGATTATTAAAAACAAAGTCTGGGAAACAGTCACAGCTAAGAGGTACCTAAGGAAACCTGATGACTAAATGTAATTTGGATACTGAATGGGATCCTGGAACAGGAAAAAAAAAATCTGTCATTATATAAAAATAAGGAAACTTGAACAAAATATGGACTTTAGTTCATAAGGTAATGGTATAAAGTCTTAATATCATTAACAAACTTTACCTGACATACATGTATGGAATATATTTTTTAAGCATATATGAAATATTTCCAAAAATTGATCATATACTGGCTACAAAGAAAGTCTCAAGAAATTTCAAAAGATAGAAATAATACTAATTACTTTCTATAACAATAGTATAATTAGGCTAAAAATTCATACTTAAGAGATAATTAGAAAAACACTACATGCTAAGAAATAAATTCAGTACTCAAAGCAGGTAAACCAAAGATAGATTCATAACAGAAATTAAAATTGTTGATCTAAATGATGAAAATGCCATATTTTAAGTTTTGGAATACAATTAAAATACCACATAGATAAAAATAATATAACCGTAAATGAGTTATCAGAAAAAAGTAGGCTAAAAATTAATCAGTACAGCATCTATTAAAGAAAAATGTATTGCATATTGCATACACACACACAGAGACAAACCCAAGGAAAATATATAGAAGGGAATAAAAAAGATATGAGTGTACATTAATAAGATAGATATCAAATAAGCAATTGAAAGAAAGATTAATCCTTTGAAAAGAAAACAAAATTAATTGACTTTCAGTGATAGGAATCAAGGAAGAGATAAATCTCAAATTACAGTGTTAGGAACAAAACAAATGAAAACCAGAACAGATATTACAGATTAAAAATATAGAGTTTTTAAGAATAATTTTATGCCAATATATCTAGAAATACATATGCAATGGAGACATTATTTAGAAGATATAACATTTAAAACCTGACCAGAAAGAAATATGAATAAATAATATCAAAGAAAACTAATCAATGGTCAAGAATATTCCCACCAATTTACTTCAGGATCAGACAGCTTCACTAATGAATGGTACCAGTAATTTAAGAAACGTAAATTCTATTGTAGGAAAAAAAGGAGGACATAGAGAGATTATTCCAATTAAATTGATAACAAATACAAATTCTGTACAAAAAAGGGGAACTACAGATTAATTCTAGTCAAGCACATCAGTGTAACACAAAAGGTTTGCAAATTGGAGTGTCTGGGTGGCTTAGTCAGTTAAGCGTCCAACTCTTGATTTTGACTCAGGTCATGATCTCAGGGTCCTGAGATTGAGCCCTGCCTCAAGCTCTGCAATGAGCATGGGCTCTGCTTAAGAATCTTTCTCTCCCTCTCCTTCTGCCCCACTCCACCCCTCCACACCCACTCTCTTTCTCTCTCCCCCTTTTTGAAATACACAAACATACACACACACACACACACACACACACACGCAAATTAAAATCTAGCGCAAAATTTTAAAAGGGTTATATCATGTCAAAGTTGGGTTCATTTTAGAAATGAAAGAGATGTTTTAACTTTAAAAAACCCGTTAATACAATCCCACCGGATTAACAAACTAAAGAGAAAAGTCCTATAATCATTTCAATAGCTACACAAAATATTTTGAAAAATTTAGCACTCATTCATAATAAAACCCATAGCAAACTAGAGAAAGTAACTGATTATTTTTTAGGGGGAGCATAGAGGTAGAGGGAGAGAGAATCTTAAGCAGGATCCAGGCCTAGCACAGAGCTCAATGACACGGGGCTCGATTACACAACCCTGAGATCATGACCTGAACCAAAATCAAGAGTTGGACACTTAATGGACTGAGCCACCGAGGTGCCCCAAAAGTAATTGTGATTTATTTAAAACATCACGCCATCTCATAAGGTGAAATTGATTAATGTTTCACATGTTTTCTCAAATAACATAACATCTAGGCATTTTGCTACCTGAACAAGTTTAAAAACTAGCAATCTAATATCATCTCATTTTATAGAAAACATTGCTTTTGAGAAACTCCAACTAATTCTTGATTGCTCTGTCAGGTTTTTGCTTCTATTTCCTGAGGATAAAGAAAAAACTGTTCATTTATTTTTTCAAGTACTTAATCACAGTTCTTATTTCATTTTTTTGTTTGTTTTCTCTTTTGCATCAAATAAATCATTTCTATTCTTTTAGGGAAAAAAAGGAATATTTGGCTGTTATCGCATTTATAAGTATAAAGCCTCGGTTTATTCTCATATGATTTTAACCCCTTTTAAAGCATGTATATGGTTGCAGATGATCACGTCTCCATTTCCACACTCATATCTTTGTGTCCAGAATCATTCAAACTGGAAAGAGGGTACCTTTGGAAAGAAACTACTGTATATCTAAATAGTTCCCATAAAGCTGCTTATTTGATGAAATAGAGGACATGTGTCTCTGGACCAGTATATGGGAAGATAAAAAAGGAACTTAAGGACGGTAAATGACGTAGCAGAGAGGAAGCGCAAAATCTATGAGACTGCACTAGAAAGTATCTTATTTAGAAGAAAGTCTGTTTGCACAGAAGAATCCTGAAATTGGTCAGAAATCAAGTCAGCACGTATCATGAAAAGGAGAGGGCTAAAAACGAAAGGACATTTGAAAGTACACCTATGGAATGGAGCAGTGAGAACCCCGATTTCTACCTCCACCTTGCATATCAGATTAATATCCATTCTCTATACTTTGGAGGAGATGAGAAGTCTTTTCCCAGGAAAAATTGAATCAAAGAGATTTCTGATTCTAAGACACCTTTGCCAAAGAGATAGGAAAGAGATGTCATTATAAACATTTTTATGCTGAAGAATGAGTTTCCAGTCTATTCCCCAGTCTGGCTCCTGAGCAAAAGCAGAGATTTGTGTCCCTAACACTACTAACCATCTCTAAAGAAGAGATCGTCTGTCTTTTCTGATAAACTGAATGTCTCAGAGGCAAGATCCACAGATCCTTCTGTGTGGATGTGTTGGGATGGAAAGTCTTGCTGGCACACCCCTGTCACTAGAATGAAGCTCCATGGATTACACAGGCTCATGTATCAGGAATTTTGTAGTGCCTTACTTTTAAACATGCATGAACAAAGAGATCATCAGGTATTTAGAGAAGACCTGCACCATGGATAGCAGAAAACAAATAAAAAGAGAAAGGAATACAAGGAAAATGGAGATAATGCATGGTTAGATGTCCAAAAAACAAAGTGTGCTGAGAGTTACAATATAAAATACAGGATTCATGAAAGAAGGACAGAGAAATGGGGAAAAGCAAGAGAGGAAATTATCTAAGAAATATTTAAGAAAATTTATCTATGCTGACATACATGCCTCTCTAGAAAAAATCAAATGTCCACCTAAATTTAGTCCAGCAAAACGAATGAAAACAATACATCCACATTAAGCACATTAAGGCACATAACAGGAAATATTTAGAACATCAGGGGTATAGAGAAACTCCCAAAAGCTTCCAGAGGGAAAAAAAGCACATTGATGTGTTTACTTTGAATATCACATATAAAAGTATATGAAATAAAAATGTCAGAGGATTCTTCGTAGCAGAATTGGAAGCAATGTCAAAATTCTGAGCAAATATGAATTTCAACAAAGATTCAAGAGCTAAGTCTCTAAAATTTTCCCCTTCTTCATATTTTTCAGGGAGCTAGTATTAAGGTCTCTGTATTAAAATGAGACAGTAAATCAAAAGGAAACAGAAAATTGGGAAATCAATCCACAGGGGTGAAGAAATTCTCCCTTATGAAAGGAAAAGCCCATAGTGGTACCTGTGCTGAAAGCCAAGAGAGTAATCAATCCAAATGGGAGAAGCGGAGTTGGAGGGTGTGATATTGTGATTTAAAAGAAACACATTGTCTAAAAATAGAAATAAAGCAGAGTAAATTTGAAAATCTAATTGGTTTTATTAAGGAATTCACAAGTGGGGTAGTATCCCATCTAGCAAGTGGACAGTTGCTCTAAGGAGTTGTACAAAATGCAAGGTTTTTATGGGAGGAAGGGTGGAGCAAGGAGTTATTAGCAAAAGAAAGGAAACGATTGTTTCAGGCAAGGTCACCTTCCCTTAGGAGGCAGGGCAGGGAGTCTTTTCACGCAGATTACCTCATATTCCTTTGGGGGATTAAGAGGGAACAGGTAGATTATCTCCTTGGTAATTAGCAGATTTTTCCCATTTTCAACTGACCAGTTAAGACTACATTTCTGGGGAAGATTGAAAGTACACTTAGGTAGGTATGAAACCCCAGTTTGGTGACTTGGTCTAAGTGACACTGTTTCGGGCCAGTATTTTTTTTTTTAATAACAATATATGTGTTTAGTTATTCAGATGACCAAAATATGTTTCTCAGATATATTTGGTCTTCACCCACAGTTTCTGGCTCACAGCTCCCCAGACTCTTAGAATTTCCTGAGTGCAATGGGAGCATCTTTTGTTATGATATTTGGTTTCTCGTCCTTACTTCCTGAAAATGGTTTAGAGCCATCAAGGTAAAAAGGGTGTCTTGTTATTCATTATAAGCCCCTTCCAACACAATTGGGTTTATGCTATTGAGGTGACTTTTGGAATGCATCAAAGCATGGGAGCAGGTTGCTTGGGGAATCAATCTTGAATCAATCATGAATAGATGGTTTGCATTTTCATTCCTACCCCCTGATTTCTAGGCCAGTAAGTGAGGCTGGTGGTTGAGTTAATCAGCAATGGCCAATGAGTTCATTAATCATGCCTATATAATGAAACCTCTGTAAAAACCCCAAACGGATAGGATTTGGGACCTTCCAGATTAGGGAACCAGAATACTTCTGCGTGCCAGAGTGCCAGGTCCCAAGCTCCAGGAGGACAGAAGCTCCTTTGTTGGGGAACTTGCTCTATATATCTCTTCCTTTGGCTGTTGATTCATATCCTTTAATATCCTTTTAAATAAATAAGTAATCTAGTGAGTAAAAGGGTTTCCTGAGTTTTGTAAGCGTATCTAGCAAATTAGTCAAACCCAAGGATAGAGTCATGGGAACCTCTATTATTTATTGTCAGTTGATTAGAAGCTCAGGTGAGGACAACCGGGACTTGCTACTAGGGTTTGAAGTGGAAGATGGGAGTGTCTTGTGGGACTGAGCCCTCTACCTGTGGAATCTGATGCTATATCTTCAGGTAATTAGAATCAAAATTGAGTTGAGTTGAATGCTTGAACACCCTATTGGTATCCAAGAATTGCTTGTTATTGTGGAGAAGCCTACACACACACACACACACACACACACACACACACACACACACACACACACAGAGGATGGAATTGTATCCAGGAACCCAAGAGAGGGCAGCTAAAGGGATATCTCTAGGAAAAAGAAGAAATAAAGATTTGATAAATTTTCAGTGGACTTTCATGGAACTGTTAGAGGAGGCTGGAAAATTGATTAGGATATGAAGAGAAAACCAACAAATGATAAATTAAATAAGCAAATAAAATGAAACTATAATTACT
>NW_024426774.1:27801726-27864528 GCF_017311325.1 Ursus maritimus | reverse complement strand
GAAAAAATTAACTGCAGAACAAAAAGTACTCTGCAAGACGTTCAGCAATGAAGAATATTTACAGAGACATAATAACGGACACTGAATACTGATATGTCTCAAATATCCTACATTCAAATAACTCGATGAACATTTATACAGGTGAAAGAAAAATCTGTAATTTTTTGAGCCTAGAATTTATCTCTGTTTTATATATAAACAAAAAGTGTCATTTGCTTGGTTTTAATAAGCGCTGGATTTTCTGGGAATGAAACTAGTACGTAAATCAAGAGATGACAGTACTCTGTGTCATGATGCTTACCAATACAGCATGTATAGATCAGTTTATATTTTTAGCTGCAACAGTATTTTCTGTATTATGTTACTGGAGCATTGGCCAATGATAAAATATCTAACTGATTTTTATTGTAAGTTACTTTCTTTTATTTCCTGTTTACATTTAAGTTAAAGTCTTACTGATAGCTTTTTAATTATATATGTGGGGAGATTATATTTCCTCTGAATTTAGCTTAGGATAGTAAGGGGGGATTTGCAAAACATCTGCTATAAACAGTACTGTGTTTGTTAGGATTAAGAACCAGTGCACTAACAAAGCAGGAAGACCACCCCTTAGTCTCTTTTCTACACCAACCTCTGGTGCTTCAGTAACCCTTCCTTCCTGATTTAACAGAATGTTCCTTGACTGACAGTACTAATCAATCATGGTATTCCTTTGTGTTGATTATTAAGCCCTTCTTAGACCAGCAATCTTAGTATCTACTTCCAATTTTTCTGAATTGATAATGTAAGATGGAAATTATTACTTGCCACTTTCTAGTAGAGGCATGCCATATCATGTGTTCATAATCCTCTCCTCATAAACCCCCAATGAAGCAATAGGATTTTCTAAAGTAGAAGGTTAAGTCTAAAGACCTAACCTTAAGAAGAGATCAAATTTCATTTTTCTTTTATGAATTCTAATATAATCTCATTGTTTATAGATACTGATGTGGGAAACAAAGGCAAAAGAAAAAAATTAAATTTCCTTACTTCCTTACAACCCATTGACAAGTCCTTGAAACAGGTAGAGTGACCTTCCTCTGTGAACTCAGCTGCAATGATGTTAATACTTTGAAGGGCAAGAGGCAATCTTAGCCCAACCCCCAGGATCCTGAAAGTCTAACATATAAAAATTCCTTTGGAAACTTCCTTTATCTCTACCCCTCTCAAGATACATGTTAGCAATCACCCCCCTAGCATACAGCCCACCAATATACATCTGAAGGATTCATGACTAGGGTTTTACTAGACAGTAATAAATTACCTTTTTGTAACAATAGCTAGCCCTGTCATGGTCCTGGAAACCTTGTTTCCAAAGTTGCTTAGAGACTTAACACTATCGCTAACCCCCTCCCAACTTTTAGTATATAATCAGCCACTCCTCTTGCCCCAGTGCAGCTCTTTCTGCCCATGGGTCCTTTCCCCATGCTTTAATAAAAGCACCCTTTTGCCCTGAAGGCATCTCAAGAATTCTTTCTTATCCATCAGCTCTGAACCCCAGCCATTTCCTACATTAAATATTTCTGGTAAATTACCATGATTTTCTCTTTTCCTACATAAGAAACCACTCCAAAATTAGTGGCATGAAACTACCATCATCTTATTTACTTACGATTCTGTTCTGTTGGTCAACTGTGCCTTACTTCTGGTCTGGCATTATTTCTGGTCTAGGCCAGCTTGTAATCAGTTGGTAGCTCAGCTGGAGCTAGATAGTCTAGGATGGCCTTCTTCACACATCTGGCAGTAGGCAGGGTTGTTGTTCTAGTGGGTCTCGGTTGGGGCAGCTTTCCTCTACTATATGTATCGCTCCTCCTCCCCTAGGCTAGCCTTCCATATATGATGGTCTTGAGTTAACAAGAAGAAGTAGGGGAGGGAAAGAAAACCCAGTGTCGAGCAATTTTCAACCTTTTGCTGGCTTTACATTTACTAATGTCCTATTGGCCAAAGAAAGTCACAGGACCAAGACCACATTAAAGGATTAGAAAAATAGACTTCATCTCTTGGTGAGAGGAGCTGCAAAATATTGTAACCCAAGTTTTGTTCAATATACCACCTTTCCCTGAATTCCTAAGGATTGTAGAATCTAATTATCTAATTGTTATAACCTATTTTGTAAATATAACCTAAGTTCTGCTCAAATTCAATCTAATGAGCCTTGATTAAATCTTAAATTTAGGACTTTTTCCCTTTTGTCTCACACACACATACACACACACAGAACCAACCCTCCAAGGGACCAGAATCCTGTTCTCTACAGGGTTTGTTTGCATTATCATTTATTTCTGCTCCTTTATTAGTTCACATTTGCTAAGTCAGACCTTGCTTCCTCTAGTCCAGAGTAGAAATCTACAATACAGAGCCCATTTAAAACTTAATTCTGTGTGTGAGTTTTTATCACCATATGCCTCTTATTTTGAGGGGTTTAGATATCTTAGTAAAAGTAAGACTGCAGTCACTACATCTGACATCCATTGCTGGCATTCACTTGGTCATTTAGTTACCTGTGGCAGGCATAAGCCACAGATAGCTAAACATAACTAAGAAGAATGCTTATGTTTTCCAAATCAGTGTTAGAAAGAGTTAATTGAAGTTGGTGCCTTTATGTAGATTACCAAATGCCAATTTAATTTAAAAATTCCTATGGAATACTATCTAAAAACAAATAAGCACCCAAGTAAAATTGTGTTCCCTCTATACTTTTCATATCTAACTTATAAGATGTTTTTTAAATCTACTTTGTTTATGCCTGGCTTAATCCCTTGACTTACCTGAAGGAAGTTTGTAACTCACCCATATTTTTACCTTGAAATAAAATATCATGCAATATGGACAGCACAGGTTTGGATAGCCCAAAGTATTTCCTGTGGTGGCAGTCTTTCTTCATGCAGCTACAAATAGTTCTTTTACATATCTAGAATTCTAGAAAAATAAAAAGGATGGACTGAGTTACGGCGTCTAGTCTTTTGAAGAGCATATTAATTTTGCCATTCCTCTGACTCTTATTTCAGTATAGATGCAACATAGAAGAATATACATATTTAATAGGATTTAAAGCAAGAAAATAAGTCACTTAAAGCAACTTGACTATATTTTCTGCATTTTAGATGTATACTTTTCATTCTGCCTTGACAGAAAAGAAAACCTACTCTCTCCTGAAAGATGGCAGAGTATCATTTGAAATCCAAATATAATCCCTAGAATTAATCTGAAGTTGTACCTATCCAGGGGCTTGTTTTACAAGTCAGTTTGATTCACTTCTTATAAACTGCTATAGTTAAAGGAGCCACATCATATTCCCTAGATGGCAACTGTTTAATACTGAAATTTAAATGAACTAAAGATTTAAAACATATTTAAAATAGTTTCATCACAAGTCCAAATAAACATAAACATTTTTAAAAAGACTTTATTTATTTAGAGAGAGAAATAGAAAGCACGAGCAGGGGGAGGGGCAGAGGGAAAGGGGGGGAGAGAATCTCAAGCAGACTCTATGCTGAGCACAGAGCATGACCTAGGGCATGATCTCATGACCCTGAGATCTTGATCTGAGCTGAAATCAATAGTCAGACGCTTAACTGACTGAGCCACCCAGGCGCCCCTAAACATAACCATTTTTATTTATTTTATTTTTTTAATTGTTTAATTTTTTAACAACCATTTTTAAATCATGTAATATCATATGCTAGTGTATATACCAGTCTAATATAATAACTGGTGAAATTTAATTTTTTTCGTTTATATCACTATTTCAAATGTATGTATTGAAAATGAAAATTACAGTCACTGTCTTTAAAACATAGTCATTACAAGGTATGTAAGGACATCTCAACATTTAGTTTTGATTTAACATTGTTCTTAACCGGAAACTTATTAGATTATAATAATAGGTAGTGTGACTTTCATCACATCAAAGGAATAATGACTATTATAAATTTTGGTATCTCTATCCTATTAGGAAAAAATTCCTCAGATTTTTTTTAATTTTACAGATGAAGAAAAGGAGGCTATAAAATGTTTATTAAAGTTTCAGAGAAAATTAGAATGTGCTTTAAGATTGACAACTTAATTCAAGACTGCCTTTACTTATTTTCAGATGCAGAAATTTTTCCTGTGCATTTGAATTTTTGACAAATTGCCAAACACAATAGACAAGGCCTCTTAATGAGGTGTGGATTCACGGTTGAAACTTCAGGGTTAAAAATGGAGCACAGAGGCCCCAATTAGCATCTTTAGATAAATGAGTTCCAGTCCTGGAAGTGGTTTGAGGGAGAAATACCAAACTCTATGAAAAAATCCTGAACCAAGCAGAATTGGAAGAGAGTCGATCAAAGATATATTTGCTTTGGTGCCGGTTCAAAATTTTATGCAAAGGTTTGCTGGTGTCCACTTGAGCTAAGGAAGAGGGAAAATATAGTACTAATGAATTTTTAGTGCTGAAAACATGAAATTTACCTTGAAGATGAGAGAGCAAATACATCTACCATTTGGATTATTTGCACCTACAACTTTTTGCCCTTTAAAATGCCTCTTCCAAAATGATTTCTTTCAGTAGCTGTGCATGAAATTTTCATGGAAAATGAACTCAATTTTACCTTGATTACTCTTTTGTAATGCATACATATTGCTACAGTCAGTCTTGTGGAATTGGTTCCTCAACCTCATTTCATAATAACATAATACCCTAAAGTAGCAACTCAGGGAATAAAGAGCTGCATGTTTTACCTTGGTATCGGTCAGGCTGACTTCACATCATCAGGAACAAGTGTGGATAGAGAAGAACAAAACTACAAGAGGCTTTGTAGCCGATAAAAAGAGACAAGGAATATCGATTAGTCATACTCAGGCTGTCAACATCATTCAGTTAATTTCTCCTTTTTCCTTTTTTGTTGTATAAAACACAGTGAATACAGTAGTAGCTCTCAAGAACTTCAGTCTAGTGTGGAAGAAGGAGTGTAAACTAATAGTTCTATTCAGGATATACTAATAAAAAACTGACTCCTAGCTTTGGGGGACTTAATGCAGTCTGCTGAAAGTCCAGGCAACCTATGCTCTAGGACAACTCTTCCCCATGGGACAGCTCACTATTGCAATTCCTTATAAAAAATGAGGCTTTTACTGTTGCCTCAGCAGAAAAGAGAGAAACAGAGAGTTAGTCATTGGTAATTAAATGCTTCATCTAGCTCACTTCCTCACATAGGTCATTGTCCACAGCAAGTCACATGCCATGCTTACTTTCAAATGAAGGGGGAGGAAGTACATCCCAGAAGGAAAGGGTCCATGATATAGGTGTTCACTAGTAATGTCTGTCATATTAACAATTACAGATAAAATGCCAAAAGTGGTAGAAATAGAATTTTTTTAATATTATAAAAACAGAGGAAGTATTATTTTAGAAAACAGTCTAAATGATACCTTGAAGAATGATTAGGCGCTTGTCAAGTGAAAATGGCTGTCCAGGTGGGAGAAATGATTGAAATAGGACAACATGAAAGGGAAAGAAGAGGCAGGATTTAGTGCTTTTGAGAGTTGACTTGAAGAGCTTTTAATTCCATTGTAAGGAACTTGGAATTTTTCCTGTAGGAAAAAGGGAGTTCTCTAGGGTTTTAAGTGGAGGAGTGAGGTGATAATATTTGTCCTAGAAAAAATGACTCTTTTTGAAGAACAGAGAATGGATTTGAAAGGAATGGGACCATAGGCTATTGTAGTCTAGGCAAGAGATGATGTGACTCTGAAGCACATCCTCAAACCATTGACATTGGAGATGAATTTGAGAGGCACTAGGAGATAGAAACCAGCAAGGTCATTGATGAGCTGCTATCTGTTAGGAACTGTACTGTGAAGAAAAGACACTAGAACTTCTGTAAGTAGTTTATAACCTAGCAGGAAATCAGACATTAAAGAAACAACAACTGTAGAAGTTTAAGTGTTCTGATAGGCAACACTCCTAAGAGAATGCCACAAAAACATTGTAACCTTAGATTCTGGAGTCATGCCAGCTGCTGACTCTTTAATTGATATACCCCAGGGTTATTTCTTGGCTTTGTTTTCTTTTATTTCTATATATTGGCATGGGACTATTTCATACATGTCTAGTGAAGAATATGTTCTTACCTGCAATGACCTGCATGGCAGTTCATTCTGAACCACCCATTCCCACAGACTCATCCTGAATATTATTGTCATCCAGAATTACCACACTTCTGAAATAATGAATTTAATAAATCTTATTCCCTGATCACATCCTTGGGAGGTGATATTTGAAATCTGGACACTTGAGGGTGGAAGGTTAGTTGGGGTACAGTTAAAATAGACAGAATCGTTCCTCAAGTCTTTAGCTTTTTATTCTGAAAAACCAGCTTTAATTTGCACCATATATTATTAGTGTTCTTATCAGAGAGGGAGACAAACATAATACAAAGGGCATTGCAGTATTATTCCTGGTCTTCATTCTTCCTATTTCTCATTTCTTTGCAGGCATCTCTGATAATTTTCTGTGTCTCCCTACAAATAACTTTATATTATCATGCCCTTTTCATGCAGCAGTGTCTGAGGAGATTCTGAAACCTCTGTGCTGTTGTCTTCCCTGCCACTGCTGACTTCTGCTGACTAGGTAGGAGCACTAGAAACTGGCAATTAGTTCTAGCACATATATGACCCCTCATTTCTTAAGCAAATAAAACTTTATTACTAAATACTAGTTAAAATAAACAAGCTATTATTTATGACATAGAAATTATTCAAGCAGGGATCTTTATAGTAATGCTACTTAGTGTAATGGGAATTGACTTAATTATACCCTGCTTTCTTTATGCCATTTACTTATGGTCATGTCAGTTTTTGTACGACCACTTTAAATTTTAAGCCCTCAGAGGACAAGAATTTCATCTACAGTACTCTATATAGCATTTAGCAGAGCCTCATTCATTAGCTTATGCAGCTTTGATGTTTTCAGTTTTGCTGATAAAATTAAGATTATTTGAAATTTTAGAGTGATAGGACTAATTCATCACTAAAAAGGGTTTGCTGTTGGAAATGATTTTATCTACTTTATTAGATACCTATATTCATTGATAAACATGAATAGTTGTAAAATATTCATATAAAGAATGCCGAAATTCCATACAAGGCTCTCTATCATAGAAAAAAAAAGATTACATTTATTTTTATCTTAAACTTTTTTTGCAAAATATTTGAAATAAATATGCAAATAATTCTCTGTAATATTAAAAAAAAACACAGTTCATTCAGTCACAGAATCATTATATATTTGAAAGTAAAAATGAGTTGTGATATTGATACAGTAATGAATCACAAAATCTGATTCAAGAAAGACCTTAGAAGCTATTTCTACTCTAAAGATGAAAAACTAAGGCCACAGGAGGGGTGCCTGGGTGGCTCAGTAAGTTAAGTGTCTGCCCTGCATTGAGCCCCGCATCAGGCTCCCTGTTCAGTGGGGACTCTGCTTCTCCCTCTCCCTCTGCCCCTCCCCTTCCCTCTCCTCATGGTTGCTTTTGTGCTTTCTCAAATAAATACACAAAATCTTTATAAATAAATAAATAAATAAATAAACAAACAAACAAATAAATAAATAAAAAAACTAAGGCCACAAGAAGTCAAGTGTCTTCAACAAGGGGAAATCATGATCTAGTGGCAAGAGCACTGGCTTGGAAATTAGAAAGCTCTAGTTTTATTTCTAGCTATAACAAATATTTTTGTATACATTTATAATCTCTTGAACAAAGAGATGGGTTGTATTATCATTAAGTTCCCTTCCAACTTAAAGGTCCAAAATTTGAAGTTAAAGTCACACAAGGATTAAAAAGTGTAGTCAGTGACTGCATTCCTGAAGGTTTAGGGGATCAATGCTAAATGGAGAGAAGTATCAGAATTAACTTCAGCAATAGCAGGAGTAGGCCAAGCCAAGAGCAGACAACACTGGGAGACAGATAAGATGAATATGATTGATACCAAGAACAATGCATATAAAAGATCAAGTCAAGACCTGGCAGTCCAGGCAGGTCAGCACATACAGAGTCTGGTGGATAAGAAGTTCAGAAGCTGGTGAAACAAGAGAGCACAAAGCAAGAATTATAACAGAAAACCTTGCAAGATTTTGGGTTACCAGAGACTTTGGGTCTCAAGAAGTCTGCATAACCAGAATGGTTATATTTCAACAAGTAAATATGGGGTTGATGCTAAGCCTAGGGCTTTGAGTCCAAGGTCAGGAGTTATCTCAGAAATAAACAGTCCTGAAAATACAGAGGACATGCCTTGTTAGAGAACAGAAGGAGATGGGTTTGGAAACAAGGAAGATTCTGTTATGGATTCCCTCTTCTTACACACACAAATATATTTAATATTTATATTTTAATATAATACTTTATATATATACATATATATATTATAAATAATATATATTATAATGTCCCTTACCTTGACATCTCATTAGAAAAGATTTGAGTCACTGAATAATAAGTCGGGATGAAAAATGAATGAAGTAGAGAGATAACTAAATTGCTCTGAATATAAAGGGAATATCAAGATGAAGTTAATAGAGCTCTATAGAGTGGAAGTTCTGATGACTCACAGATACAGGGGGGGTTGAAAAAATAGGCCAAAAGAAGCTGGTACTCCCAGAAGAGATGTTTGAAGAGGATTTTTTTTTTTTCCAGAGGAACTTTACACAATTTGTAAAATACAACCCTTCTAAAAAGATTTAATAAAATGTCCATTTCTTATTAATGTAATATGGGCTCTTTGGGCACAGGGCAAAGATAAATCCTGTCCTGGTCCTACCTGGACTCTGCAAATAATCCCTACCTCTAAAAGAGTGGTTTTCAAGTGGTATTTATAAATAGTAGACTCTTTGGGGAAGTTTATTGTCAAATTACAAATATCTCCCTCCAATACTGCATAGACCCACACACCCACACTGTGTACAGACACACCCCATCTACTGACAGAGGTACACTGGCACAACAAAATGATTCTGGTATCCCTTTGATAATGGAAAACACTACTTCAAGAAGGACTTGTGTATTTGTCTCTGCTTCATAGTAATGAACATGTTTTAATGTGTTCATCATAGATGTTTTTTACTCATTATATAAAGAACTGTTTTTTCTTAAGCTGTCATTTGCTGTACCTCATTCCAGAAAATGGATGAAGTTCAATTCTGGTTACAGGTGAAAGGACGCTGGTAATTAAACCCCTCAGGTATGGAAACGAGGACGGGTTCCATCCCTGCCTTTCCTGCATGTACTAAGATCTGTGTGTACCTGAGTTCTCTGGCTCTTGCTCATAGCTATGTTTCCAGCTGGGAAAGCTACAACTCCCCTTAGCAAAAGGATAATATTTTCCACTTTTCAAAAGGTATTATCTGTTCTGCTAAAGATAAGGTAAACCTGACCCATTGGCAGCCCATCAGGAGAAACTTATCTGGAAACTTTCCCTGAGGAGGCACAACACTGCTGAAAATAACAGCTGAAACCAACACCTGAAAAGAAAGGGGGAAAACTGGCTAAGCTAGTTTGAGCAGTGAAATATTATCATTAATTAGAAATACCATCCTCTTCAGCCAGTCCTCTTCACTCTTCCTTCTGCTTCCTCATCACTGAAGAAGGGGTTTTCATACTGTCTTGGAATTTTCTCTCAATATCCTATTTCTGTTCAGCACCCATTTCCCATCTTTAGGTATAATTTCATTCTTTGTTTTCTCCCATCCATATAGCCCTATTCCATGGTTTCCCAATGTACAATCTTCTTCCATTCTGGCAGTTTATACCATTTCCGAATCATACTATCTTATTCCTTCCTTGCCTTGAATCCTCACTACCACTCCCAGGAAATTACAACTTCCCTCTCCTCTTCATACATTTCCCTAAAAAAGTCTCTCAAATGGAGGACTTCCTGTTATTTCCTTCATATCTTGGTAAACAATGGAGAGCATTTGCCACTTGTCTGATACTGCTTTTAGATGTTAGTAATACAGTATTACTTTCCAGCCCCTTTTCCTCTAAAAAGGAAGTATATGAGAGTTTATAAGTTTACTTTTGTCCAGTCGACAGGCTACAATGTGCAAGGTGTTGTGGCAGGTACACTGCATACATGCTTACAATAATGTAAGATGGAAGTGTAGATAAAGTTCTGTGGAATATCAGAGGAGGTTAGTATTTCTTCTTGTTAAGATAATGAAAGAAAGTTTCTGGGAAGAAGAGACAGTGAGATGGAAGTGAGCTTGTAAAATATAAGGAAAGAGAGGAATACAAAGAGTAGAACAGAGGTTTAAATGCTTAGCATATGTCTCAGGAGAAGGTCTAGTTTGACTTCAGCAAATGCTGAGTTTTGAGAGATATATGTGGAATTATAGTGAAGGTATGTAGTCTGGGAGGCTGCTGAAGGCAAAAGGTAAAAGGAAGAGGATAGCTGACAATGGAATGCACTTGTTCAGAAGGTGAGACAATAGGGAGGAGCCAGACAGGTCATGATCAGAGAGTCAGAGGACAATTAGAGATCAAAACTGTATGGAGGAGAAAAGTTTTATCAAGAAATCTGCTATCAAGAGAATCAAAAACTGAATCAAGAAGATTATAGTCTGAAAAGAAGTTGTTGGTTTGATCCTTAAGAGGTCATTACTTAACACCTCTATCATGTCACATAACTATAATTTATTTTTTGTGGTAAGAACGTTTAAGATCTAGTTTCTTAGCAAATTTGAACTATATAATACAGTATCGTTAGCTAAGCTGCAGTGGTCACCATATTGCAATATATAAACGTATCAAATCAACACATTGTTTACCTTACACCTATACAATGTTACATGTCAATAGTATCTCAGTAAAAAAAATTAAAAATAAATAAATAAGAGGTTATTAGCAAATTTCAAAAGAATGATCTCAGTGGAATCAAGGGGACATAAGTGCAATGAGTTAAGTTGTGAGTTTGTGTGAATAAATTGAAGGAGTCAGTATAGACTGTACGTTTAGAAATTAGAAAGTAAAAGAGAAGGAGATTGGGTCAAATTTTTAGGAGGTTACTGTTTCAAAGAAAGATACTTTGGTGGGGGGGAAGAGAGAGAGGGAGAGAGAATCTTAAGTAGGCTCTGTGCCCAGAGCAGCACTCTGCACAGGGGCCCGACACAGAACTCGATCTCACAACCCTGAGATCATGACCTGAGTCGAAATCAAGAGACAGAGGCTTAACCCACTGAGCCACCCAGGTGCCCCTTCAAAGAAGGGATTTTTAAGTGTTAGAATGTACAAAACAAAACAAGACTAAGTGTAAATTTTATAATTTTTCCCTCAGCCCCACCTTTCCAGTGTGAAAGGATTCTGGCTTTTCCTTTAACCTCCTAATTTCTCTTAGTTTCATAGAATCTGAATAATGAGGAAATAGAGAAATTGTAAAAAAGTAAAAAAGGCAAATAATATATTAAATAAAGATGTGAGCCAGAGTGAGAACTGAAAGATACAAAAGCCTACACAGGCAGATTTTTAAGAGTGTTTTTCAGAACTGAGAATTGTATGTGAGTGATTGGAGACAGCTACAGTTTGTGAGGCATTCAGAGTGAAATCAATGGGAAAAGAGACCTTCAGGAAGAACTTTTATGTCTTACGAAGATGCTCCCTCTTTGCAATTTCATAAAGGGTATTCAATAAAAATTAAAAAAAATTAGCAACTGCTTTGAATGCTAGATTAATTATTCTATACCACATCCTACTAAGAGTAGAGAATGAGGTGGCTCTGCTATACAGTTTTTACATGAATGTGTATGTTGTATTCCGGCATGTAGAATTTAATAGAGGGAGGTAAAAAATGCAAGAAGAAAGGAAAACTGATGAGACAGCCAGGGAGCATGAAATCAGAGATAAGAGGCCAAGCCCACAGGAAGGAGGGGAGCTCCAACCTTTGAGATGTGAGAGGGAAGCTAGAAAAAAGTTCTGAGCTAGAGAGAAAAGAACTGAAGATTTTCATGTAGAGAAATGAATGAAATGTGCTCTAAAAAGAATGAGGGATTTGGAGGCTTTAGTAAGTGGGAAAGATTTGGAATAGGTGTAACGAGTAATGTTGACGAGGAATAAAAATCTGTCTAGAACCATGGCCAAGCAGCCATTGAAACCTGATGGGGGAAGCATAAGATATTTTTCTAGAGAGTCTAAGCAGATTGCCTTATGAATCTCTCTCTCATCTATCATCATGCAGAAGTAGAAGCCAAAGAGGATTATAGTGTAAACTTCACAGTGAACTGTAAGCAAGACAATACTGAGAGTAGTTGGCAATCTGCCACTAATTACTGACGTGCTTGGTTCTAAGTTTCTTTAACTTTACACACAAAGTTCCACATTTTATTCTCTCTGGGTTTCTGAAAATGGGTATAATGATAAGACAAATGCAGTAAAAAAAAAAAATCAAGCTTGTGGAATAAAAAGGGGGAAGGAGGAGTTGATCTCTGATATTGGAATTTCAGGTCTACAGCTAGATTTCCAGATGCATTAAGAAGGAAGAAAAAAAGGAAGGACAAATAATGGTGCACAGGCAAACCGATTAAAGTACACACAGCTTTATTGTGGACAGAGGTGCGTTGCATTGACATAGTTTAAACATTAAGTCATTCAAACTATGGAAATTCCTGGAAACAGAATTTTCTAATCCCTTAGTTTTCCGAAGGTATGTAGTTGACCAGAGGTATTGGGTACTATATGTCTTTTGAATTTTATAATGCTGGAAAGTTGCTATTTCATGGATTACTACCCAAAGCAGCAGGAGCAAAAATCTCCTTGTGGGATGACCACACCTTCATATTCACCTTTAGGTATCCTTCAGAGTCTAGCAGAATATATCAGGGACTCAATCACCTCAATAAATAATGATTACATTGAATTGAACTCTGTCATTTCCTTATGTTTTCTATGCTTTGAAGTTCAGAGTTTTACAATTTTACTTATATTTTTCTCCATCTTCACCTTATTTTTAAGTTTCAGATGCTCTTTAATCAGATTATCATGTATCTTCTCCTAAACACATCTACCTCAGACTTTAAAGAGCCTTCTAACCTTGATCAGAAGCCCTGCATTCTGGTATCAGCTGGTGAGCCATGACTCTAATATTATATTCTTATAAAAAATTTACTTCAGACATTATAGCAAATGCCGTTTTTTTTTTTTTTTGGAGATTATGGAAAAGTGCTAATATTACTACTACTAATATTGGTAGTAACAATTTTGAGCCCATTCCACATAATGGCAATTTTTGGTGTTTTAACCATGCTAACACAATTCAGTTTTACACCCTATGAGGAAATTCATTTTACAAATGCACCCAAGGAATAATTGATAGGTACACAAACTCCTTAGCAGTTCAGGTTGTGTCTTTTACTTCCTGCCTTTCCTACTTGCCACGTAATGGTAAAGGAGAGACAACCATATTCTCATTTTTTAAAATAGATTTTTAATTTTGGAATGATTTTAGATTTACAGAAAAGTTGTGAAGATAGTATAGAAACTTTCCACATCCAGTTTCCTTTCGTATTAGCATCCTATGTTAGTATAGGACAAACGTCTTAGCTAATGAATCAATATTGATGCATTACTTCATACACTATTCAGATTTATTTAATTTTTACCTAATATCCCTTTTCTGTTTTAGGATCCCTTGCAAGAGTCCATATTACATTTAGTCAGCATGTCTCTTTAGACTCCTCTAAACTGTGACAGTTTCTCAGTCTTTATTTTTTGTGACCTTGACAAGTGTTGAGGTGATACTTGTCAGGTATTTTGTAGCTTGTAGAATGTCCTTTGAGTTTTGTTGATTTTTTTCCAGATTATACCGGGGTTATGGATTTTAGAAAGAATATCAAAGAAGTAAAGTGCCCTTCTCACCACATCATATCAGGAGTACATACTGTCAACATGATTTATCACTGTTCATGTGGGCTTTGATCACTTGGCTAGGGTAGTTTTTGTCAGGCTTCTCTTCTCTAAAGCTACTCTCCCCACCCCCTTTCCCTACTGTACATTTCATANNNNGAAGTCACCATGTGTAGTCTGCAGTTAAGGAGTTGAGGTTATGTTCTACCTCCTTTTAGGGAGTACATACACAAATAGGGATTTGTGAGAAAGGAAAGAAGGAAGGAAGGAAGTTGGGATGTTTTGTCCCCACCCCCCACCAATACTCCCTTCCTTCCTTCCTTCCTTCCTTCCTTCCTTCCTTCCTTCCTTCCATCCATCCATCCATCATTTACTCATATTAGTGTCGACTCGTGAAATTTATTTTATACTTTGGTTTATAATTCCATACTACATTATATATTTCATTGCTCAAATGATTCCAGCTTTGGCCATTTGGTAACTCAGTTGACTCCTGTGTCCATCTGCCATATTTCTCTCTCTCTCTCTTTTTTTAAGATTTTATTTATTTATTTGTCAGAGGGAGAGCACAAGCAGGGGGAGCAGCAGGCAGGGGGAGAAGCAGGCTCCCTGCTGAGCAAGGAGCCCAATGCAGGACTCGATTCCAGGACCCTGGGATCATGACCTGAGCGAAGGCAAACGCTTAATCAACTGAGCCACCCAGACGCCCCTGCTGTATTTTTCTTGCGTGTTTTTCATGTCCACCTTTTGAAGAGAGAGGGCACTTAATGTATCCTTTTAATTCTTAAATCCCTATTCAGGGGAGAGTTTTAGATTTTCTGTGTTTTTCTGTGTCTATAAACATAATGCACAAAGTAGTACTTAAGTTGAATATTTACCTTTGTTTGATGCCTACTCTAAGCATTTGAATGCTGCATTATGTTATTTTTTCATTTAGACCTCACAGTGTGTGTGTTTTATAAGCATATAAATACTTAACGCTTGAACCTGCAAGTCTTTGCCTGCTATATTAAAAAGGTGTGAATCTAATAGAAAATGAACCCTAATTACATTACCTTACATAGCAAAGAAATTTGGCATTGTCTAGTACTTGGTTAAACTCCTTCCCTAATAATCTTTATAATGCACCATTTAGAAAAGAATTTTAAACTATGCATAATCTGAGTATAAACTATTTTATTATAATAGATCTGCCCTTTGATACCACAGAATCTTATTCCAGACTTTATAAACTGTGATCTGTTTATTATATTTTGCTATCAGAAGTCAAGTTATTCTTGCATCCATTTTCAGTGTACCAGACAAGTTCTGGTTTTTAGGTTTCTGATGTGTTTCAATTAAGTCTCAGAAGACAGTATATGCTTTATTTGTTAATCTAAGCATAATTCAACAGTTGAACAAAATATTCATTGTTAAAATAATCACAGTGTTGAAATACAAAATATTCTGAGGATACTTTTCTGATCACAGAGTTGTTTTTGATCATAGTATTTTGACATTTAGGAGGTTTGCGTATATGAACATTTGAAGTGAAAGGAACATAAGCATCTTTTTTTGTAAAGCATTTTCTGGAATAATGTCCATTAGATTAACTAATTAATTCTTTACCAGTTAATTCTTTACCAATATTCTCTGTAGTGCATTTAAAATCTTTGCAAGGTCAAATATTGGTGGGGGGGTGGGGACAAAACATCCCAACTCTTGTCCTTCATTCAACAACTGTTTAATGCATTCTATGTAACAGACACAGTTATGTTTCCATGGGACACAGCAATGAATAAAACAAGAAAAGTGCCTATCCTATGATGTTTACATGTTCTCTGTACTGATGCTGTCCAATAGAGAAATAATACAAACCACCAATATGAGACGTATATGTGATTTTGTATTTTCTGGTAGCCATGTTAAGAAAAAGTGAAATTCATTTTAATAATATATTTTATTTAATGCAATATATTCAAAATATTATTTCAACATATAATCACATAGAGATTTATTAAAGAGAAATTTCTTTTTCATACTAAGTTTTTGAGATATTTGTATTTTATACTTGTAGCATGTCTCAATTTAGACTGGCCATTGTTAAAATGCTTGTTAGTCACATATGTATTGATCAACTGTATTGCTCAACATATGTCTATACTGTAGGCATCGCAGTCACAGATAAATTTAGGAAACAATTTATTCTTGGAAGATTTGAAACTGGATGTCTTTCATTTCAAGCCATAATAGAATTAACAGAATTTGAGGCATGCATGTGAATTCTAACATAGTTTTATAAAATTTTTAGTCATTAAATATTTTTAAGATGAGAGTAGGAGAAAACCTCTATCATAATCATTTATAATAATTGGACACCAGTAGCTCCATTTTCAATTTATTAAGGAAATTGAGGGTAGCCGAATTTATTTAGTATTACAGAGACTGCAGAAATGATTTAGTTCTGAAGGTTCAAATGTGTGAGTTTTGGTGGTAATTGATTAGGTTGGTCTACAAACCCATGAACAGGTTATTTATCCTAATAGTCCTCCCTTCCCATTCAGTTCACTGTATCTCAGGGTGTTATTTGTTATCCCTCCTCTGTTGCCTTCTGAATCACTCACACACCCTTGCCTTCTTGGATTGTGCCCTTTATTTATTTCTTAGACCAGGCCAGTGGTTTAATGATTACTAAAAAGTCTTTCAAATCTTTTAATGTTTGGAACAATAATTAATGTTTTTTAATGCACCTACTACTTTTTTATTAGGTAGAAGGATTTGTGGGAGGTAGTGGATGGGATGAAAAAATCAGGGCAAGTGAGAGAGGTGGGGCAAGGATCCCTAAAATGGAAACCTGGCCAAAGTGTTTTGATCATAATTCTTATTTTCAAAATTTAAGTTATTTTTATTGATATATTTCATTTATAGCAGGGATGCTTTTGGTTTGTTCCCAAACTCCCACATATTGTTAGAGACCACTAGTAAAAACAAATTCCCCTGTGATGCTCAGTACATTTGATATGCTTTAATAAATCATTAGAATAATGAATACCCTGAGCCTTTGTGGCTCAATACATACTGAATTTTTAGAGAATATTTAGAATTCAGTTTGTTCAAAAGTAATATGGCTATATCACATGTAGTGGTTGTAACAAAAATTGTTTGTCCAACAACATGCTCAACACTTGTCCCACCCAAATCTGCTACCCACTGGTGCAAAATTTCTTCTCTTTACCTTGTTTAACTGATCATAAGACCGAGTGGGGGTAGGAAGGAGGGAGGAGGGGGAGGTTGATAGTTGAGGCCCTTGAGTGTCCATATCTCTGTTTCTTAGGGAATATAGTCCTCCCTGCTTCCTTTGTGGTTCTTTTTCCCTGCTCCTTGTATCATTAGGAAAGTGGCCCAAGATTTTCTTTCTTCCTGTGATTACACTGAAAGGAAATTGTTGTATTTTATCTCTAGGCCATGAATTTAGTATCTTAAGGGTAGAACATTCATTTCTATAATGAATTCCCTTTCTGCTCTAAGCAAGTCAAGTTTTCCTGAATCTCATGACAGAGGATAATAATTTCTATTTTGGTCTGTCTCTACCTTAGTATATAACTAAGTTTGTCTTCCTTAATCCCATTATTACTTCTTGATTGATCACAAGTATTTGATTAATTAAGTAGCTACTCAAAACTTAAATTTGGATGGAAGTAGAGAAAAAGAAGACTGAAAAAATCAAGTAATACATATATAATAGTAAAAGATGTAAAAAAAAGCACAAAGGAAAGAATATGTCATTCTCATATGATTCTCATGTGTAGCTTTGAATTTTATGGAAATCAATTTCAGAAAATGGCTTCCAGTTCTAGCTTTGTAAATAGATTCCTATATTCTAAACCTGGTCATTGGGGAAGCAGTGAAAGGAGTTTGTAATGCCCACCAGCCACATTTGGCATTCATAATGTTAGTAAGCAAATACAGATTTGGTGGCCTAAATGGCATTTTGTCAGATAAGATGAGTAAAATATATTTGCAGTCCTACATGGACGTTTCAAAGCAAAGAGTAACTGAAATAACATTTTTAATAGGATACATTTTCTGAAACTTGCACCTTGGTTTTTGATAACTAAAATATAAGAAAATTAATTACATATAGGATTACTTTCTCTCTCTCAATGTTCTGAGCTACATCATATCTAATGTTACATTTTCATTCATATACTAAACCACCCACCCATCTGTCTGTACATATATTCATGAAAATTTTTTGAGTTTACAGTTGCTGTAATATCAGACTCATGACTAAAGATGCTGTAAAATCTACCCAGAATTCCTCAACTGATGTAATTCATTGTAATAAAATCTGCTTGTCCATTAAATTTCTTCAACAAGAGTACTGAGATCTTACTGTTGCGCTATGAAAGAAATCTGGAGGAAAATAAGTGGTGGACCACTAGTCTAATTTCTGAAGTGCCTCCTTGGTTCCGTGGGAATTGGCTCTAGACTCCCTTTTTATTCTTGATCCGTTTTTTTTCTTATTGGTTAAATTAAAATGTTCTCTCTGTTATGAAATAAGAATCATTTACTTCCTCAAGCTCTAACACCTTCTCTTCTTCCCTATGTAAGTTGTTTCCAAGGACTTGATCTTAGAAGCTATGAATAAAAATGTTCCTCCATCATGATCTTCTAAAGCATCTTTAGTAGTCAATATCAGTTTGGTCATACACCTGTGTTAAACCTTTCTCCAATTAAAAAAATGTAGTACTAAAATTTTCAAAGACATTATGTAAGTAAAAGAATCAGTAACTGAATGTCAATGTATTTACCCCTAGTTTAAGATGTAAAATTCTACATGAGAAGTTAAAGCAAGAATCCTTTCTTGATACCATTCCTCTCTATCCACTCCCAGAGGCAATCATTATGTTGAAATTTGTGTTATCATTTATATGTATTTTTATATATTACCAATCCATGTAGTCCTAAAATAAACTATATATGTATATAGGTATATTTCTTACTTTGAACTTTATATAAATATTATATGCATCATTTTACAACTTGCACTTTTTAAGAGTAATTATGTCATTCATCTCTACTGACATGAATAACTCTAGTTAATTTGTTCCTGCTGCTGCTGTAGAGTTTTTCACTGTATGAGAATACAGCAAATTATTTATCCATTTTTCTAATGATAAACGTATTGTTACCAATTTTGTTTTTGCTACAATAATGTTTTTATGTACTTTCTTGTACATATCTTTTAAAAATATGTAAAATTTTCCCTGAGATTTAAGCCAACAATAGGATGTATACATCTTCATTTTTACTATATATTTTTCATCGGTCTTCAAATTGGCTATGCCAATATATGCATCTGCCTAAAGGATGAAAGAGTTTCCCTGATGCATATCACTGACAATACTTTTTGACCAAAGAAACAGGCCCCTGTGTGTAGTGCCTATTGCCATCGACAGGCTCCTCTTGTTCTCAGTCACCCACTCCTCTGGAAACCAGATGAATAACGTATTTCTTCCCTCCTCACTGAGGGGTTTATAGCCCTTCATCTATGTAGGGACAAACACATTCGGTAACAGCTAATGACTCACTACAGAGTTATGTTATAGAAAGGAAACAGAGGTCTCCAGCAATGTTCTCAGGTCTTGTTTCTGAAGGCAAAGTGGTAGTAGCTGGGCACCTGTTCCTAGTCTCTTAATGATAGATGACTTGATGTCTAAGGATAAATAGTGGTATTCTATTTCCTAAGTGAATATCAGCCTTCTGATACTGAATTTTAAGAGTCAACAAACAGTAAATAATATCCCATTTCCCCAAGAGGTGGATATGCATACATTGTAGAGATAAGTATGGATATGTGTACAGTTAGTGCCTCTCAGTTCCAACTCTCCCCTTTATTGCCCTGCTTATGATACTTAAGCTAGACCTTGTAAACATTTCTCCTTCATTTAATTCTATTAATTGTTGTCAGTATAGGGCGTTGAGGTACACTGCAGGACAAAGGGGCTTCTCTTCCTTGTCCTGGTGTATCTTTGTTTCTTCTTGCTATTACAGCATTTGGCTGGCATGTGGGACACATAGCAGCAGACATTTAGTGGTACTAACTCCCAGAGTGTTTCAGTATTTGTCCCATAAACGACTTCCTAGGGTGTTTCATGGACACCCTAGCTAATATCCCAGCTGAGGGTCTTTTTGTAGGTGGCTTCCTGATGAGTACTGCTGGTGTCATAGACAGTACACTTGTCACATTCAACAGCACCTCCCAGGCAGCTACCAGGCGAGGTTTTTCAGCACTATAGTGGGTAGTTTCCTGTGTGCAAATTTTAGCCTGTGGCACTTCTGAGAACTACATTATAGACTGGTAGCCTACAGCCATACCCTCTACCATGAGGTCTGAATCTTACCCTTGGAGAGGGTCCTTCTCCCAAGTTGCTCCTTTGGCACTCTGCCTCACCCCTGTATCTTCTGCTCCTGCATTCTTTGTATTTCTCTTTGTCCCCTTGGTAGCTAGTCCCCCGTTACAAGTTAATAATCCTTTATATTAAGCATTCATTGTTCAAATTACTCTGCAGTTTCTGTCTCCTGATTTGACCCTGAACACTATGGTATTTAAGCACATTTCCACTCCATAACATCTCCCACTGTTTAATTATCTTAAATAGAAAATGCAGTTAATAGTGAGGGCTCTACAAATATATAAGATGTTTTAAATTTATTTTTTTATTATAGAATGACTCTATCAATATTCCTAAAGACCAAGGGGATCAAATTCAGTTAGCACTGATTTAAACGTTCCTACTTTCTTGTCATGGTATTAAGCACTTCTATTTATATTATCTAACACATTAGACAATATAAATGCATAGATAATATGGTTCTATAACTAATGATGTATAGGGTGTTTCTAAAGTTTTGCATGCAGCAATGAAGTATCTAGAAATCAAACTGAGTTTTTCTGTATACTAATACTCCTGCCCATACTGTGCTTGAATACTTTCCCCATACTTCTTGCCGCATTTCCATTTGATGAGACTGGACACCAAAATGGAACAGTAACCAATTTTGCTAATAATTTTAAAATCTTGTTTTCTTTCTGATTCATCTTTCTTTATGCCCAGTCTCCTTTTCTTATTCATACTTTTTTTTCTTAGAATAATAGACATGAAATTCACATTCCTTCCAAACATACATGATCTAGACTAAGTGCTATTTTAAAGCAATACATTGAATGACTGATTTTGGTTCTTTGATTGCATTATTGTGGTATTGTTATATTTAACTTCTGTATGCAGTTCTCCCAACTGTTGTCTCTGCCCTTAGTTACTACTGTTAGTCCCTTTCCATTAGTTCATAAACATAAAATTTGTGATGAGAATTCATTATATTTGACCCCAGGAAATCAGTGGACTTTCATGTTGCATGAAAGTGTGCATTTGCTGTGTGCATTTGCATAATTTTTTCTGCTTTGTGTTTTAAATGATGCTAACTATGCTGTTGGACCTGAATGAGAGGTGTTTTAATAAACTGTGGCGATGAATGACATGAAGACCAAGACAGCCAGGCCAGCAGACATTCATTTGTGCAGATGTTACATGCGGATGTGTAGGGACTGGTGTCCTCAGGTGAAATGGCAAGGATAGGAGTTGAAAATTCCTAGGGATTTAGAAAGAGAATCTTTAAAAGTTGCTGGCAGATTTGTTTGAAAAGAAAACATTTGTATCAAGAATGAAGATTAGTGTTTGGCTTAAGGTTTGGTTTAGGGTAAGGGTTTTGGCCTAATTTGTTGTAATCCAGTGTTTTGTATTTAATGATATAGGAAGACTGCGGTATTTTTAGTGAAAGGCAGCAGTGTATAAGGGTTCAAAGCACTCATTCTAGAGCTCATGCTGCCGGGATTCAAATTTGGCCTTCACTAGTTTCCAGGTGAGTGGCTATGGTTAAGTTGCCTATACTAGCTGTACTTCGTGTTCCTCATCAATAAATTGGACATAGTAATATTTCATACATTATAGGGCTATGATTCTTGAGGATTACTCAGAACTGATAAGCATGGAAACTAACAGTGCACATAATAAAAAATAAACTACATCATTTATATCATCATTATTACTGATACAGAATGTATTAGAAATCAGTACTTCTGAATATCTTCTGATAAACAATTTCAGTTAATCTCGGTTGGGGTACATGAAAAAAAACCCTAGTATTATTAAACTGATAGGTACTCAGCCATAAAAAAAGGATGAAATTTTGCCCTTTGCATGATGTGGATGGAGCTAGAGTATATTATGCTGAGCAAAATAAGTCAGAGAAAGACAAATACCATATAATTTCACTCATATATGAAATTTAAGAAATGAAATGGATGAACATAAGGGAAGGAAAAAAATGAAAGGGAAGCAAACCATAAGAGACTCTTAAATATAGAGAATAAATTGAGGGTTGCTAGAGGGAGGCTGGTGGGGGGAGGGGCTAAATGAGTGATGGATATTAAGGAAGGCACTTGTGATGAGCCCTGGGTATTGTATGTAAGTGATGAATCACTAAATTCTACCCCTGAAACTAATATTACACTATATGTTACTTACTAGAATTTAAGTAAAGACTTGAAATATTAAAAAAAACTGATAGAATAAAACAATTTGACCTCTGAATAAAAAGAAATCAGAAATATTTGGTCAAAAGGAAAGAGGCTTTTTTCTCTGCATTGGTACATATTCAACATCAGAAAACACATTGCAAATAGAACATCAGACAGGGAAATAAGAGCAGAGCAATAATCTGGCTTAGGTTATAGAACCAGTACATGACAGACAATTTCTAGATTTAGCTATAGAATTCTAGTCTGCCTTTCTATTTTGGGTTCTTTTCCCCCTGGATTTTTATAACAGATTCAAAGAGAATATCTCGACCAATTTAAGATGATTCAACTTAAGACTGTTCTCAGTTCTAGCAGTGACTGTAGCGATATTGTGTTCAGTGATTCTACATCCCTGGGATGACATAAACCATGTTGTGGCTTGTGTCTGGTTCATAATGGTAGTCGGTACAACAATGAGCCTTCTGGCAGAATATCTTACTGTTTTCTTAGAATCTTCTTGCTGTGATCAAGTTATTTTATATTGTATATGTCATATACGTGAAATCTATATACCTATAGAATATTAGATATATGCTTAAAAAAATATTGCCTGTATCTCAGATTGAAAGGACAGAAAATGAGGACTTGCTGAAGTCCAGCACAGGTTGGTTTCTCCAGGAAGTCAACTTTGAGATGCATGTTTGTCTGAGGAACTTGATTGCAGAGGGCGTTCAGAATTCACACCTGTGGGGAGAGAGAAGGAAGAAGGATTGGGCAGAGGATGAAACTGAAATACAGTGTAGTCACAGCAGATTCCTCAGCTAATCCTGTAAGGAGCCCTGAAACTAGGAAGACCCTGCAGACCATGGAAGCCAGAAGAATATTTTGCCAAACTTAACGATGTTGCAACTCATTAGGTAATGAGTGACTCTTTCAGCATTCAGACAGTATTCAGGCTTGGCATCACTGATCCAGGTCTCTGGAATATTCTAAGTTGCCCTGGATGACAATTTGGAATACCCTTCTGTTGTGTAGTGCCTGTTGCCATCAGACAGACTCCTCTTGTTCTCAGTCACCCACTCCTCTCGAAAGCAAATTAATAACATTGTATTTCTTCCCTCCACTCTGAGGGTTTATAGCCCTTCATCTACATAGGGACAAATGCATTTGGTAGCAGCTAATGACTCACTACAGATTTACCTTGTAGAAAGGAAACAGCAGTTTCCAGCAATGTTCTCAGGTCTTGCTTCCGAAGGCAAAGTGGTAGTAGCTGGGCACCTCTAACTTCCAGAAATTGCATGAAATTTGAATGTCCTCCTAGGACAGTGGTTTAATAACATTTTTCTTTCTTTCATACTGGAATTTCTGTTGCAAAGGCAATAATGAGATACTCGGGCATATTTCTCTACTGCTCAAGACAGAATCCTGGAAGTCGTGGATGCCTGTTTCTTCCGCACACCGCACTCCGGATCTTTCAAAATTTCCAAACCTTTCAATTTTAACTCCTAAATGTCTCTTAATTTTCCCTTTCTTCATCCCTTATTACTGTTTCCTTGATTCAAGTCATTATTTTTTCTTGCCTGGTTAACTAATAATTTCCTCACTGGTTTTCCAGATGTGACTCTTACTGGGTGTACCCAGTGGGAGTATTGTGATAGATAGTCCAGTTGGAGATTAAAAAAACAAACAAACAGGAGCACCTGGGTGGCTCAGTCGTTAAGTGTTTGCCTTCGGCTTAGGGCGTGATCCCAGAGTCCTAGGATCCAGGCCCACATCAGGCTCCTCTGCTGGGAGCCTGCTTCTTCCTCTCCCACTCCCCCTGCTTGTGTTCCCTCTTTCACTGGCTGTCTCTCTCTCTGTCAAATAAATAAATAAAATCTTTAAAAACAAACAAACAAAACAAAACAAAAAAACTTCTTTTATAGAAGTTTTGGGGGAAAAAAACCCAAAAACAAACAACAAAAACAAAAACTCCCTTCTGATGTGTCATTCCACATGCTTTTTCCTATACCTCTTAGGTGGCAATGAAGATTACACACACACACACACACACAGCTACTTATGTTCTGATATCTAAAAACACTAGACGTTAGAGATTTAGTTGAGTGTGCTGATCTTTCCTCAGAAGTTAATAACGGCCCTGTAAAATTGGTATTAGGGATTAACACACTTTCAATAGTTAATTCCTTTATAATTGTGGTATTTAACTGTTGAATCTTGTAATTGGTCTTTGGGCAATTTTGATAATACTATAATCTTATTGGTGAAGTCGAATGTGATTTAAGAACAGGAATAACTATATCAAGATCTTCAGACATGTTTTCAGTTATGGTAATAATTCTATCAAAAGTCATCTTGTCTAGTTCTGGTGCTATCTGTGAATCAACAACTACTTTTATAAATTAAGTCTCTCCTGATATTAAAAAATCTCAAAACAAGGATTACTGATGGTAATACAATAATGGAAGAGAGGCTTATTATAGGTGAGAGGTTCCTTTTAAAAATCCTAGTTCAGGGGCACCTGGGTGGCTCAGTCAATTAAGCATCTGCCTTCAGCTCAGGTCATGATCCCAGGGTCCTGGGATGAAGCCTGAAGTGGGCTCCGTGCTCAGTGGGGAGTATGCTTCTCCCTCTGCCTGCCACTCCCCCTGCTTTTGCTCTTTCACTCTGTCAAAATAAATAAATAACCTTTAAAAATAAAAATAAAATAAAAATCCTAGTGCAGACCTATATGGTATCTGCTTTAGCTTTGATTCCTCCTTCCCTAAAAGGTAACCAAGAACCTCCAACTGTGTGTTTATATTTAAAGTCAGGAAAACTGTTGGGAACTGGCAAGAGGAAAACTGTTTATCTCCAAAAAGAAGGGAAATCCACATCTCACAGTTCTGTGCATGGATGCAGGCAGGATTTGAGGAAATTAACACTATAAAAATATAGTGTTGTATTTTGCATTGTTGGGCTCAAGATGCAAATGCTTTGTGAAGAAAAAATGAAACGGAGGATGTTAAAATGGATGAATTGGGTGATATGGAAGAGGGCTTTGCATTACCAAACTTTCAGGGTGAAACACAAAACTATTCTAATGGAGATGTGATACTGGTTGCTATGTTAGAGTCCCACTGTTCTCTAGCACTGCCATGAGCAGAGTAGATTTTGTTTTACATGTTCTGCAAAATACCTGTTATATTGACATGAACAGATGTGCACACTAGATGATTACAATTTGATGAGCTGAACTGAAACTCTGCAGTCAGGCTCCCAGGGATCTCTTTAACATGTCCAAAAGGTCAAAAGGTGTTAGATTCATATATGCACATTGTATGTGTTGGTGGGCGGGGGTGAGAGCAGGGAGGGGCTGCTGTTTCAAGACAGGAAGCCTCCTGAAAAAGTGAATAGGACAGATTAAACATACAATTGAGAATCCTCATTAAAAATAAGATAGCTTTCAGTAGGTGCCTTGAAACTTCTATTTTGTTCTGAAATATTGTAATAGTTGTTCCATATACATGACAGGCTACATCCTTTCTACCAACTTCCTCAAAATTGGGACAGAAAAAAAGAAAACAAAATCCATCAAAGTACAAAACTTCAAAATATATATTTTGCGAAAAGCCAAACAAAAACATTAAACACAATGAAACCAACCAAAGTGTGAGAGAAATACCCAGAACGTCGTCCAAGGAAGTACATGTTTCAAATGTATAGGATATGAACTAGCATTTGACATTGATTGGAATCAAAATGTGTAGAACTCATTGAAAGAAACTTGTTTCCTTTCCAGGACAGTGGAAATTGTGAGGAACAACCCTGCCTGTCCAAGATTAACTTTTACACTGAGCCATAAAGCTGACAAAAACTCCTGGTGTATATAAATTCATTTTCAGATTTAAAACAGAAATCTGAAACATTTCATGACTTCATGATCAACTCTAAATACTTTCCTTTAAACATAGCTTTTGGATGATTTAAAATTCTTACATTATTGTTATCCAATATCTACAATTGTTTTAATGGTTCTTAATTGTTTTTCATTTTCCTTTTGGAGTTTTAATTATTATTAAGTTCTTGAGTTAAATTCCTGTAAAACAAGTTATCACTGTAAGAGATAAAAACACTGAGCCTCACACATATTAAACGGTTTCCCTAAGGGATGACAGCAAGTCTCCTGCAGACCAAAAATGAATGTTTACAGCCTTTATCATCATCACCTGCTGAGTTTATCCTTTTTCTATCTGCGTGAAGAACGCTTGATGGCATTACCATATAATTTATGATTTTGAGAAAGTTTGTTTCTCACTTATCCTTTCAAATATTTTGGCTCTTTTATTCTCAGCACATGGTACTCTTCATCCATTTAGATTTCTTAGGAAGCATCGAACAGGGAATGGAGGTTGTAGAAAAAGAAAACCCAAGACAGGCAATGCATGTATTCTGGGCACTCTGGGAAGGGTAGTTGCCTCAATACCCATTATTTTACATAAAGACTCTAAAAGGACAGAGTGGTTTTTAGAGCATAATGGGATTATCATCTTCATCCCCCCAAATCCATGATTTTTTTTCTTTTTGGTAAATGAAAAAGAGCAGCTGATATCTGTGTCAATCAGTGTGTCCGTGCTTTGCGTGTATATTAATTTATTCACTTACTTATTTGGCCAACATTTGTTGAGTATCTATTGTCAGGAATGGTTCTTACCTTTGAAAGGCTCACACTCTATGGGGGAGAAAGACCATGCAGAAAAATTATAAAACAAGCACAATATTAATGCATAATATTCTTTAGGAGATTAGAAAAGGGCCATGCAACCTGGACTCAGGCTTTAAGAAAGAGACAAGTTAAAGCCAACTGAAGAAACTGAAAAAGAATGACCTCCCCAAATGTCAAGACCAAATGCTTCCATGAACAAGTTTCAAACAGCTGAGAAAAATGAATTAAAGTCTAGAAAGTCATCTTATTTATAAGATAAATGCAAAAATACCAAGTAAGATACCACTCAATTCCAAAAACATATTAAAATATCAATATATAATTACCAGAGAGCTTTCATTCTAGAAATGCATGACAATTCAACATAAGAAATACATCAATAAGATTCATAGAGTATACCAAAGGAAAAATGAATATAATCTTTTAAATTATTAATAATAACATTTGTTTTATTTTTTCAACTTCAGAGATAGTACTATATGCCCCATTTTCCAGATGAGGAAATTGCAGTATATAAAGTTTAGTTGACCTATCCTAGAATAACAGTTAATTTTTAAGTGTAATAATAGTAATGTGATTATGTTTAAAACAATGAGTCGTTATCTTACTGAAATATTGTCATACATAAGATAATAGGATGTCTGGAATTTGCTTCAAAATAAAATGGGTGATTTGGACCCAGATGAGGGCACAAATGAAACAAACGTAGCCATTAGTTGATAACTGTTGACACCCGGTAATAATAAACAGGTGATTCATTTTATTATTCTCTCTACTTTTGGTTATGTTTGCAGTTTTTCCTGATAAAAAAGTTTCAGAGAATAAAACCACTTGTTTTAGGAATAAACTTTCACAGGACCCATGTGAAAGAAGTTTAGAATTCCAATAATGGACACCAACAAGTTGAGTAAATTGAGAGAAAAAAATTGCTTGAATGGGAATGTTAATAATTTTTTAAAAATCCCAAAGTTAATGTAAAAGATTTAATAATTATAAGGGTGCCTGTGTGGCTCAGTTGGTTAAGTGTCTGCCTTTGGCTCAGGTCATTACCTCAGGGTCTTGGGATGGACCCCTGCATCACATAGGGCTCCCTGCTCAGAGGGGAGTCTGCTTCTCCCTCTCTCTCTGCCTGCCCTGCTCCTGCTCTCTGTCTCAAATAAATAAATAAATAATCTCAAAAGAAAAAAAGATTAGCAATTACAATCTTAGCATGTCTTTTCATCCAAGAATGTTTAAAGTATTAAAAGTTTAAAGTTTAAAACAGAAAACAATAAATATGTGAGAAAAATCCACAAATAAGAAAAGCAATAAAGAAATATTCATGCTAATACATATTCTGCTTTGCTATAGACCTGGATTAATTAAAACACTAAAACACTGAAGCCTAATAAATAGATTATTGGAATAGCAGAACCAGGAAAATGTTCAAGAAATGAAGGTAATTTACTCTATGATAAAACTAACAATTCAAGTAAGCAGAAAAAGAATGGATTATTCATTAATGATTCCAGGAAAATTGGATAATCACTGAAGTAAAAATTAAATGAGATTCCTACTCGATCTTTTCTCTAAAATAAACTTTAGATAAATGAAAGGCAAATATTAATAGAAAACCATAAATATATTAGAAGAATAATTGATAATTATTTATGGAATCTTTATTGAAGTAGATATTTGTAAACATGGAAACAAAGCCAGAAAACATGAAGTTATAGTGAGTAACTTTGGCAACCTAAACATTTAAAACTTTTGTGAAACAAAGAAAAATCTCAATAAAAGAAATTCAAAAGACAACTGGGCAAAAAATTTTTATGCAAACATACAGACGCTCATTAATTTCCTACAGGATTTTTATAGTGAAAAAATTAATGTAAGGAAAAGTGCTTTTATAAATACCAATAAAGGAGTTTTACTCCTGGAAAGGTGTCTAATACTAAAGGAAACTCCTGCTACTTGTTTTGTAGCAGGAATAAAGTATGCTTTTAATAGAATACCAACTGGGTTTGCTGAAGTAAGGGAAATTTCAAACACACAACACCCCATTTCCTATACCAATAAATTTCCTAAAAAGGTAAAAACAAAAAAGGGACTGGAGGGGCGCCTGGGTAGCGCAGTCGTTAAGCGTCTGTCTTCGGCTCAGGGCGTGATCCCGGCGTTATGGGATCGAGCCCCACATCAGGCTCCGCCGCTAGATACTGCTTCTTCCTCTCCCACTCCCCCTGCTGTGTTCCCTCTCTCGCTGGCTGTCTCTCTGTCACAAAAATAAATAAAATCTTAAAAAAAAAAAAAAAGGGACTGGAACTGATGCTGGATGCTTTGAATTGGGGCAAAATGAACAAATAGGGTCGTTCTGTAGGAAAATGCTTATAGCAGCACCCAAATCCTGAAACTGTTTCAGGATATCTTACCTGTCATAGTGTGAATGAATATTTTAGCTTATCTCTCCCAATTATTAAATAGATCAAGCAGACACAATATTCATAAATATATGTGATATGAACAATGTAATCAGTAAGGTTGCTTGAACAGACATATGCAGATCTCAGTATCCAACAATAGGAAAATGAGCATTCTTTTAAGCACAGACATCACTGGAGTGGGTGCTTCGTGAAAAGGGTGTTGGTAGAAGGCTTTTTCCTACTGCTGCTTTATGTATTTGTAACTAAAAGAAGGGCCAAGGAACGTCTAGGTAATTATGTATTCAATAACACTTCCTAATCAAAGAAATGGGGAAACCCTACAGCTACATTGGCCAGTACAGTAGCCACTAGTCACGTATGGCTATTGAACACTTAAAATGAGGTTAGTCGTAACTGAGTTGTGTTTTGGGTGTAAAATACACACTCAATTTTGAAGACAGGGAGAAAACATATAAAATACCTCATTACTAACTTTTATATTGCTTTCATGTCAAAATGATAATATTTTAGATATATATTAAAAATAACTTCGCCTGGGTCTTTCTACTTTTTCTTAATGCAGCTACTAGAAGATTTTAAGTTACATGTGTGGCTTGCATTACCTATCTGTTGGACAGTATAGTGCTGATCTGGAACTTCATCAAATTCAGACCAGCTGAGCCAGCATTTTGCTAAGCTACAAAATTGAGAGAGAAGATGAGCCTCCACGTCCAATCAACTTTTTCTGAAAGACTTAAATAAATGGAGACCGATATTATTCTTGCAGATACGGAAGCTTGAAAACATGTATAAATACCAATTTTCCTACAATTTGTCTGAATTCAATGCAATTTCAACCAAAATCCCAACAGGGCTTTTCATGAATCTTGACAAACTAATTCTAAAATATATGTGAAGGAGCAAAAAAAAAAAAAAAAAATCTAAAACATTTCTGAGGAAGAAGAGTAAGGGTTGTGCCCTGCTAGATATCAAGGCATATTATAAGGCTGTAATGATAAAGTCAATATGAAACTGGCACAGGAATTGAAAAATATTGACTGATGGAACAAAATGAAGATCTGGGAAATAGACTGCATTTTACAACTTGATATATTACAAAGGTAGGATTGAAGATCATTGTGGGATGGAGGGACTATCAATAAAAGTGATTGAGCAATTAATTGCCCACAAAAAATTGGATCCTTAAATTAGATTCTTACTTTCCACCATACACAAGAGTCAATTCCAGATGGGCTGAGGACTTAAAAATTCAAGGAGAATCTCTGAGACCTTAGAAGAGAATAAGGAATAATATTTATATTGGTTCCAAATTTGAGCTTGGGAAAGATACCTCACATTAAAACACATACTAAAGATTAAGAAATGGATAAAATCCGCTGCTTGTTAATTAAAAACTTCAACAAAAGACAGCCTAGAGACAGTGAAAAGACAAGACACAAACTGAGAAATGTTTACAATACATGTAATTTACAAGGGATTATTAACACTCTCAAAAATCAATTAGAAAAGGACAAAATTCAATAGAAAATTAGGTAAAAGACACAAACAGGCATCTCCGAGAGGACAAAACATGATGAGAGAACAAACACATGAAAAGATGTTTAACCTCATTAGGAATAAGGGAAATACAGATTACCATTTTAAACCCGTTGACATGATTTTATTCCCGCAGATAATAATTCTCAAAACAATTAAGAAGTCAGACAAATCTGGGTATTAGAGAGGAGATGAACCAACCAATTTCTGGTGGAAGTATAAATACGAGGCGGCGTACACTAGCATTATTTTAGGAGGTTGAACATTTCCATAAGCTATGATCTAACAATTTCACTTACATGTAAACATGTTAGATGCTTTCTTTGTGTCAAGTGCCAAGAGATACATATGGAAACGTGGTTGGGGGGTGTGGGGAGAGATGAAATGGCTGAACACAGAGGATTTTTCAGTCAGTTAAAATACTCTGTATGATACTATAATGACAGATACATGTCATTATACATTTGTCCAAATTCATAGAATGTACAACATCAAGAATGAACACTATTGTAAACTGTGGACTTTGGGTGATTATGATGTGTCACCATAGGTTCTTTGGTGGTAATGAATGTACCCCCTGGTGGGGTATGTTGGTGCTAGGGAAGGCTGTGCATGTGTGGGGGAAGGGAGTAATATGGGAAATCTTTGTATCTTCCTTTCAGTTTTGCTGTAAAGCCCAAAACTGCTCTAAAAAATAAATTCTTAAAAAATGTGTAGCAAAACTACTGTAATTGAAAATAAGAGAATGAAAGGAAGGAAGGAAGGAAGGAAGGAAGGAAGGAAGGAAGGAAGGAAAACAGGAAGGAAGGAGAAGATGGAGAAGGAAGGAAGGGCAGGAGAAAGTAAAGAGAGAGGGGATAGTAGGAATGGAAGGATGGGGGTAGAGAGAGAAAGAAAGATGGAAAGAAAAGACAGAGTGAGGAAAGAGCATGAAGGAAAGACTTCAAATATACAGAAAAAAATGGATAAATAGAATGATTTACTCACCCACTCAGATATTTTGCACATGGTAATAGATGAAATAAACCTATATGCTACAATATATGCATGAATAAGCAATCCAAGAAATCTACTTATAGTATGATTCTATGTTTACAAAGGTCAAAAAGAAGGGAAACTGAGAACTGAATGTTTCTGCATGTATGAGTAAATAAAAAACGTAAAGATACTCGAAGCAAGATATAACAATAACATTCAGAGTGTAGTCACTTTTGTGGGGGAGTCCGTGCATAAGGAGTTGCACACAGGTAGCATAGTGTTACAAAATTTTACTTCTTTTTTTTTTTAAGATTTTATATATTTATTCGACAGGATAGAGACAGCCAGCGAGAGAGGGAACACAAGCAGGGGGAGTGGGAGAGGAAGAAGCAGGCTCATAGCGGAGGAGCCTGATATGGGGCTGGATCCCATAATGCCGGGATCACGCCCTGAGCCGAAGGCAGACGCTTAACCGCTGTGCCACCCAGGCGCCCCCAAAATTTCACTTCTTAAGTTGGATAGTGGACTCATGGAGATTCATTTTATGATTGTGCTTTAGTTTTTACATATGTGTTACATTTATTCTTTTCCATGTATCAAATACTATTACATTAAAAACAAGTAGATATACAAACAGAAACAAACTGTGAGTAGAGGAGAAAGATGACAATTGTTTTTTCTTTGGAAACTTCCCCTTACTCCTTGACCATCCTCCCCTTCCTTCCTCTTCCACATCTGCATTCTAGAGCCATATTTACTTCAGATTTCTCTTTGGCTCACTGAGCCATTTAGTACAAAACAATTCATGAGATTATTCAAATCTATGCTCAGCGTGGTGCCTGGCTCCTCATTACTGGATGTACATCAGATTAAAAACAAGCAATGAGTTCCTGTTCCAGACTGTGGAAATATTGCAAATGATAATTCTATGAAAATTTCTCAAGCTGAACACCCACCTATTTGGTTCCAAATTGCATAAGTCATCTGGAAAGCAGATTTTGTTCCAGCTTTCAAGAAACAGCACAGTCCGACATATCTGCAGGGAAATTGGATTTTTCATAATATGTTCTTAAGAGAAAGCAGTAAAAAGAGCTTCATAAAACAGGGAAGCAAAATGCATATGTGCCTTTCTGAAAATGTTGTAAAAGCTGACGATGATATTTCTCTTCTGGGCATTAGATCAATCTCATGCATAAACACTGAAATAGAAAGAGACTTACTAAAGAAATAGATCATTGAATGTCTAAAAGCATTTGTGTTACGGGACTAGTAGAAAAATAGAGAATATTTCTGTCTCTGCAATACAACAGAGACATTTTAGATGGGAAATATATATTGCTTAGAGTCAAAATCCTTTGGGAAATACAAACTCAGATATATAAGAACAAAAAAAATTAAAGAATAACAAAAGCTTCCAATCTTACTATCATAAGAATAAAAAAAAAATGACAGGGGCGCCTGGGTGGCACAGCGGTGAAGCGTCTGCCTTCGGCTCAGGGCGTGATCCTGGCGTTATGGGATCGAGCCCCACATCAGGCTCCTCCGCTAGGAGCCTGCTTCTTCCTCTCCCACTCCCCCTGCTTGTGTTCCCTCTCTCGCTGGCTGTCTCTATCTCTGTCAAATAAATAAATAAAATCTTAAAAAAAAAAAATGACAGCCCTAGGTAGTATTCTGGGGGGAACACTTTTGGCCCAGTGAATCTTTCTGCTTGTAGGTGTTTTGTTCCATCTTCAGAAGAGCAAGGTGTGTTAGGTAAGATCGTATGTACCTCTTTGCCATTGGTATGTTATTCAGGGAATGACACCACACTTGCAGGTGAGATCACAGAAATATGTCTATAGTACAGATTTGGTGAATGGATTAAAATTAGGACCTATATTTCCTAAATACTTCTAACTATATGCCATCTCTGCCTCTTGCAGTCAATTTTCTTGTTCTTTGCCATATCGTAATAAATGTGACTTTCCATACATTCTTTAGAACAAGAGCAAAGATAGAAGCAGGCTAAAAGAGATGACAGCCATTTTTCAGTGTTGGAGATTATCATTTACGGCATACTTGGTTTACTAATTTTTTTAATTGAATGCAATTTGACTTTTCTTTGTTTTTATTTCAGATCTTATAGGGAAATAAAAGTTTAATCTTAAGTAATCACTTCTCAGTGAGAGGGAGTTTAGCCTGTTCATTAAAATTACAGGCTAGAATCACATAGCAATTATTTTTAAAGGAAATATTCTTATTAGAATAATGTTATGCGTTAAACGATAGCCCTTATTAAATACATTTCTCTATCCACTCTGGGTCTATGTTCACACAGCTGAAGGTGATTGGAGATAAACACACACCCATTCTGACTAGTCTCACTTTGAATTTGTGACTTTAAACTTTAAACGGGTCCTAAGATGCTGCCTGACAATCACACTACGTTTTCCTGGTTCATTCATTCTGTCACTGTCCAAGGTGATTTCATGTCTTCTAATCTCTCCTCAAAGTCTCCTTCCTTATTGAGGTTGCCAGATTTAGCAAGTGAAACAAGATGCCCAGGTAAATTTGAATAATTTCTAAGCACTATGCAAACATACTTTGAGATAAAAGAAGCACTGGGCATAGTTTTACTAGAAAATTACTCATTGCTTACCTGAAATATATCTCTGTTTAAAAAAATAATATTTTTCCTGGTGATTTGGCTCTTCTGAACAGTTCTTTGTTCCACAGAATTTGTTTATAAAATCCCTTGCAGTCCATATTCCATTTACATTGTAACTTAGCTTCTACAGTGGTCACACCCAACTTATTTTGTCCTTTTGTTCACTGAAAACTTATTAAAGAGAAAACACACCCAACATTAGTGCTATAACCTGGTATACAGTTATGTACTAGCATAAAGTCTGAGAATTGCCCTTCAAATTTGATTTGTTGGAACACATAATACCGTCTTTCCTGGCATAACTTGCTTAACCATTCTTCAGGATTAAGTAGTATCTCTTGATGGATGACTTTTCAAATGCTGTACTCCAAATAGAAAGAGTATTTCTTCACTTTTCATTCCCTTGTTCTTCAACACTGCATATGTTTCCCCCTTTTTCCCGTGTAATATTCATATAAAAGAATCAAATTCTTCAAGTTATGAAATACATTTCAAAAGAATCATGGCAAGTGCCATAATAATTAGACATTTAAAGATGGAATTCCTTTTCCATTCTTCATAATATTGTCCTTTTTTAAAACAGCCTTGACACTTACATAGGGATAAATTTTTCATCAGTTCTCTCTTTAACACATTCCACAGGTTTAAGTAATAAAGTACTTCAGTAACCCTGTTTGCTCTTCTTTCAATTTTTATAATCCTATTGCTAAAAAGATATTGAAGACGATGAACAAGAAATAAGTAGAAACCACTCAGTGGATTATTTAAAAAGTCAACAAGAATTTTGGGGGCCTCTTCTATACAATTAAAGTTTAATTTTGGTGCTTCAAATAAACTAGAGATCTCAACTATATTTGTTAAAGAAAGTCAATGGCCTTTTGAATGTAATTGAACTGAAGAATACTGAATTCCAACAAAATTAAGAAATCCTTTAGCCACTGAGTTTGGCCGGGAAAATGCTGAAATTAGGGAACAATTTCGTGGAACCACTTCATTGCCAACAGAAAGGACATGGGATGCTCTTTGAGCAACATTGTGTGGGACAACTTCCGTAGAATTATTTGTGCTTGGCTTCAACTTTGAATAAATATTGTTGCACTTTACACAGACATTTACCAAAATTTGTATATTTATTCTATCAAAAGGAGTACAATTTTTCTCATTACCCCCTAACTCAAAAAGAGAGTCTCTGCAAAAATTTGTTAATAGTTTTTGAAGTCTCAATGAATTGTATTACTCATAGCCTTATAAGGACATTTTTTATAAGAAAAGTATTGCATAAGCAAAAGAAATTTTTTTCTGCATTGTGATTATTTGTACCATGGTTATTTTGTAATATGATAAAGTGATTAGGTCTTTGATAATCTCTGTAATAGTGAATGTAGCCATTTCAAAATTATTAGTGGTAGATTTAATTCCAGAACTTGAAAATTTGCTTGCAATTTTAGAATCACAAAATATTTTTGGTAGCTGTGCATTCAAAAGGCATTTGAGCTCACTGATGATATTCAGTGTGGAAGGCCATTATAATAACTTCTACAATTATTTTTTCTTTTTATGAATTTTACTTAAAACATAATTTTTGCTATTTTATCACTATTTTGGCACTAGTTGAGAAAAGCATATATCTCTTATGTCAATATATTCGTTCATATCTGCCTTTCCACCACTTTTAATATTGAATGAATAATTCCATTTTGCACAAAGACTTCTAAAAGGACTATTTACTTATTTAGTGAATGTCCACTATTCAGAAAATTTTTCACAATAATTAGATCTGTGTTTTGACATTTGGGGGTTACATTTAAAAAGTACATACTCGATATCACCACAAGAATTGAAAAAAATTGAATTTGATAATCTCATGGCAGCCTCATTGCCTCCATCATTCACACGTCTCAACTCAGAAGTAACCATAAACAGGATTTAAGCTGTTGAAAGGGTTGTAACCTTATAAACAGTAAATTGAGCTATCTGATGCAAAACAATGTGAACTTTTAGTTTGTCTGCAAGTAAGAGGGTACTTGTAGGGCATCATCTCCTTAAGCAAAGCCGGAGATGGTGTTATATAAGTTTTAGGAAGCCTTGTTTTCAGAGATTGGCAGACTTTCAGAAGAGAGAGTGTTTAAAGGATAATAGGACTTTCGGCAGTGTTAGTGTGATCACTGTAATAAGGCTGATATTGACCTGTTGCCTTTCAGAAACTCAGAAAGTGACTGAGGCACTTGATGATTGGCTAATGTTGAGAAGTGTGGGGTTGTCACTGATGGGCTGCCTTTCAAGACTGGAGTTTTATTATTGATTGGCTGACTTTCAGAAGTCATAATTACTTGAGTAGGGCTGTTGTTGATTGGCTTATTTTCAAAACATCGGTAGTAATCTGAAGTTATCTCTAATGGTGGTTACTTACTCACAACTTGGAACTTTGGCCGAAGAACAATCTTGTCCTTTGCTGAATATGAAAAATAAGTACTTTTAATTGGCCTTCTCTCCGCCAAACCTGCAGGGAGGACCATAAGACATTGTCCGGATCTTTATTTGTGGAGGTATGACTTTTCAGCTAGCATTGCCATGTAAATGGTGTAAATTGCCAGTTAGTGTGGTAGAAGAATAGCTCTAAGAGCCAAACTTTTGTTATTTATTGAAAAAAAAAACCTGCCTATAGGACATTTAGGATACCCTAACAAAGTCAATACAGGACATAGGGTAAGAATATTAGATACTGGACATGTTCAGTATATAGAAGATATCTAACAACCTTAGCTCCCATCCTTCATTATTACTTAGTTATTAACTTTGTTCTCTTTTTCTTTGAGAAAATAAAGGCAGATAAAAGAGAACTTCCACAAAATCAGCTTACCATGTCTGCCCACTTAGATAAATCTGTTCCCATATATCCTGTCTTTTCTCCACTTAATAATATAGATAAATTCCTTGTGCAGCTAATAAAGGCAATTTCACTACTTAATAGATCTCATCACTTCTTACATAAACAAGGACAAAATTCAGTCAATTCTTTTCCTCAAATTTATATCTAGAGCCAATACCTCTTCCCAAAACTTCAGACCTGTATATCCAGCTGTCTACTGGGCATGTCCACTAAGTTGTCTAATAAACTCGCAGTCTTTAAGTATCCATAGCCAACATCCCAATCCATCCCTGAAGGAGCCCCAACACTTCCACCACTAAACTTGTACTTCAGTAGTTCCTTTCTCGGTCAAAGATGATGCCATCATTCCTTGTTCAGGCCAAAATCTCCACATTCGCACCATCAGAAATCCAGTTTTTCTACCTATGGAATATATCTAGGATCTAACCACTTCTCATCAGTTCCATGATGACACTCTGATCCAAGTGAGATCCAGGTTATTGCTGTGGCCCCTTTATTTGGTCTAGCTGCTTCTCTCTTTGGCTTCCCTCAGGCTTTTTCTTTTTCATTTCTTTTTTTCTTTTCTTTTCTTTTCTTTCTTTCTTTCTTTCTTTTTTTCTTTTTTTCTTTTTTTTTTTTTTTTCTTTCTTTCTTTCTTTCTTTCTTTCTTTCTTTCTTTCTTTTAAATAAGAGCCAGAGTGATTCTATTAAAATGAAGTCAGAGCATTCATGACTGTTCTCAATACCTTTCTATTACTTAACCACCTCAATGAAAGAAAAAGCTATAGGCTTTACTGTAACCATAAGGTTCCGTAGGGCGTCTGTCTCTTGTTAATTCTCATAATAGTTCTCCATTTGTTCACTCAGTAAGAGCCACACTGTCCTCCTTGCTCCTTCTCAAACAGGAGCCACAGTCCATTTCAGGACATTGCTGATCCCTCTAATTCTTCCCACGGCTCCCTTCCTTACCTAGTGTAGGTCTCTATTCAGATGTTGAAGATTGCAAATCCCAATGCTTCATATTCTCTTTTCCTGGTTTATTTTTCTCTAGAGCAATTATCATTACCTAACACTATATATTTGATTATTTATTGTCTGCCTCCCCTGACTAGAATGGAAACTCAGCAAAGGAAGAAGTTCTTGTATGTTTTGTTTATTTCGATATTCCTGGTTGTCCTTAGAATGTGTTGCCAGGGTATTTAATGAATTTTTATTATTATTGTGCTTATTTTTGTTGTTGTTGCTGTTACTGTTTTGAACTACTACAATCTATAACAAATTTAAACTGTTTTCAATATCTATTTCACGTCCTGCTCGCATAGCTTTACCCTTCCTCCAAATGGATCATCTGACTATAGACACTTAGTTTAATATGATAAGTAACCTTTGAATATCTATTCTTCTTCATATTGATCTACTTCTTTGATTGGAGGGGATAAGTAATATTATGTATTCTTAAAAAGCTTAAATATTTTCAGGAAGTCAGAACATACATATAAAGAAATGAAATAAAATGCATGAATGATAAAATAGATATTTAGTCATTCTTTCAAATGTTGAACAAATATTGACTGGATCATTACTGTCACTCACTGTCCAATCTGGATATCATGCATATAAATAAGTGAAGAGGAGACTGACCTTTGGGAGCTCAGATTTTATTTTATTATTATTTTTCTAAGTTTTAATTCAAATTCCAGTTAGTTAATATACAGTGTAATATTAGTTTCAGGTGTATCATATAGTGATTCAACACTTCCATGCATCACCCCGTGCTCATCAAGTTAACTCCTTAATCTCCATCACCTATTTAACCTATCCCCCCACCTACTTCCCCTCTGGTAACCATCAGTTTGTTTTCTATAGTTAAGAGTCTGTTTCTTCATTTGCCTCTCTCTATTGGCTCTCTCTACAAGCTCTTATTTTAATCACATACCCAAAATGCATTGAACAGAAAATAAGAGTGGTCAGCACCAATGAAGAAGAGATACTAAAGCTGAAATCCAAGGAGGAGGTGGCATAGAATTCTTTTGTCCAGACAATATAGATAATCTCCCATAAAAACTGAAAATTCAGTGTATCAGTTCATGACCCCAAAAATGCCTCCCATTGGTTCCCTCTATTCATGCCGTAGGTATAAGGTATTCCTACACATAAATCTGTCTATAAGGAACTTGTGAGAAAAGATATTACTTTGAAATAAAGTTGGACCACATTCAGATCTACTTTCATGGTGTACTATACATGTGGGCTAATAAGATTTTCTCAATTTTTTGTATAATGAGATTTTCTCTATACCTACAAGGCCTAATTTCACAGCTTGTATTATTCTCTGACATAGGCTACAAACCTTGTCTGCCTTAGTCTCTGCCTGGATAGGTAGTGCTGTTAGTCCTTCAGAGTTGCCCCATCTAACCATTCCAATGCATTTAGTTTGCCCTGTTTCCTAGCAACTGGCTCCATCTAATTTGTTTCCCCGTAGCATCCCTCCTGCATCGGGCTTTCTTATGTCTCTTCCTCTTGTTAAATGGATTTATCAGTATCTAATAGCCTTTACACCATATGTCTATCAAAATAGCTTTCTCCCAGAAGGGCAGGAAACTGGGTAACACTATGTACCTTCACTGGAACAATTTTTAATTTGGGGTCTGAGCATAAATTCAGAGAGCTCTGATCATGTACATTGTTAACATTGCTTTATTATATGATATTAAAAAAAACACAACAACTCTGCAGTGAAAAACTACTTTCCTCCCCAAGGGCTCCTTATCAAAAGCTGCATAGATAATTTTTACTTTCCTAAATGCAGTTTGTGATTCATTCAAATTATGTGAACTTGCTCTAGTGTGGGTAAATCATTTATTTGTGTATTGTTCCCATCACCAGTTCTCTTCCTTTCTTATTATGACGGTTAAGGAGAAAAAATTTTTAAATAACTCTATGTGGAATTGATAATGTACGTCCTGTGGATAGGATAGTAGCCTCTTTTATAGAGGTATGAGAGAGAAATGGCAACTTATTTTGCCTATGGTCAGTTTATACATGGCCAGTTGTAACAACAATGTACTAATACATATAAGTGATAACATTATGAGCTATTAGTATTACATGCCAGATTATATATATGTGTGTGTGTGTGTGTGTATATATATATATATATATATATATATATATATATATATATATAATGTAATGGGCCTGCCCTGATAAGACTTAATCCATGAAACACTCTTAGAGACATCCTCCCAAGTGAAGGAAGAACAGAGTGATCTTAAGTCTAAATCGGCTCTCCAAGGAGCTCTACTCCCTATTAGCAAAGTGTTATTCTTAGGGAAAATCCATCTTCATGGAAACCTATAATGGTAAAATGTTATGCCACGTCAACTGTGAGGGTTATTGTTGCTATTTTGTGGATGAAAAATCAAGTAGACTGGATGGAGAAATAAAAAGAACAGACTTATGGGGTGGATAAAATGTGTTTAGACTCTTAAAGCAAGAGCTGGAAGGCCCCCTCCATAACAATGGCTCTCGATTGGAAAGAGAAATCAAAACCACCTGGAGACCTTATCAAAATACTTTGCCAAAGCCCCACCCACCGAAGGATTCTTCTCAAACAAATTACAGCTTCAGAGACACAGGATGAAAATTGTTAGGTAAATGGTTAGAGGCGACTAATACAAATATTGGTTACTTACTCTAAGTTAGGTGGCTTTCAGATATGAAGAATGGATTCTTCTGTTATCACTTTATAAAAAGAATTATTGTGCTGGTATTGTCTGGCAAATTGGTTTCTCTCTCCTCTTCTTTTCTACCGTGGTTGCTCAATGTTATTGTCTTCAGTGCCCAGGAATTGTTCACAGTGATTCTAATTGAAGGAGTTCTTACTGTCTCTCAGAAAGCCAGTTGAGTTGCCAATTCTTACTGCAAAGGTTTTACTGAAAACTCAAGTCCATAAATGTCTGTTGTTCTGATTTTTTGAAATAATTATTGCCTCTATGCATTGTGCTATGGTTATAGGTGTCTGAAAAACTAAGATAACATCTAACACATATAGATATGAATTTGTCCTGCTTACCCACTTCTCACACACCTGACAGCTAACTTTGCACATAGAAGATACTCAAATGCCTTTTGAATGAATGAATAAGTGAGTGGGTGAATTAAAAAAGCTTGTGTGATGTTTGTAGGAGTCTGGCAAAGACCAAGTTTGATGCTGAATTTATTAAAAGTTTGAGATTTCCTAAGGAGAGTTAGAAAACCCTATTTTATATGCACAGTGAGGAGTGTCTTGGCCAACACTTGGCAACACTTGGCTACTAACATATATTACCTCTATACCATCTACTTCACCTCTGCTGCTTCACATTATCCTCTTCTGCCATTTAGGAGTTTGGTTCCTTCTCAGTACACTGACACAATTTCCTTTTTAAAAAAAAAAAAAAGGAAATGAAGGAAGGAAGGCAGGAAGGAAGGAAAAAAAGAAGGAAGGAAGGTGTGACAACTGGAAAGCTGTCTGTTATATGATAAAATGCAAATCCAGAGAAACTAGAAATTTCTTACTGTGTGGGAAAATAAATGCAAAACCTTTTGAAATATATCAATACTTACCAGTAGGGCTTTATTAAGGCTTACCAGTAGGGTTTTATTAAGTTAAAAAGTCTCAGCTTTCCTCTCATAGAAGGTTTCAGTTCTGGAAATGTAATCTAGAAGTCTCCCAGTTGGCCTGATCTGTTGCAATTCACTTAATCCACTTGACTTCATTCTGATTTGTGTGGATCAGGCCAATTAACCATATTTCATTCTTTAAATTTCTGTCTGATTAATCTGATTTTGTTTGGCTGCAGGCAGCCAAAAACGGTATACCTAACTCTCTCAGAACCTTTATCAACATATACACCAGATTTAATTACTGGTTTTTAGCTGGAGCTTCAGCACAGAGTTGAAGATCAATCAGCTTCTCATGGAACCCTGCTATTATCCTATATCTGCTATCCTTGTGAATAGTGGACATGCAGTTATTTTCAAAGGATATGTATTGACCCTCTGGTTCCAATATGTGTACTCTATCCTCTTTAACCGTATTTCAGACAGCCTAGCTAATTTGTACTAACAGAGAGAATTGGTCCAGTTCTCATTTAACAGATTCTCCTTTCTCATTTAAAAAACAAAACAAAACAACAACAAACAGAAGCAAACAAAACAAAAAAAAACATTCTATCATCAGTTTTAAATATAACAGTTTTATATTTCCTAAATGAAGATAACTAGTTTTTTCTTGTGGCCTTCAAAATATTTAAATATGGGATATAATTTCTTGAACTATGTTTTAGAGTTTAATTCAATTCATACTTTTTGAGAGAAGAAACAAAGAAAGAAGGAGGAAGAAACAAAACTTCTTCCTTCCAATAGACAGAGTGTATTTCCTTTTTTGATAAGTGGAAATTCATTATCAGTATCGCAAATCTAACGTTGTTTACATGAATCAAGTGTAAATTAATCAAGCTAGACTTTGTAAACTATAATTGAAGTAACAAAAGTGCTAAAAGACTCCTGAATTGCATTTCACATGGACAGGCTAAATAATCTTTGTAGGAAAAAAATGGCAATTTCCTGTGAATGTGAATCACTTGGTCCATGTGCTACATTCTTCTAGTAATTGAATATAATAATTAAAATAGATTTGAGATTGTACTACATTTAAGGAAAGGAAAAACAAAAAGCATGTTTAAAATTAGGTGTATTGAGGGGAGCCTGGGTTCTTAGTCATTTTAGTGTCCAACCCTTGATTTTGGTTCAGGTCATGATCTCGGGGTTGTTGGATTGAGTCCCATGTCAGGCTCCATGCTCAGCACAGACTCTGCTTGTCCCTTTCCCTCTGCTTCTCCCCCTACTCTCTCTCTCCAATAAATAAATAAACAAAATATTAAAGAAAAATAAAATTAGGTACATTGACCAGATACTTTCTGTAATGTAAACTAGTAACCAGTACTGATATCTCACATTGAAACCATCTCAACAAAGTCCAGATGATGTTGCTCCACATGGCACACAAAAACCAGACAGCAGGGTTTGTTCCCAGTGAGATTCCTTCTCAGGATCTGAAGATTTATCCTATATTTGACTTAGATTGAGTTACTAGGATCAGATTCTGAGCTGAAGATTCTTGTGTAAGTCATTTATTAAGGAGTGCTTCCAGTGGGAAGCAAGGGTGGGAGGAGTAGGTTAGCAAAAAAGGGAAGCCAAGTGACAATGAGATCCCACAGAACATTGAGTTCCATCTGTCGGGACCAAGTGACTCTAGTAGCTGAAGAGAGGTCCTTCATTAAAGATCAGAGGGACTGGCTATCAAAAACCGATGAGTTGGGCTGGAGTGTTAGGCACAGAAATGGTAGCAGTGGGCATTGTCTTCTGTAGCACTTCTTGTATGATAATATTGGTGCCTCTTATCACATTTACCAAAGCATAGGCTTCTTGAGGTCAGCATTCATGTTTAATTTGCCTTTGCATCTTCTTAAGTAACTTGCAAATAGTATATGATCTCATTAAGTATACATCACACCGCAAAAAAAGATGAAAATTAATTCTGCTATACCCTACTCACAACCTTCTCTGGGATCCTACCAGCATTTTGGAGGGAATATTACTTTTATTTTTTACTGGTGTCTTAACTCAAGCTGTTACTATACTGCTTTGGAATAATTTTCAAATATTTGTGTAAATTTGATCTTGTCTGATTTATGAGATTTAAAAGACTATGGATTCCAACATAGAGTTTTATCACTATGAAGAGCTGCATTGTGAACACTACTCAATTTCCAACAACATATTCAGGCAGAAAGAAGCACAAAAACACCAAAAAGCACTCCAGTAATTAACAACTTTCACACTGTTCTGGAATCCCAGTCTTGGGCACACACTAGGTTTTTCTGAAACGGTTGGTTGACTTTGGAAATTGCAGAACAACCTGAAGTAAAAAGATGTCCCTGCTGATTCTGCACTTAGCTCCAGTAATGGGGTGGATTCCTGGGAGAGTATTTTAATCTTTACTCCAACTAAACCGTAAGTTATCTGAAGACAAACGCTCTTTCATTTTTTTGGAAGTTTTTCAGTAATGAATAAAATGCTCTGTTCAATGTATGGGGACTGTGCATTTTGTCTGGAAAACAGGATAAGATTATGATTATAGAGCTAAGTTATTGAGAAATTCAGTTTCTGTGGCCGCTGGGCCCTGTGTGGTCTCTTGACTCCTATACCTCTGTGAATATGATCAAATGCATAAAAGTTCACAGCAAACCAAGTAATTCATTCCTACTTAGCTACATGCTTTCATAAGTCTTATCAGATATGAGGTTATGCATACAATATAGGAAAACTAGGAATTTGTTTACCTATGAAAAGTTTGGAAAAATTCCAAATATCTAAAATTTTAATTTATTATACAAACACACACACATACATGCATACACTGAATGTAATATGTATGTAAACAAAACACACAAATTATTTAAAAAATATTGTCAATTTGGGGAAGCCACGTGCATACTTCTTCCCAATATCAACACACCACCTCATTCCAGAAGTAATTCTTGTCTTGCATTTTATATTTATCATTTATATGCTTTTTAAATATTGAGTTTACCTAAGTTTATCAGTTTATCTCTAAGCAACACACAGTTGAGCTTTCATGGTTTTTTGAGTTTTGTAAATATGGTGTCACACTGAAGGTAGTCTTCTTGGATTTCTTTTACTTCTGCATACATCTAAAATTCAAGCATAGTTTTGCTTGTGGAGATATTTCTTTTACTTTCATTATTGTACACTTTGCTGATGAGTGACTATTTCATAACTTATTTCCAGTACATGGAAATTAGGATTGTTTCCCATTTCTTCTTTTTTTGATGTAAATGAACATTGTTAAATATGGTTCCTGGTATAAGTATGGAAACCATTCCCTAAGTTATACAACTTAACACTAAATATATATTAATATATACTTATTATGTATAATAGAAGTATATATATTATATATAGTACATATTTTATATATAGTATATATTATATATAATAGGTATATATTAATATAATATCTATCACTTAATATTAACTATATTTCTACTTAACATTAAATACAGTTAGAGTCTGTTCATATTTTTATTTATCATTCAATTTGCTCTTGTTTTATGGTATTTGTATACTTCCTTTTTTTCCTTTTAGGTAACACTGTTTTTTGTGAGGATATTTTTTAAATATTCTTGATTCTGACTTTTTATCAGTTGTACATTCTCAGTATTTGGCACTCCTTTGTTTTAACTACTAAAGAGTAATTCTTAATTTTCAAGTTGCAAAATTGTTAGTTTTTATCTACAGTAAACATTTTTTAAAATCTTATGTAAAAAACATCTTTTTATTCTAGAAATCATTAAGATATTTTTGTATATTTTCGGGGCACCTGGGTGGCTCAGTTGGTTAAGCATCCCACTCTTGATTTCGACTCAGGTCTTGATCTCAGAGTCCTGAGATCGAGCCCCGTGTCCATCTCCCTGCTTAATGCAGAGTCTTTTTGAAATTCCCTCTCTCCCTCTGCTCCTCCCTCTTGTGAGCACATTCTCTCTCACTCTCTCTCTCAATAAATAAATAAAATCTTATTTTAAAAAAAGATATTTTTGTATATAGTTTTTCTAGTACCATTTAGTTCTTTATTTCCTCAGTCATCTTCAGTTAGATATTAGTCATATATAAATTTTTCATGCACACCGCGGACTTTTTCTTGGCCCTCTATTCTGTTATATTGGTCACTATATTCCATACAAATGTCATATCTTCTTTACTAAAGCTTTAAAATAAGTCCTTATATTTGTAGGGCAAATCTTACTCTCTGCTTTCTCAAACATCACTGTTTGGAGCTTAGCACACCTCCAAATAAATTATAAAATCATTTCTATGAGTACCTTAAAATTCTGTTGTGGTTTTTATTGGTTAAATTAAAATTTAATGAAGGGAAAATTGATACTTTTATGATGTTTACTCTTTTTATTTATAAGCATGGTGTACCTTTCCATTTTTGTTGCTATTTATGATGATACCTTTTATTAGGCAGATTTTATTTTCCAAAAATGACCACTTTATTTTCTTACAATGTTATACTACTCCTTTGACACTCTCTCCAGCATGATTTGGATTTACATCTCTTGTCTTTGAAACAGAGAGGACTGCCTTAAGCCATAAAGTTTGACAAAATGACACTAAATAACATCTGAAGTTTTCACAAAATGCAATTCCTCTCTTCCTCGTGTTCTTTGGATGCTCACTCTTGGAGGCCAGCCATCATGTCATGAGGAAGTCCAGGCAGGCCACAGAGAGGGCCAAGCATAGAGGAAATTAGACTGCCAGTACATAATGTGGAGTGAGCAGCCAGCAACAGTTGAAAGCAACAGCCACCTTGAAAGTGGATCCTCTGTCTCCCAATAAAGGTGTCCCAACAGATGCCACCTGGAGAAAAGACAAGCTCTCTCCAGCAAATTCTGCCAAAACTGTAGATTCACAAACAAACAAACAAAAATGATTGTTTTTGTGTTAAGTCACTAAATTTTAGGATGGTTTGCTATGTACCCTAAATATCTAATTTGTTTACATGTTTTAACTGTGGTTGATCATATATTGAAATACAAATAATTTTCATGTACTAATTGTATATCTGCCCACTTTTCCAAACTCTCTTCTTATATTTTGTGTTTATAGAAGGAGGGGGAGTTCTACATAGACAATTCTTTTATCTTCAGATAATAAATTATTCTTATTCTTTATAATCAAATAAAATGTTGATGAAAAGCTGTGAAAATCTCATCCTTGTCTTCCTTATTCCAGATTTAGAGAGGATGCTTTTAAAATTTTACCTTAAAATTAGTAATAGGAGGGGTTCATGGGAGGCTCTGATGGTTAAGCGACTGTCTCTGGCTCAGGTCACGATCTCAGGATCCTGGGGTCAAGCCCCTCATAGGGCTCCCTGCTCAGCAGTGAGTCTGTTTCTCCCTCTCTCTCTGCTGCAGCCCCTGCTTGTGTGTGCTTTCTCTCTCTGTGTCAAATAAATAAGTAAATTTTTTAAAATTAATGATAGGATAATGACATCAGCAAGATGGCAGAATAGTAAGCTCCAGGCCCCTTCTTCCCATGAAGACACCTGTTCAACAATAATATATGGACGAATTACCTTTGTGAGAAATTCAGAAACCAATTGAAAGACTCCTGCACTAAAGTGCACAACCAGTCACATTGGAATTGGTAAGAAAAATCATGGCACTCACTTGCCATAGCTCTTCCTCTTTGCTCAACATGGTGCAATGAGGAGAAAATTTCCAACTCCCTGGATTTTCCCTAGGGAGGGAAAGAAAAGATTGAAACATAAATCCAATGTACAGACTTCTAAGGAGACTGCCTGAGAGATTTGTTTCTGTTCTCCATGAATCCAAGAGCTGACAAAAAAAAAAAAAAAAAATGCTGTGTTGGAGATAACTGAAAACAAAGGTAGTGCTTTTCTATAATACATCCTTACTTATCAGAGTTCCTCTCCCCAGCCCAGTGCAAAATGAGTGGGAGAAAATCCCAAACTCTTGACTGCATCCAACATTTTGCACCCAAAGAATTGGTTTCTTTTTCACCTGTATGGGATCACTGAAGGGGCCTGCATACTCTAGATCCCCAGGGTGCAACTGAGAACAAAAGAAATCTGGGTGGCTTGCTGCTGCTTCAGAGGACTTATGGTACAGCTAGGTGGCCTCCCCCTCAGCGTAGAAAGAGCAAAGTGAAGCATCTGACCTACAATCTAGCTTTTCACAGGAGACTACTTGAGGGACAAGTTTTTGTCTTGCCTGATTTGGTGCACTGATGGGACCCAGAATACTCAGAAGTCTGGATACTCTTGAGAACAATAGAAAGCTGGGTGGCCTCTGGCAGCTTCAGAGAACCTGCAGAACTGCATAAAAACACAAGAGGGAGCAAGAGATTATGAGCTCCTGAGGAAAGACCCCTGCAAAGCCCTCTAACTGGAAGTTTATAGGCACTAGTCCAGAGAAAATGCATCAACAGGAAAAATTCAAGAGGCCTGAAGAATCTCTAATTGTAGTGATTAGTAAAGGCCTTTCCCTACATGAAGCCAGTTCATTAAAACTGGTAGAATGTGCTGTTCCTTCAAATGTGCAGACCCCAACACAAAGTGACAAAGCACACGAAAAGACAAGAAAACATGACCCAATCAAAGGAACAAAATAAATCTCCAGAAACCAGCCCTGTGGAAATAGAAGTATATGAATTATCTGACAAAGAATTCAAAATATTCATCACGAAGATACTTAACAAGCTCAGGAAAATGGTACATGAAAAGAAAAAAAGATGGGAATATCAACAAAAAGAAAGAAAAATTTTAAAAAAGAACCAAACAAATTTGGAGCGAAAAATATAAAAAAAACAAACAAACAAATTTGGAACTGAAGAATACAGTAACTCGATTGAAAAATTCACTAGAGGGTTTTAAAAACAGACTTGATCAGGCAGAAGAAAGAATCAGCACACTCCAAGAGAGGTCACTGAAAAATATCTAGTCAGAGGAGCAAAAAGGTAAAAGAGTGAAAGAAATGAAGAAAGTTTTATGTGTAAGCTTAGCTAGTCTACAGTCCCCAGTTAATCAAACACTAATCTTGTGAAGATATTTTGTAAACATGATTGAAGTCTATAATTAGTTTTCTTTATGTAAAGACATAGGATTCTAGACAATCCAGGTGGACATGATTCAATCAGTTCAAAGCCATTAAAAGAAGAGCCAAGACTTCCTTGAAGATATTAGTAGGATCTTCAATTTATGCCTAAGAGTGCCTACATACCCTTCCTGGGGTTCTGTCCTATGGATTTCAGGCTTATCTATCCAACCTCCATGAGTGTGTACACCAATCTCTTAACAATAAATCTGTTATATAAAAATATATGTCTCCTATTGGTTTGTTTCTTTAGTTTAAACATGATTTATACAAGTTTCTTTTTTTTAAGATTTATTTATTTTGGGGAGAGACAGTGCAGGCAGGGGGAGGGACAGAGGGAGAGGGAGAGAATCTCAAGCAGACTCTACGCTGAGCAGGGAGCTGGTTGTGGGGCTCAGTCTCACAACCCATGAGATCATGACCTGAGCCAAAAAGAGTCAGATGCTTAACCAACTGAGCCACCCAGGTGCCCCAACTTATACATTTCTTAAGCTAAATCCTTAGATCATTCATGAAAGCAGAAAAAACACATGCAGTATGTGTGCCCTCTGTTCCTTGCTGCCTTATTTATATTCCCTGACAGTGATGCCCATGAATACAAAATACCAGCAGATCCATGATGCATGGGAGTTCAGTGCGATTCAAAGTGAGTTTAAAGTAAATACATTAATTCTACAACTAAGTGAGTGAAGGCAGTGATGGCCCCAAGAGAACAAGCTTTCTTTTTGAACCACAACTTGCTTAGAGTACATACTGAAGGTCATTAATGGAGTTCTAAGAAACAAAAATGACCAAGGAGCTTTATCATATCTTTTTTCGGTAGTAGCATTTTCTTCCTTGTGTTAGCTAACCACTTACACTGAGCTCAATAAATATTAGATGCAGAAACACATGAATAAGATACCAAGAATTCAAATATAATAAATTAAAACATATTAGTCTTAGATACTGCATCTTGTTTCATTTGGTTGGACTCTATATTTCTGCATATTTGTAGAAAGCATGCATTTTTTTTGTACCTAAACTTCACTTACAAAATACAAATTTAAAGATAAAATTAAGAACTTTAAGAAAATGGTAACAGATTACTAAATCAAGTGAAGGGCCCTTCTAAGTGCAGGGCCTATGTTGACTGCACAGGTAACATGGCATGAAGCTGACCTATGAAGGTATATCTTACAAAGAGTATGATGTCTAGAGGGAAGGATGATAGAAAAGACTGGGGACTGATGAGAATATTATTGTACTTATTGAACCTAGGGACACTGATATTTCAAAAGGAGGCAATAAATAAAGGATAGATAATGTTTAAAAACACAGAGTTATTAGGACTAATATTTTGTTTGAGGCTTGATATAGTCTGATAACCACCACTTCCTCCTCCTCCCTAGTTCTTAACCAAGAGAGAGTAATCATGAAGAAATATAGGGAGCTCAAAATGAACTATCTGCGTTAATATGTGAAATATAAGACTCAATAAGAAGTAAAATATGAGAATGAGACAAGGACCAGAGGTTGAAATGATGGTTCTTGATTTTTTTCACTCCAAGTAAAGGCATTCAGTGACATAGGTGAGAATTGCCATCATTTATTTAACCAGAGTTAGGGAAGCTGGAACTAAAAAAAAAATCTTAACCGGATCTTCTAGAACTAAGCTTTTCTTGAATGTCTTTCACACTGGTAAGATGAGTCTGTCACAGCTGGGTGCAGTTAGACCCAAGAGGTCAAGAAGAGTGAAAGAGAGAGCAAGCATTATGAGATAGGGCCATGCATAAGCAGTGTTTTTCAACGTATTAACCCATCCAATAGAATACTATAGCTTAGGATTCTGCCCACATTACCAATTGAGTAAATCACCTCTTTTTCCCATAGAGAGGAGCCAATGAAGGTATTAAAATGTTGGCTTAGTAATGTTAATGAGATCTCTGCCCCCACCTTAGTATAAAGGGGAAATCATCTCAAGGAAGCAAGAGGTCAGAGAAATTCTTGGTCTTTCAGATTGATTGGATGTGAGAAGTGAGAGAGATGGTCAAAGATGACTCCATTTTTCTTCCTTGACTGAGTGGAAAGTAGATCATTCAAACAACAGGGATTTATCACCAAGAACATTAAGTAATTAAGGAATTCTGTCTTTGTTTTGTCATGAGAGAATTTATTCTGCCATCTGGAGAATCTCTCACAGCCACAATAAGTGATTGGCAGACTTCCCAATACTCAGACAAGAGGAGTTACAGCCTACATATTTTCATTTTATAGGTATCATCTTTAATAAGTAATAATACATTCTAGTTTCCAGAAGTGGTTTACTTACTACGGTTTCCCTGATCAGCTCTGTCCCATGTTACTTATAAAGAGCTTTATGCTAATAAGAAAACAAGCCAACATTCTCCACTGAAATAAAATATTGACAGAAACTTTTTTAATGAAAAATAAAAATTAGAAAACTTTCTTTTTTTTTTTATAATGATTTTTTATTATATTATGTTAGTCACCATACAGTACATCCCCGGTTTCCGATGTAAGGCTCGATGATTCATTAGCTGTGTATAACACCTGGTGCACCATGCAATATGTGCCCGAAAACTTTCAAATGCTTGGGAATGATAAAATGAATGTTGTTTAATGTAAGGAACTTTCTAAATTATTCTTGTAATCCAGCTACTTATTCCTACTTGCCTATTATTGTGGATTAAGATGTGTAATTGTTTACTTATTTGTATCTCTCAATTATTGCTCAGCAACTGAGTTGAATAGTCCACATGTCACTAATTTTTCTATCCCCATGGCCATTAATAAGCACTACTAATGGTTGAATTGTCCCTACTTTGGACAAGGCACTGCTGGAAGATACTTATAACATCTTAATAAATTTTGCACTGAATCTTAAACACATTTCACATATCACAACAGGTGCATATGGGTACTGTAGTCTGTGACTCAATTACAACAAATACTGTTATCTAAATTCTGATTCCTATTTGCCTATATTTTGGACTCAGATTAACACTTTGCTGTGCAAACCTTAGCATGGACTCTGAAAAATGTTTTGTTCCTTAATTTATTCAATGATGACTTATTAATTGTTTTCTTTGGTTAGGCTGTGTATTATACACTGAAGAGTCAAAGGTGAATACTGAACCTGACCTTTTTAGTATTGGAGAGTAAAGGTTACAGTTTAATAAGAGGTAGATATGTAAAAAATAAACACAGTAGAATTCAGTAGAGTGGAGCCCGTGCAATTTAGAGCACATATTAATCACTTTAGAGTGCAGTGGGGTCTTAAAAGATAGAGCAGCAATCAATCCTACATGAGAGAATAGTTAGGAAAAATATCATAGAGTAGGTATATTTGATCTCAATATTTGGATAAGAATTAAAGTTAGGCAGCCTTGTGAGGAATAGGAGAGAGGGGATCATCATGGTTATATTGCGAAAAGTGTTATGAACATGATCTCTGCCTCTGGAGCTTACTAACTTGATAACTGAATGCTTTCCGTCAGTCTTCTAAGATTTGATGTTAAGTTTCCTGAAGGCAGAGGCTGTGTCTGTCTTGCTCACTCTAATACCTTTAGTGTTTCTACCACAGTTTCTGAGTTAATGCTCAGTGAATATTTGCTCAATGGTAGTAGAATGAATGATTGCATGGCTCAATTCCATATACATTAGGACTTCTAGTACCACTTTGTTTTTTCACACTTTTCTGTTTCTTGATCTTTCTCCATTAATTGTGGTATTTTCTATAGCCATCCCTCTTTTTTCTTTTCTTCCTACTTCAACTTGTCCTTCCATTTTGCCATCTTGGACCTTGGCAGAACTATAACTCATAGATACAGTAAGTGCATGATTGCCCCCTGAATATGTTAGTGCAGTTTCACTGGCCATTTCTGAATGCACTTAAAAATTGGAATGGTTTTCTATTATGACTGCCCTCACTTTAGTCACTGCCCAACATCTTGCAAAGAGAATCTAATAAGGTCAGAAGTGAAAACAAGGAAAATGATAAAGATTAAGAAGTTGAAAGTAGAAAAAGTATAAAAATTTCCAGAGTGAAATAATCAGTCAAAATAATGGCATTCAAAGACCCCAATCCTGGGGGAGGACAAGGAATATCCTTGAGTTCATAAAAAACAAAGATTTTTGAGGACTCTATTAACAAAATTATTGAACAGAAGCTTCATTTTTAGAATTCAGCTGGATATTTGACACCAAACTAGCTGATATTAAAATGGAAATGGCCTCTCTTCACCTCCCAAAAAATCCTACAAGCCACAATTTGGTTATTTTCCATAAGGTAAAATTTTAAAGTATTTATGAGCCCAAACTAAAATTTTTTCTCAGTAAATCCTGCCAGTAATGCATGAAGTCAAAATTCTAAATTAGCAGAAAGAAGAAACAGTTCCTATTGTACCTTAGAAAAACTAACGTGTATAAAAACACCAGTTAACATTGTAACAAATTTGGAAGTCATAGAGTTGTTTAGAAACTCCAGGAGTCAAATAAAGAAAGTTTTAACATGAAAATTGACTTCTGAACGTTGTTCTATATATTAACTTCTTATAACTCAGAACATATTTCCTATAATGCTACTAATCGTGGTTAATAACCAGGATAGTCCACAAAAACACGTCGTTCCCAAAAGAAAAAAATGTTATACTAGATCTTTCAATACTGCTTTATTAGTATAACCAAGTAAATTTCTTCACTTCTTTTTTCCTTAAACCTATCTCATAAGCGATTGTGTAGGCAATCTTCAGTTAGAGATTTTCCCTTGAAAGCTGATCTTAGAAGTTTTGCTGACCTATTACAAATGATTTCAGAGAAGTTGTTGTTCTATAAATTATGGCCTCTTGTGGTTTGAGCCTACCTATTCACTTGCCTATCAAAGACATGAGCAGAAAAAAAAAAATATCTACTTGGACCTAAGGTGTTAGAGTTCATTTACAAATATGTTCTATGAACTGCTTCTAAATGGTGATGACAGGTGGGCTTGACCTGGACCACAGCCTTTACTGATGAATGCCAGCGTACCTAGTAATAATGTCTATCCAATGGATGGAAAAGAAGATCATGAATAGAAGTGGTGATGAAAGCGTCGTCACAAATTGGTTTCAAGATCAACAAAACTGAGAAATGCACAGAGACAACTAGAAAGCTTTCATTTGTCTTCATCACTGCTACTAAGCTGATAGAGGATAATCAAATAACTTTTAGTTATTTCCTCCAGATGACAAACAACATTTTTATTTGTCTGGGTGTATTTTTATAAGGAAAGCTGTGTCTGAAATGCAGTGAGATACTTGAATGAAGATTTGTCTGTATAGATGTTTTATGTGTCCAAGGAGAATTTGGGAGATGGTAAAAAGTTGTAATAGTAGTATTTCTGCTTATTTTTTTGTTATTACCAAAGTGCCACTACCACATTTTGAATTATATTTTAATGTTAGGGATGCTGATTTATTTTCTAATTATTAACATCTTACTGAAGAAGTCAGGGATGAAATGACCTCATAAAATACTTGTATGGTGTATTTTTCAGTGAGTTATGTTATAAATTGCTCCACAATTGACACAAATATATTTTCACATTAGTCTAACAAGTCTAACAGCGTCTGTTAGTTGGTTTTTGAATTATCACAACCATTAAATAACGAAATTGAATTTATTCCCTAAAGATCTCTAACTGAAAACATTTTCTATGATTTTAACGGAGAAACAAAGGTGAACCAAGAACAACTTTAGAGTGAGATAGTGAGGAACTGCAAATCCCAGGTCAGTCTCATCTGTGCCCGTTTCTGAATTCCACTTTATTATTCAGCTACAGTGAATCTGGCATTTATTGATCTGACACGAATCCCCGAGGCATGAATCTGTGAGTGAATGAGGGTCATTTGTTAACTGTTCATGGTATGTGTATTTAGGGAAGTTATAGGTTGACATTTTGCTTAGATGGCTTTTAGTGTGTATCTTCCTCTGTCAAACAAAATACAAAAGCCTTTGGTTTGGTTGGAGACAAGGAGCACTAGTTTAAGAACAGGTTGTGAGTTGGAAGGAATATAGAATTTCAAGTTAGGCTGGAAGACACTTACCAGCTGGGTGACTTTCGGTAGTCAAACACTCTGAAATTCAATGTCGCATTGACTTCACAGCATGCTGTGAAGGCTCAGGAGGCCAGGTATATACAGCTCTAAGGCACCACAAATCTGATGCTTCCTCTACCTCCTTTCTCTCTGTCCTGGTACTACAGCTTATCTCCTATAGTCTGCACCTAAGCCCTTTAGAAAATTTTGCTTCCTAATGATTTTATTCTTCATGGTTCCCTGAAAATCTACCCACAATTCCTCAAGCTCTAATTTGGCAAATTGTCACCTCTTTTGTCCTCTTCATTGGATAGGCAAAACTCGATAATTTTATATACTGGTGCTTTTTTACAATTTGCTTGCTTTTTGTGGGAACGAGAAAGATCTGCCCTGGAAAGTGATTCTTGTTGGAGGGTTCCTGCTGCAAGCAAGAGAGTCAAGTTATTTTTTTCTTTTTGTTTATTTCTACTTAGAATTCTCAAGTGAATAATTATTTAAAGACCACAATGTCATCTGTAGAATGTTGGTAAGTGAGATGCCGTATTGTGCTCCCTTACGCCCGTCCCAAGAGAAATATATTAAACACAGTTCTGGAGATATTGAGTACCTTACTGAACTGAAAAAAAAAGTGTGTATCGAGTACCTATTAATGTGTTGGTCTCTGTGCTGGATACGAGGGACACAAACATATTCTCTGTATTCTCCAAGGTAGCTTTCATAATCAGACAGACCTGCTGCGTAGCAATTACAATGCAGTGAAATGAAATGCTTGCAGTATGACAGGTAGGTGTTGAAGTGTGCTTCAGGAAGGGTTCACCCAAGGAGTAAAATTTAAGTTCATGATTAAGTTAGAGTTTGCCTTTCAAAGGCTGGGATAGGGTAGGTGAGATAATTGCATTTTAATCAGAGGAAAGAAATGACATATGTAAAAGTAAGGAGCCAAGCATGAGGCTGGCATTTCCTGGGAATGACAATTAGTTCAGCATCAGCAGAGCCTAGGATGTGTGTGGGAGAAGGGTAGATTAGATTCGACAGATAGGCAACAGCTGTGTCATGACGGGGAGTCTATGAAACTTTTATACCAGAAAATTTACTTGATCAGATTTGCATTTTATAAATAGCACCCTGTAGGCAGTGCTTGTAGGGGTTGGATTGTAAGGAGTCAAATCTGAAGTTAGAGGGTCCATTTTCTAGGCTAGTGCAAATAATCTCCAGGCAAAAGTTAACAAAGGATGGCAGAACTTAGAGAGAAGGGCCCAGGTGTGGATGGTGCCCGTCCACACTAAGATCATGTACTTGAGAAGTATGTACTTCAGTAACATGCTTAGCCTTTCTAAGTTTCTGTTTTCTCATTCTTACAAATTATGTTACTTACCCTACAGGGCTGCAGGAAAAAATTGAGCAAGATACTATATATAATATAGTAACTAGGAAATAATACATTTGCAATGATTGGTATGTAAGTGGTAGTCTAGAATGTATAGTCTTGTACTTGCATAGACAGAGTCAATTGCCAAGTTGCCTACCACTCACTTATAGAAAATCAGCTTTGGAGAGATATGGTTTCAATTCTGGACATGTTTAGTTTGAATTACCTGTGGGACAATCAGGTGGAGATGTCCCATAGATTTTGAATATGCGGGTGTGTGGAATGTATAAATCTGGTCGGAGAGCACATTCTTGAGGAGCACATATTCTTCTATTCCTCATTGGCCTCTAGTCCTCCATTTTTATGAGAGAGCAATATTAGAAAGGCACATACAGCTCTCTCTTTACTCATTTCTCCAACTAGTTGGAATGGAGAAATGGGGGCCCAGTAAGTATAGTTCAGGCCTCAGGTTCTTCCTTCTCCCTTAGTTTTTATTCTCTCTCTTTGTCCTTTTGACATTGGTCCACGTGCACCTGTTTGCCTGATTCAGAGGTGTGTGTGTATCTGTGGATGATCAAAGCCTCCAGACATGCACAGGGACAGTAGTAAGTTTGCCATGATGTCAGGTACTGAGTTGGCACTCACTGTTTCATTGGATAAGTGTGACAAAGACAGATGATTGTGGAAATATAAATTATAATCATATAGGACAGACTGAGAAAAAAACAGCAAGAAATAGCAGTGACCGTGACAAAAATGGGTTGATTTTAGAGCTGATGCAAGGGAATAGGTTATAAAGTTCTGTTAAATTATTCTTAAATTATATGTTAATAAAATCCCTCAACACATTGTTTGACTAAAACCAGATTGCTGGAGGCACTGAACCAGGATAGCCAAATATACTCAGGGGCAAGTTGATGTGGAAGTATCTCTTAAAAAGACACAGCTCATCCACTTTAGGGAATAAGTAAATTTTCAAGTGCTTTATTGGGAGACAGAAATGAGGAAGAAGAGTGGAAAATAAAACTGCCAGTGTAATAGTGATATCTCTGAGAAGTAGAAAGAAGGCAATAAGCTCCCACATGGGGACTTTCTCTTTCCATATGGAATCATCAAACCTCTCCATTTATCATTTACCCAGGCCACATCCTTTTTTTGTGTGTGTCCTGGGACATTCAGAAGAGTCTGATATATTTTAAGTTCCCACAGACAACTTGTTTTCTCCTCATGCATATGGAAGACATAAAACTCACTGAATATTAGAAATATAGTAGTCAGTCAAAATAAATTATTATTAGGAAGAATATGATCGCGTGGCTGGGTGGTTTAGTCGATTAAACCTTTGACTCTTGGTTTTGGCTCAGGTTATGATCTCAGGATCGTGAGATTGAGCCCTGACTCAGAATTGACACTCAGCATGGAGTCTGCTTGAAATTCTTTCTCCCTCTCCTCCTGCTCATCCCCCCTACTTGTGCTATAAATAAATAAATAAATTTTTTAAAAAGATTTTGTTTATGAGAGAGAGCTCACGTGCCACTTAAACTAAGTACCTTACATGCATCATTCAAATTTATTTAAACCAGTCCTTTGAATTTAAAGATATGATTTCCCACATGGCAGCTGAAGAAACAGATCCAGACAGTTAAGTAACTTGCCAAAGATTTTACATGTCATAGGAAACAGAGTAATGACTTCATCTGACTTCAAAGTCATGGTCTTAAATTTTATTACTTTATATCTCATGCAAATTCTTACTTAGTCAACACTAACAATGTGACAAAGTTAAAATAGTGGATAATTGAACCCAGAAAAATATAATGGTGTGTATTAAGACAGATAGGCAAAGAGTAACAGAGCTCCTGCCCTGAAAGTTTAATAACCTTGGGGTATTGGGAGTTTCTCTCCTCCAAACTCTCAGGCACACAACTTAACACTTAAAACTGGTTAATACAGACCAAACAGATCAAGAAACTCATGGGAGATCTATAGGCAGCAAGGAAGAGACAATAAAAACAAGCGCAACAAATAGATTTATATCAGCCGAAGAAGTGGCAAGGTCAGGTGGGTTGTTCTGCCTCATGTGTAAAAACCTGTGTTTAGGATTATTCATGTTGGAGAATAAGATCACAGCTCACTAAGAGTTTTCACTTACTAAGAGACTGATAGTGTCAGAATTGGGGGGTAGCAATGTAGCGTCAAGGCAAGTATGTTTGAAAGCGTGTGCTTACTAAGGATATGAGTGATTGCTATGAATAGTGAATGTCCAACAACTTCATGTTAAGAGCTGGATGCCACAAATGGCAAACCAGATAAAATAGCTGAGGCCACTGTGTTGCCAACGAGATTGGAAGCTAAAGAAGACACCCCCCCCAACAAAGGGACGTTATTTGTTCTCCAGGGGTTTATTAAGCATGATGGAGGCAGGCAGCCAGTAACTTCTCAGCTTCTTCATTTCAGGAGCAGGTAATGAATTTTAATTAGTGAGGAAGACAGCTTTCCACTAAGGAGAAGAAAGCAAAGAAAACAGGAACATCAGTGTGCATGGAGGGTATGTTAAAGCACATAACACTCCTTATTAATGCTGAATTAATGGGCAACATTCTTTGCCCTCTGCTCTTCTGTAACATAAAAATAAAAACAAAAACTGGAAAAAATGTGCTACAGAATGTGGGAAAAAGAAAAGAAAGTGTTGCTAAGGTTGATAAACAGGTTATCCTAGATCACAGGGTCTTTGAGACATTGAGTATCACTCTTAATCAATAGTAATTGATGGTGGCACATTCTCAACAGTGTTTGCTCTGCCTACTGAACATTCTGACAGTCCTCTCTGTACTAGAGAATGAATGGGATAGCTCTATGTGAGATGGAGTTTCTTCCCCCTCCCCCCAGCCAGGTGTTTTAATTAAGCCCCAAACCCCTTGCGTTGGCTATCTGTGAGAATTTGGAGAGAGTAGAAAATATAAAGGTGAGATATGACTTGATTCATTGTTAGCTAAGTTTTTCTCCCTAATTTAGAGTCTGTGTGTGCATGTACACAAGCCCTTGTGTATGTGAGTATATGGGAAAGGAATATCGATTATGGTACTGTTGGATCAGAAGTTGGTTTTGACCATACAGAATAGGGACCTTCTGTTCCATCGCCCTCTGCTAGATTTTATCAGTGAGATAGGAGGTGATGATAAATGTCTTGGTTTCATGCTTTCCTGACAATTCTTCATGACCTCTTTAATCTGCCAAGCCTGTTTGGTTAAGGAATGAAGCCTGCTCTTAGAAACTAGAAACTTGGTTTTTAATAATCTAAAACAGCAGACTAGTATTTTTCAAGTTACAGCTGAAGTCCAATGGTGAGCCAGGAGGGCCTTCCTAATAGGTCAGGAAATTATTCAGAAACACTAGTGTTTTCTTGAAATTATTATATAAAAATAATGTACAATTCCATTCAGTCTGTTTGAGGTTAAGACCAAGAGGTACCTGCTTCGGATACTGCAAGTTGGGGCACACAAACTAATATTAGTTCATCTATTAGCAGAATTTGATGAGATGATGGTCTAGTATTCGATTACATTACACAATGAAAATGTTCCTATTATACATTTATGCCTATAATTGGAATTCTTCTGATTTTCTATGAATTACTAGTGTTTCCTTGATTTCCATAGGCTGTTAGCTATGTGTAATTTCCATAAGGCACTAGTTTTGCCTTAGAATGGTAAATATAGTTAGTTTATCATTGTTCCTACTGGAAATTTGAGAAAGACAATTCTTGGTTAGGCATAATTGTTTCCTTCGTCACAAAGTTTTGAGCATCCCTGCCCTTCCTGCCCTTTAAATGCCAGCAATGCATCCCAGACAGCCTGCTAATCAAGACTCATCCCCAATTCAGCGGTTGTCTAAGTGGGTATTATTGCCTCTGGTTGAAAATTAGTTTACTAATTAATATCAATAAAAATTGTGGTGCATTATTTACTTAACTCCAAAATCTGCACAGATGAACATGGGCCCTTTATTTCTTAATAAAATATACTTGTGTTACCAAAAGGTATAGTGTAAAAGATGGTATTTTATAAACAATAGGATATTAAATATTCTTCCAATTGTGCTTCTACTGAAAACATCATCAATGTTGTGTACCTATAACTATACGCTATTAAGATAATGTGAAATATTACTAGGCAGTGTTGTGGTTTGAATTGTGTCCCCCAAAAAGACATGTTAAAATCCTAACTCCCTATACTTTGACCTTTGGAAATAGGGTCTTTGTAGATGTAATCAAGTTAAGATGAGACCATACAGGATTAGGGTGGGCTCTAATCTATTATGACTGGTGTCCTTATAAGAACAGGAGAAAAGACAGGGAGAGACATCCAGATAATGCCATGTGGTAGCAAAATAAGAAATTGAAGTGAATGCCAAGGATTGTAGGCAGTTGTCAGAAATTAGAAAAAGGCAAAGAAGGATCATCTTTTAAAGCCTTCAGAGAAAGCATAGCATTGCCAACTCCTTTATTCCGGAATTCTAGCTTCCAAATTTATGAAAGAATAAATTGCTGTTATTTTAATCCACTCAGCTTATAATGATTCGTCATGGCAGCTCTAAGAAACTAAGACAGGTTACCTAACTTCTCTATCTAACCAATTCTTCATGTGTTAAATGGGACTAGTAGAATAGTGTTGAGCAATTTTAAGCTAATATTTATAAAGCACTTGAAATTAACATATAATATATGATTGCCACATAATTAGAGCTATAAAATATAGGTACATGAATTAACATTATACCACAATTTTTCTTTCTGGGGTAATTACTTTTTAATCCAGGTATTGGCAAACTATGGCTAACAGACCAAATCCAGACTGCCACCTGCTTTTATAAATAAAGTGGGTTTATTTTTTTGAATGGAGTCTTATTTGTTTAAATATTGCCTACGACAGTTTTTGTGCTATAACAATAGAGTTATAATTGCCACAAAGGCTGTATTGCTGACAAAGCCTAAAATACTTACTCTAGGTTTTAAGAAAAAGTTTTCCAGCTCCTACTATAGATCATCAAATCTGTTATATGTGTTCTTTTTCTTGTTCTATTTTGAATAATTCAATGATTTATAGATGTAGCTAGCTGCAGGTTTCCTACAACTTTTTTTTTCTTTTTTTCCTCTAGAATTTGAGCTCTATTCCAACTTAAAGTGGGAATGAATAGGGCAGGCAGACTGTTGGGGCACTTAAACCACATAAGTTCATAATAATTAAGAGTTGAAGGCCATTAATTGAGACCCTTAATAGAACTGATGACTAAAATGAGAACTAAAATAATACATTTTTATTGTCTTCACATTTGCTAATGGGATTTTATCTAATAATTACTCATGAGAGTTTAGTGAACTTCTAACTAGAAACCATATTTTTCTATTGAGAATCGCTTTTCTTTAAAGAAATTTTTCACGCTATTGATTCTCATATCTAATACTGCTGAATGAATTAAACAAAACAGTAAAATAAAAGTAATGACCCCAAACTCAGGGGTAAATTTATAAAGTGAAAATTACCAGCTCTTAAAGCAAAAGCATGGGTGATAAAATCATTAGTGAGGAGATTTATTGGGGCCATTGTCGCAGTGTTTGATATGCATGTACTCAGTGGGGAAACAAGATTCTTATTTTCAGAAAGTCAAGAGTCCACACCTCAGCAATCTACAGGGAGTTGATAATCTTCATGTTGCAGATATGGCTGATTTTCAGGTTCTCACCACAGACTGTTCTTTCTTTTCTTTTTTTTTCTTTTTTTTTAGTCAAAAACAATTTTTATTTTGACTGTTCTGTGAATTTCTTTTTTTTTTATGATTTTTTATTATATTATGTTAGTCACCATACAGTACATCCCCGGTTTCCGATGTAAAGCTCGATGATTCATTAGTTGCGTATAACACCCAGTGCACCATGCAATACGTGCCCTCCTTACTACCCATCACCAGCCTATCCCATTCCCCCA
>NW_024426774.1:27799459-27801094 GCF_017311325.1 Ursus maritimus | reverse complement strand
ACCCCTGCCCCCTCTGAGGCCCTCAGTTTGTTTCCTCATAGTCCATAGTCTCTCATGTTTCATTCCCCCTTCTGATTACCCCCTTTCCTTATCCCTTTCTTCCCACCGATCATCCTAGTTCTTATGTTCCTGTAGGATGAGAGAAACATATGATAGCTGTCTTCTCTGCATGACTTATTTCACTTAGCATTATCTCCCAGTCCTCCGTCCATTTGCAGCAAATGCTGAGAAATCTTTCTTTGATAGCTGAGTATTCCATTGTATATATGGACCACATCTTCTTAATCCAGTCATCTGTTGAAGGGCATCTCAGCTCCTTCCACGATTTAGCTATTGTGGACATTGCTGCTATGAACATTGGGGTGCATATGGCCCTCTCTCACTACGTTCGTATCTTTGGGGTAAACACCCAGCAGTGCAATGGCTGGACCATAGGGTAGCTCAATTTTTAACTTTTTAAGGGACCTCCACACTGTTTTCCAGAGTGGCTGTACTACAACTTGCATTCCCACCAACAATGTAGGAGGGATCCCCTTTCTCCACATCCTCTCCAGCAATTGCTGTTTCTTGCCTTGTCTATTTTTGCCATCTCTAACTGGCGTAAGGTGGTATCTGAGTGTGGTTTTGATTTGAATTTCCTGACGGCTAATGATTTTGAACATTTTTTCATGTGTCTGTTAGCCATTTGTATGTCTTCATTGAAAAGCGTCTGTTCATATCTTCTGCCCATTTTTTTGATTTGTTATTTGTTTCTTGTGTATTGAGTTTGAGAAGTTCTTTGTAGATCTTGGATACTGAGTCCTTATCTGTAGTGTCATTTGCAAATATCTTCTCCCCATTCCGTGGGCTGCCTCTAGTTTTTTTTTTTTGACTGTTTCTTTGGCTGTGCAGAAGCTTTTTATCTTGATGAAGTCCCATAAGTTCATTTTTTATATTTTGCTTCTCTTGCCTTTTGGGGATGTGTCATGAAAAAGTGCTGCTTTGGCCGATGTCGTAGAGGTTGCTGCCTATGTTCTCCTCTAGATTTTGATGGATCCCAGTCTCACATCGAGGTCTTTCATCCATTTGGAGTTTATCTTTGTGTATGGTGTGAGTGTGGTCAAGTTTCATTCTTTTGCATGTAGCTGTCCAATTTTCCCAGCACCATTTATTGAAGAGATCAATTTTTCCCACCGGATGTTTTTTCCTGCTTTATCAAATATTAGTTGCCCAACGATCCGAGGGTCCACGCTTGCTGGCTCCTATTCTGTTCCATTGGTCTATGTGTCTGTTTTTGTGCCAGTACCATGCTGTCTTTTGTGATCACAGCTTTGTAGTACAGCCTCGAAACCGGGTATCAGATGCTCCCCAGCTTGTTTTTCCTTTTCTCAACAGTTCCTTATGATTCGGCCTTTTCTGGTTCCGCTTGCATCCCAGGGATGAATCCCACTTGGTCATGATGGATAATCCTTTTAATGTACTGTTGGATTCTATTAGCAAGGATCTTGTTGAGGATTTTCGCGTTATATTCATTAGGGAAATCGGTCTGTACTTCTCCTTTTTGAGGGGGTCTTTGCCTGGTTTGGGGATCAAGGTAATATTCGCCTCATAGAATGAGTTTGGTAGCTTTCCTTCTGTTTCTATGTTTTGAAATAG
>NW_024426774.1:27797542-27798760 GCF_017311325.1 Ursus maritimus | reverse complement strand
TTTTCCTTGTGGTTGAGTTCCAATTTCAGAGCGTTCTGAGAATATGCAGGGGATAATTTCAATCTTTTGGTATCGGTTGAGACCTGTTTTGTGTCCTAGAACATGGTCTATTCTTGAGAATGTTCCATGGGCATTAGAATAGAATGAGTATTCTTTGGTTCTGGGGTGTAGTGTTCTCTATATATCTATGAGGTCCAACTCATCGAGTATGGCATTCAAAGCCTTTGATTCTTTGCTTAGTTTTTGCCAGGGTGTTCTGTCTATTTCTGATAGTGGAGTGTTGAGGTTCCCTACTATTAATGTATTTTTACCTATATGTCTCTTTATTCTGGTTAAGAGTTGGCTTGTGTATCTTGCTGCTCCCCTGTTGGGGGCATATATATTTATAATTGTCATATCCACTTCTTGAATACTTCCCTTAAGAATAATATAGTGCCCTTCTGCATCTCTAACTATAGTCTCTAGTTTAAAATCCAATCTATCTGACATGAGAATTGCTACCACAGCTTTCTTTTGAGGTCCATTTGCATGAAAGATGGTACTCCATCCCCTTACTCTCAGTCTGAATGTATCTTTGGATTCGAAATGGGTCTCTTGTAGACAGCAAATGGATGGGTCATTTCTTTTTATCCAATCTGCAACCCTGTGGCGTTTATGGGAGCGTTTAAACCATTTACATTGACACTAAGAACTGAGAGATAAAACTTTAATGATGCCATGTTGCCAGTAAAGTCTTTGTTTGTATCGGTTGTGACTTTCTGTTCTGTATCACTCTTGATGCATTTTTACCTTTATAGAACTCTCCTTAATATCTCCTGTAGGGCTGGTTTCGTGGTTACGAAATTGGTTAATGACTGGCGATTCTGGAATGTCTTTATTTCTCCATCAATTCTGAATGACAGCCTTCCTGGATAAAGGATCCTTGGCTGCATGTTTTTCTCTGAAAGAGCTTTAAAAATGCCCCCCCCCCAACCCTTTCTCTCATTCCAGGTCTGTGTAGACAGGTCTGATGTAATTCTGATGCCTTTGCCTTGGTCCGTGAGAAATTTCTTTGCCCTGGCCGCTTTCAATACTGTATTCTTGGATCTAATATTTGCAAAATGCACTATGACGTGACGTGGTGTAGGTTTGTCATGGTTGAGCTTGGGAGGGGTCCTCTCTGCCTCTTGGACACAAATGTTTGTTTCCCTCACTAGATTAGGGAAGTTTTCAGCTACA
>NW_024426774.1:27667673-27796521 GCF_017311325.1 Ursus maritimus | reverse complement strand
GCTGTGAGCCGGTATTTCCAGGCTTTTGTTCTCTGGCGGCTTTCCCTGGCGGTCTGTTGTGCCTCTTCTGAGAGTCAGAGCGGCAGCGGCCGAATTTCAGCCTCTGTCACAGAACAGAGGGATTGCGGCCCATTCTCCACTGATGTTCTGGCCACTTTAACTCTGTTACTGTTCGTGCTGCTCAACCCTGCAGCGTCCCGGGATGTGTGCCCCACACCCGGCGTCCCAGCCCTCACTTCCAGGCCTGGCGCGTCTCTGTCCTTTGTGTTTCTAACACCGCCAGCCGCCAGCCGCCCCCGCATGTTCCTGGAGCTCCCGGTTTCAGTCTGGGTCCAGCGAGCACACCACAATTCCAGAGTTCCGTGAGATGCCTGGTGGCGTGCGCTCCCGGCTCTCGGTCTCAGTCTGCTCTCTCGCGGATGCCGGTCCGCGAGTTCGCCCGCTCCCCCGTGCAGGTGGCTACTGCTTTCCAGCACCCGACGCGGCGGCTCCCTCCCCCTTCCATTTATCTTCCGATATCTGTGCACGGTTTCACGGCTCCCTGCTGCGTACCTCAATACTCAGCACTGGAGATGTTCATTTGTAGAGATCCAGATGTATCTTCCTGCGTCTCAGGCTGGTTCCATGGTTGTTTAGGCTGGTCTGGTACCTCTCCAGCTCGACTCAGGAGACCGGCTGAAAAAAGTGTCTCCTACTCCTCCGCCATCTTAACTCCTCCCATACTGTTCTTTCTAACCCTAAAGAAAGTGAAAGTTGGAGGTTGAGGTGGGCCTGTCACTCAATTTTTTCCCTATCTTGAAATCTATGTATGAAAGGAAGGGCAATTATAAGTGGTTACTTTCTTTTCTTTTTTTTTTTTTTTAATTATTTATTTGACAGAGAAAGAGAGGGAGAGAGAGAGGGCACAAGCAGGGGGAGCAAGAGAAGCAGGGAACGCAGGGGGCTTGATCCTATGACCCCACGACCATGACCTGAGCTGAAGGCAGATGCCTAATGACTGAGCCACCCAGGCGCCCCTATAAGTAGTTACTTTGTACACATGTTCGTTCAACTCTGCGTGAAGCTTATTATTTTGTAATGACCAGTTTGTCTCCTTGAAGGCACCTGATAGGGTGTAAAGGACACCCTGATTATGCTGTAAAGGATAGAACATTTCACTAAGTAATAGGTTTAAGAGATCTCAACCAATGGTAGGCCCTTAGATCAGATGACTATGAACATTGAATTACCTGGAGGTTATTTGGGGTTTCCACCTACTCTTATATGATCTGCAACATTCTGAGACCTAAAACTTCAAGGCCTTCTGAAAAATTATTCAAATCGTTTGTAAGGCATGACAGTCAGACCTAATTAGTGATGTACTTTATCTGTGAATCAATATGCAGCCATCAACTGAGAAATTTTAACCCATTGCCCAAAGGTTTTTATCCAAATTGGGTAAACTTAAGGATCATTTATTCAACAAATACTTATTAAACACATTAATTAGGAGACACTGTGCTAACTTATCTTCTAGCGAAGAGAAAGAGAGAGTAAACAAAAGAAATAACTTAAATAACTATTTTAGAAGGTGTTAAGGTCCCATGGAAATAAAAGTGAGAAGGATGATCTGATTGCTAGAGCAGGGTGGAGAGTTGGCATTTAAATAGGATAATCAGGGAAGGCTTCGCTGTGAAAGTAACTGCTTAGATCTAAAGGACAGTTAATCAAACATCATTTTGGGGGATCTGTGTGTCCACAGCAACCAAAGATAAGTGTTGGCTCTGTCTCTAGCTTAAATGAGTCATTAATAAAAACTGTAGCGCTTGTTTCCATAGAATGGGGAAGCTCACAATGAGCTTCTATTAGGATTTTTAATGAAAGGCGTTAGCAATCAGAGCACTTTGACTGTTTTTAGTGATAGAATTGAGGGGGAATGTTTTTGGCACTAGAACTGAGGACTTTAGCCAATGTCCCCAGATCTTTAGATACAGCCCCTCCCCCACAATTACGTATTTACAGGACCACAGATAAGCACACAATCTAAGTTAAAACGATGTGGTTTAATGTTATGCTAATGAAACTTCAAGTCTTCTAAATTGAACAAAACAGAATACAGACGGAGGTAAAGTATTACTTTTATGACTGATTCAGTCTTATTTTGAATGTGTAGTAAAATAAGAGAGCTCTATAGGCTGAACCTCACAACTGTACAGACCATGTATCTCCCAGAGGCAGCTGTGGATCAGAGCAGGCTCTCCCTACATGGAAATGTTTCTTAAAATACACGCTTCCTAAGAAAGAAGGCAGACCTGAGCTGAACATTCCCAGATGATTTTCCCCCTAAACTGACAATGCAGGTATGTGACTTCATCTCCCCAAGACCAGAAAACATAAAGGAATGGAAAAGGGGCAAATATGTCTTAATAATTGAGCTCTGTTAATATGGAAGGTGGTATTTTAGGATTGGTGACTAAGCAATTGTCCTAACATGGTCCTATTTAGAAGCTTTGGAAATGCCACTTAATAAAAGTGGTACACATCCATACCTTGTCACATTCAATCATGCGATGGGCATGTCATCTAATAATAATATGTCAGCTACACATTTAGATTGAAAACTTGCGGATTTAATTAAATGGTTATATGCTGTCTCATAATTACCAAATACTGGATGAGTGACAGGATTTTTCATTTCATGGTCGATGTTGGGTGCTTGATGAACATGTAACATGTAGAGGTAGCAATTCTTAAAAGTGGTACAGAATGTGAAGGATACTTTGCAGCCACTAATAAGGCAAGAGGAAACATGTTCAGAGAACTATATCTCATCTTTGAAAAGAAAAAGTTATGTGAGGAGAGAGGAGAGAAAATGAATACTAGTGTAGGTCCCTGAGGACATGATAGTTAAGAATAGGCCAATTAATGTATGTGTTTCCAAAATACTTTTGGAAATAAAATGATGCTGGGTTGAGCTGTGGGATAAAACAAGAAGTGGAACAATATTGCTATTCAAGAATAGGTTTTAAATGTGCTGTTGTGACACAAAAAAACTTCAGTAAACTTTGTATCATTTTATTGTTTTCATTAAACTCTCTTAAATCAACAGATTTAATATAGTTTATTGAAAGAGCGTACATGTCAGGGGAGGCTAAGTTTATTTTATTTTTTTTAAATATTTTATTTATTAATTAGAGAGAGAGAGAGGAGAGGAAGAGCACAGAGGGAGAGTAAGAGGGAGAAGCAGTCCTTACTGAGCAGGGAGCCCGATGTAAGGCTTGATCCCAGCACCCTGAGGTCATGACCTGAGCAAAGGCAGTCGCTTAACCGACTGAGCCACCCAGGTGCCCCATGGGGGAGGCTAAGTTTAAATGATAATTACTTAAAACCTTGAAAAACAGAAAAAAGAATATTTAAATGAACAAAGGATAGGTAATGTTTGATGTTAATGTTAATAAATGATGAATACATTCTTTTAAGATTCACAGGTAAAATATTTAGTGTATAGTAAAGCGTTGTGAATTGGCTGAAATGATAGGACATTGGATGTGGTATATTTTGGTAAAAAAAAAAGAACAATGTGAAATATCAAGTCGTTAAATATGTGCATAAGGAGGACTATGAATCCAAAACAAGTGAGGATTAGACAGAGTTACCTGATAAACTAAATTTAAGACTAAGATAAGATAAGGGAATATAATGAATAAGAGGTTAAAACTGTCACAGTGAACTTGAAAAACAATGAGACCTCTCTAGAGATGCATTAGGCAAGGATGTTTGATGGTTAAGCTTCATAAATTAGTAATAGTAGCCAAAAAGAAACTTAGGTAAGAGCGAGTTGCCAGAAAAGAGTACAAGGTAATGAAGGCATTTTGTGTAGTGTATTAAAAGATTTTAAAGCCTGGGCCAAGTTTGCTAGGAGAGTTAACTCACATAAGGATAATCATTTCTTTTGCCCTAAAATTCACATTTAAGAATTTCCCAGAACTTTGAAAATACCAATTATCTTAGTTCTTTAGATCTATTTCTTCACCTCTTCTTCCTTCCTCCTCATCAGCCTTCCCCCTTCCCTCTTTTTCTACTCTTTCTCCCTCTTTTTGTTTTTCTACAAGCTATTGTGTTCCATCTTTTCAAGAGTTTTAGTTAGAGAAAAAAACTGCTGTAAGTAGGCCTGGATAACTCAAGTGCTGTCAGAAGAGAAAAAGATTCAAGATGACCATAAGAGCATGTTTACATTTACAATTTCCTTCTCTTGAAATTTTTAGGTTAGAATTCAATTATGCATTTAAGGGAGGGGTTAAAAACTGGCATAGCTCTCATCCCCTACTTAATTCTTCTCTCAGAAGCAAAACCATATGATTCTGAGGAAGGAGAAGTTGGTTACTGCTGTTCTCTTGTTTTGTAGGAGTTCTTCATATGTTCTGCATGGATAGATAGGAATTCGGGATATTCTGAATCTTTTGTTGGATATTTGTATTGCAGATATCCCCTCAAAATCTACATGTATGTTGCATTTTTTTAATTTTAATTGTGTGCTTTAACAAACAGGAATTAATTTTGATAAAGTCAGTTTTTAAAAATTTGCTTATGGTTGATGCTCTTTGCATATTTTTTAAAAACATCTTGCCTAGGCTAAGGGATATGAAGATAGTCTCCTATGCTTTCTTTTAATTTTTTAGTTTTTAATTTTTCAAATTTATATCTACATTTAATATGAAATTGATTTTTTGTCAATGTTCTGGAATAGAGGTCCAAGTTCTTTTTCCACATAATCAGTTGTTCTAGTATCATTTATTAAAAAATGAATATTCTCTCTCTAATGTGTTTTAATGAATACTTTTTCATAAATTTAGGCCTATGTATGTGATCTGTTTTCTGTGTTTGTCATCTATTTGCCTGTCCTTGTGCTAATACCACAATGCTTTTATTATTGTAGCTTTTAAAAAGATTTGCCATCAGTTATGGTAAGTCTTTTAACTTTGTTCTTTGCCTTCAAGAGTCCTCTGACTTTTCTTTTGCATCTCCATTTAAATTTTCAAATCATCCTGTCAATTCAGTTGTATTTGTTGACAATAAATGTCATTTTTATAATATTAAATTTTTCAATCCTTAGACACATATATTCCCCAATTTATTTAGGTCTTAATTTTTTTTTTTTTAAGATTTTATCTATTTATTTGACAGAGAGAGACAGCCAGTGAGAGAGGGAACAAGCAGGGGGAGTGGGAGAGGAAGAAGCAGGCTCCCAGCGGAGGAGCCCAATGCGGGACTCGATCCCAGAACACTGGGATCACGCACCGAGCCGAAGGCAGACACTTAGTGACTGCGCCACCCAGGCTCCCCTAGGTCTTAATTTCTTACAGTAAAGCTTTCTAGCTATTCATATAGAGGTCATGCACTTCTTTTATTAGTATTAAGTATTAAATTTTTTGGTGACACTATAAATGGATTTGATTTTTAATTTAATTTCCCAAATATTTATTTTTATTATATAGAAACAATGATTTTTTTAGCCTCGTATACTTATGATTTGCTGTATTTGTTTGATTCTAATAGTTTATATGGATTGCTTAGATCTTTAAGTACTTTTTAAACTAAAAAGTAGTTTATAGGTTAAAAATTGTAAATAACAATTTTATTGCAATTAATTATAAATGCTGATTTTTTTTTTGCAAATCATTGCAAATATGATTTTTTCCCTTTAAACCTTAGATCTTATATTTTCCTTACTGAGTTTACTGAGAAGATTAGTATAGTATTTACCACAAATATGAAGTTTACTGTAGGTTTGTTTGTTTTTTGTAGATATTCCTTGTCAGATTAAAAAAATTCCCTTCTGGGACGCCTGGGTGGCTCAGTCGTTGAGCGTCTGCCTTCAGACCAGGGCATGATCCCAGGGTGCTGGGATCAAGCCCCACATTGGGCTCCCTGCTCTGCTGGGAGCCTGCTTTTTCCTCTCCCACTCCCCTTGGTTGTGTTCCCTCTCTCGCTGGCTGTCTCTCTCTCTGTCAAATAAAATAATAAATAAAATCTTAAAAAAAAAAGAAAGAAAAGAAAAATTAAAAAAAAAGATTTATTTATTTACTTGGGGTGGCAGAGGAAGAGACTCTTCAAGCAGACTCCCTGCTGAGCATGAAGACTGCTCCAGGGCTCAATCTCAAAACCCATGAGATAATGACCTGAGTTTAATGGACTGAGCCATATAGGCACCCCAGGAAATTCTGTTTCATTCAAAGGTTACTAAGAATTTTTATCAGGCAAATTGCTATTCTTTCTTCATTTGTTTTTCTGCATCTGTTAAGATGATCATACAACTTTTCTTTTTTTTAATAATAATTTGGTGAATTGTATTACATTATTTTTAATTGTTAAACCCATATTCTTAACTGGAAGATATGTACTTTGATTATTTTTTGTGTATCATGGAATTAGATTTGCCAATGGTTTACTAAGAAGTTTTGCACCTATAACATGAGGAATATTTGAAGGATTTACTGGTGAAGTCAACTTTGTCTGAAATTATCACAGTAGAAAGGATTTAATTTCTTTAATTACAGGTTCAATTTCTTTAATAAGCATAGGATTTCTCAAGCTTTCTTATCCTTTTGTATCATTTTAGTAAGTTTTTCAAGTAATTTGCCTATTTATCTTAATTTTAAAATATTGACATAAACTTATTTATAGTGTCTTTGTAATAGCTTTAGAATGTCTATAGGATCTGTGGTAATGTCCCTCTTTCCTTTGTTTATATGGCAATTTGTGTTTTCTCTTGTTTTATTTTGTCAGTTTGGGTAAAGGTTCTATTAAGTTAGAAGTTTATGAAATGAGCCTTACTCTGGGAAGATATAAACTATGTCAAAATACAGTTTGGCAGGTAAAATATTAGCCATATTTCTACTCCTAACTCACTCACTCAGTATTTTGTGTAGTGGGCAAATAGTATAGAGATATATCAGGCACTGTTCACTTACATTGTACTCTGTATAGTCCCAAAATATACAGCAGAAACAATAAAGCACCTTGTAGTTCTAAAGACTGATTTCTCTCCTAATCTGTGTCACAGAAATTTCCTCATGTATGCAGTCAATGGCTGTCCCTTTTATATATATCAGTCTTATCATGAGCATTTGGTGATCTGCTTTTTGTGTATTTCTTGAGGTATCCACTGAAATAGAATATAGTCTCTAAAGTTTATACAGAAGCGATAATTACCTGGAAAATTCATGTTTTCTCATGTTTACTAGTAGAGAATAGCTCATGATGACCAACTTAAATTATGTAATAAATCTAGATAGATAGAGAGATAGAGAGATAGATATAAAATTTAGATACTTAGGCATATTGTATTAGAAACTGAAATTGGTAGGAAAGCAATACATTTTTAAAACTCTAATTATTTATGTGAAGTACCAAACAGTGCATTTAAATTAAAGTAATAATTTGTTTTATCTTAGACAACCAAGGAATTTGGTATTCTTTTTTATTAGTATTAAAATAGATTTATAGTATGTAGGGACATAATGTTCAATCATAAGGTAATAATTACTTGAGTAGACACTGTAATGTTACATTATTAAAAGTTAAGAGTGACTTCAGGGCATAGAGTAGGTAGTCAATAAAAATCTGGTATTGAATTAGTCTTTGTGGATTGATTAGATAACTTTGTTAATGAGGCAAATATTTAAATTTCTACTTGTACTAAATGTTACCAAACCATTTAGTTTAAACATAAGGTATAATGAAAAAAATCCCTGATAAGAGGCATAACACCTGCATACTTATGTAGTATAAAAATTATTGGAAGTAATGTGAATAACTAATCTTGCTTCTTATCTCATTATGTGGTTAGGGGATGAATATGGAATAAATAATGTTAATGATTTTGCTTAGGAAGAATCTTGTTAGTACGTAGTCATGGAAGGATATGTGAGTGTATGACTTTTTTAGTTCAATTTTCAATCAGGTAGAGACTTATAACCTACGGAAGTTCAAATGGCTCTCATTAATTTTCATAGCACTCAAAGCTGTGGTAGAATAGCCAATGACTGGGAATGTAATATGCATAATATTTCAAAAATTTTGTTCCAAAAGTAATTATAAGAGGAAATGGAAAAGAAATGCCTATAATCAAAGCAGTAATCCATATATTTTCTTTAATCCACATATTTTATAATAAAAAATATATGAAGGGAGGGGCGCCTGGGTGGCACAGCAGTTAAGCATCTGCCTTCGGCTCAGGGCGTGATCCCGGCGTTATGGGATCGAGCCCCACATCAGGCTTCTCCGCTATGAGCCTGCTTCTTCTTCTCCCACTCCCCCTGCTTGTGTTCCCTCTCTCGTTGGCTGTCTCTATCTCTGTTGAATAAATAAATAAAATCTTAAAAAAAAAATATATATATATATATATATGAAGGGAAATGACAAGAAAAGACAAAATAAGAAGCACATATCTCACTTAAGAATGCATCAATATAAGGGGCACCTTGGTTGCTCAGTCAGCTAAGTGTCTGCCCTTGGCTCAGGTGTTGATCTCAGGGTCCTGGGATCAAGTCCCCACATCAGGCTTCCTGCTCAGAGGAAAACCTGCTTCTCCCTCTCCCTCTGCTGCTCCCCCTGCTTGTGCTTTCTCTCTCTCTCTCTGTCAAATAAATAAATACAATCTTAAAAAAAAAAAAAGAATTCATCAGTATGATTTGGAGACTAATTGGATCTATGATAACTATCTTGAATAATTCCAATATTTCAAGTTCAGCTGCATAGAAGAATTTGGTTGGGATGAGAACTGGTTGGGAATATGATTTCTGTGGAAGTTGATGGATTCATTTTAGAATTGTTCACTTAACAAGTATTTGTTAAACACTTATGTGCTAGAAACTGTAATTCATAGAAATACTAGATAAAATAGCATTGAGGTCCTTACTTTGTGATTGAGGAAACAAATATATAATTATACACAAATTATAATAAAATGTGATCACCCTTATAATAGAAATATGTATACAAGTTTGCACAAGTTGAATTAAAGATTAGGGTAGAATATTCAAAGTTATGATAAGAAGTTAGGATTTCCAACAGACATTCTTTGAGCATATATCATAACCATATTTCAAGACTTACTCAAGTGAAAGATCTGAAGGTAAATATTTGGGAGTCATGATTTCAAAAGAATTATTGCTGCTATGAATATTCATGGGCTACTTAAAAGCAGCTTTTATATTGGGGTACACTCAACTTTTGGGAGAGAGAAAAGAAGTCTGCTCAAATGAATTAACCAAAAGCAAGGCTGCTATACAATCATACACCCAAAAGGGAAAATACCATTAAAAAAAAAATGTTTCAAATAGAACAAGTGGAAATATCTTCAAATATACAATAATGCATTTTATTTGCAGAATTTAACCCCAGACATTTCACAGGAGTAGATTTTTATAAAGTGAATATTTACAGATGTCTGAGTAGAGTTAGGGGACAAAATGAAGGATGGCAGTTTACCCAGATATTAGCAGCAGTGAGAAGCAATTCCTTTCCTATCCCCAGCCCTTGGCTGAATGGACAATGAAAGGAAATCAAGTCACCTGTCAAACACGTGTTACCTGGTGAGAGCTATAAACAGAGAGAGTTGTTCCATCTGCTCCTTTCAGGTAGCACTGTCTTACAGCTACAACTCTGTCTTTGGGTTCCAGTAATTGTTCACTAGCCTTCACACTCAGGGTGATAGGTAACATCTCCCTGCTTATGCTAGTGCTTAAGTGACTTGCCATTTCTTCTTGGTTTCCCCCTTACTCTGCCTACACTCTTGTAAATTGATAACTCATTAAATTCTCCTTAATTACTTCATTTCAGTGTGCCATTCTTTTCCTGTGGGGTCTCAACTCTGACTGATAGAAAGTAGTCATGTCAGGTAGACATTATTACTTCTCCCCATTTATACAGGAAGACAGAGATTCATAAAGGTTAGATGACTTTTCAAAGGTAATAGTTTGCAAATGACATAATCTCTCTCATCTACATTATCTGCACAATTGAAGGTTAAGAATAAAGAAACAGTAGAGAAAAAAGTCAAATTTCCATGAGAAGTCATGACAATGATGGGATACAGAGAGTTAAGCTAGATTATTTTTCTCTTTTACAATAAGTACCATTTCTCTTCCTTTCAGATGAGAAGGAAGACTGGAATAATTGCTATGGAAACAGAGATATATTGAAGTGCATATGAATACTGGAGGTGGTGCCCATCTCATTAATGGCAAGAAAGAGTTAGAGATCAATTGCTGAGAAGAGGGGTAGTGAGATTTGCTACATGGCTAGCAAGGAGGAGAACCTTTCCATAGTCAGAAAGTCTTCCTCAATAATGGCCAGCCCTGTTTGCTAGCATGTAACATACATCAAAAGGAATACCAAATAGATACTTTTAAGTGGAACTATATAAAATCATCACCCTTTGCTTGTGAACAAAGTCAGCTCACATACGGTACTATGCAAAGTTACCGACTCTCACCTTTATGTGAAGGACAATATTCAACAATGACCTTGAATTTGGTCTTTATTTATAATTTTTCATCAGACTAAAGGAATTTCTGTTATCTTTGCCTGCTTTGCTTTTATCCATAATTATACCTTGATTATAAATATATGCCTTTACTTTAAAATCTTGTGAATTTTTTTGTCCCATACACATGTAGTTATCAGTAAAAGAAAACCAGAAAGTCTCTAATTTATGTGGACCTGGATTCTGAATCTGCTTTTCTCTTTATTATCCTTGCTACGTTTTTCTAGATGATGTCCCTACTTAGTTTAGTAAGCTCAGACCATACTCACAACTTTAAGTATGTCAAATTTGCTTACTTACTATACTATATATTCTCCCTCTTGTCACTATAATTCTTTAGATTAATAAACCAGTAAGGTGACCTGCCTCTACCAGCCCTGCTACCCGATTATGGCATGGATCTAGGCTCTCACATCTTTGCACTGCCTTCAAAAACTCACCTTACCAAATGTAGCTGGGCTTGTTCTTTGTGAAGAAGGAGAGTCAGCTCTCCATGCCCTAATTGTGGAATGCGTTCACTAGTTATTTAGCTGTTTCTACATAAAAGTACCATAAAACTGCAACAGAGCACAAGTATATGTATGTATGTATTTCCAATTATTCATATCAAATAGGAGGTTCTGCTAATCGGGGCCAGGCTTGCTTTATTTTCTTTGGGCTCATTCATACCTCTGTAATCAGCTAGCAGGATGGCTGGGGGATGGCTTGTCTAGGTTGGCATAGGAATTCTGAAGTTTCAGTGGCTATTGTCTGGGGTCCAGAGGGTGATTGGGCCCTATGTCTCTCATCCACCTGGTTGGCCTGTTGGTCTTGTGGTAGCTTGTCAGCCTTCTTAGAAAGTGAGGAGAAGAGGACATTTCTTAGGGCCTAAATTCAGAACTGGCACATTATTACCTCTGACACGTTTTACTGTCCAAAGGTAATTACAAGGTCATTTCAAATTAAATGGGTAGATAAACAGCCTCTACCTCTTAGTGGAAAGATCTACCAATGCATCTTATAAGGTATGTGGACAAAGAAGGGGAGTAGGACCATATTTGCAGTCAGTCTACTTCTTGAACTTACCCTTTGTCTGATGGACTTACACCCTGCTGACTGGACTGCTCTTATGTTAGCTGACTCTCCTGCCTAACTCAAGGCACCAACTCAGTCCTTCCAGTTGCTCTGGTTTCTTCCCAGTCTAAAATATGCTAGTCTTTTTGCTTGCCTAGACTCCAGGACCCAAACTGTACTAAGAAGGCCATTTGTATCACTGACAACAATTCCTTCAAATGACTTAATGGAAAAATGGCATATTTTATTGCTTAAATTTTTCAGGTGAATTAAATTCTACCATGGGAATAAGTCTCCGTTCAGAGAATTAAGTATCTATGATTCATTTTACATTGTCGATGTTAATTCACATGACACAAAGGCAGCCCTTTTTCATCAAAACCATTGGTTATTCAATTAATACCTCTGATGACCACCAACAAAAAATTAGAACCTATCTGGCTGTGTGAACACCAGAAAACTACTGAGAGAGCAAACATGACTGAGCATGGTAATTGCTGTAATCCTGTTAATACACCTGGATGACTTAATAACCCCACCCTGTAATAAAAAAAAAAAAATCCCAACGGTATTTAAGCTCTGTATTGGCTGAGAGAAGCTATGGATTGCTTTCATTGTTAATGCTTGACGTGTCGAAGCATTGTTAATGCTTGATTGTGTCAAAGTTCCCACAGCCTTGTCTTATTTTGGAAAGATGTGGGGGAGTGTTGGATCAGAGGAAGTTGAGTCTGGATTAGAAGAATAGTTGTATATCAGGAGCCAAACAAAGATCATGTTTTGGTCAATTTCAGAGGCTAGGTGTGTGCATAAGCATATAAACAAAGGAAAACATTATGTTAGAGCCAGAAGGGCATATTGCAAGCCAATAGTTGAGATATAAGAGTATCTAGGAAAAGGCATAATTCCTATCTGGAAAGAAGATCAAAGCCTGTCTAGCTAAAAGGCTTTTGGGAGAAAACATGTAGGAATATATGTGAAAATATTCATTTGTCAAACATTTGCCATGTGGCACAAATTCTACTCCGTGCCATTGGGCACACAGATGAAGAACAATTCAAGAAAGGGACAATTTATTGAAGAAGACGGAAACCCTTACTATAGACCATCATACACTATGATAAGTTCCTACTAAAGAAAGAATAAATATTCACTGGGGGCATATATGAGAGACAAATATTTTTGCTGATGGGGTATTTATATCTGAACTGAACAAATGGGTTTTTATCAGGTTGACAGATCACTTAAACTAGAGAGACATCAATCATCAGAGAAGTGGAAGTGTATAAAATTATATAGTGAGTTCAGAAGCAGTGATTTCTCAAAAAATAGCCTTTATGGTGTGGAGTATCAAGAAATAAGTCTGGAACATAAAGCTTATGTAAGATTTTAAAATCCTTCAAATGATTTGCTAAAGGATTTTAAAATATGCAAAGCAGATACATGTAGACTCTAACAGAACTTTAGTTTAAAAAGATGTGATTCCTTCAGATGAAAATATTATATTACTCAGACACATAGAATAAAAAGCAGTGAGATCATAAGACAAAGGTGAGGAAGGCTGAAGTACAGAAAAAAGTAGCCTTACAGTTCTACTTTTAGTATCGCTGAGATAGAGTCTATCAAACTAGCCCTCCCGCAGTTAACAATTACAAACTCAGGATAAAACATTAAAAAAACCAACTATCTGAATATTAAAAACTGGAAGATAATGTACAGAAGTTAATACTTTGAAGAAGGTAATGCTATAATATGAATTTCTGATTTTATCTGGCTATTAAACAAAGGTCTGCACCAGTTTGCACCATCTGAGGTTGGTAAAACCCAGTAGAAAATCTGTAGTCTTACTGGCTCACAGATTCAGAGGACAGGGTTTATTTAGGACAACTATTGTAGCTGTTTGGTTAAGAGGAAAATCCAAGAAAGGAGACAGTCAGAGAGATAGAACCACAAGTTCTGTGTATAAACTCTGGCCCAGTCTCTGGATGACCCTTATAATATAACACAGTGTAGGGCAGCCTCCAATCAACTCAGCCAATGCTAAAAGAGATAAACCAAAATTTGAGCGGCTGCCTATGGAGGAAAACAGCTTTGCAGTGTGAGTTTAGCAAGTTAACTGCCTACTTAAAAATAAAAATAAATATAAGTACTCTTCAGAAAAAGATAACAAAATCAAGAGTTTCAACAGTAGTTAGTCTGCTTCCTTGGCAGCACTTGAAATTATCATATTAATTAATTATGTTTTCTTTTAGATTTCTAACAGTTGTGTAGTGGTATATCATTGTGACTTTAATTTGCGTTCTCCTGATGGCTGATGGTGTTGAGCATCTTTCCATGTGCCTGTTTGCCTTCCACATGTCTGTCTTGCCGAAGTATCTGTTACCTTTTACCATTAAAAAGATTAAGTTATTTCTTTTTGTATGGTTTTGAGTGTTCTCTATATAGTCTAAATACAAGTCCCTTGTTAGATATATGATTTTGCAAATTGTTTTTTCCAGTCTATAGGTTAATTTTTAGTTCCCTCAGTAGTATTTATTGTTGCCAAAAAGCAAAACTGGCAATTTATTTTGCTCCCATAGGTCTAGGACTCAGTGAAGGAGGCTCATATGTGCTCCTCACAGTGTCCGGTGGGGTGGTTTGCCTGGGAGCTGGCTGATTCCATGAGTGAATGATTCACTCACATGCCTCACAATTGCTTTTGGTTGTTTGTGGGAGGCTTCACAGGGGTTGAGGGCTAGGGACCTTAGTTCTTTTCCATATGATCCTCTCTGTAGGTTACTTGAACTTTCTCACAGAATGATTTCTGGGTTCCATGAGCAAGTGTTCCAAGTGACAGGCAGTTGATGATGCAGTTTTTTTGGTTTTATTGTTTTTCTGTTTATTTTTTTTTTAATGTCCTGGGCCTAGAAACTGCTGTGTCTCACTTCTGCTGGATTCTGTTGGTCAGTGAGTAACAGAGCTCAGATATGAGGGAGGAGGACATAGAACCACTACACTGGGTGAAAGAAGTATCAAAGAATTTGGGGGAATGTTTTAAAACTGTATCATGACCAATGGAAATAGTGTCTTATTTTAATTTTGACATATATGTTCATTGCAAAAAAATTAGTTGAATGCAATATATAAGGATGTACAAAGAAATTAGCAAATAGAAGCACTGAGTGTTATACGCAACTAATGAATCATTGAACACTACAACACCTATGACGTACATATGTTGGCTAACTGAACATAATGAAAAATAAAAATGAAAAAAGAAGTTATTTCTAAATAAGTTTTAATTTAATAATAATAATAATAATACCCAAATTATAAAGAATATAGATGATGAAAATGGTTAGTAGCCATTGAGGCATACTAAACTCCATGTAATCAAAGCAAAAAGAAACATTAATCAACTTTAGATGTTGTTAGTATGCATGTTGAACATTTAAAGGTAAATAAACACCAAAAAAAATTGAATGCATGATTTTCAAAACAGTACATTTTGAGGAGAATAAATAACTCTGGAAGTAAAACTGAATTAATCCAAATTGAAGTTACATGCAAACAAATTAACGTGCCAATAGGAAGAAGTGTATTACTCAAAGGAAATAAAATAAATAATCAGTAAGGTATAAAAATCCTGAACTTGTATATCCCCACAATATACACATAAAAATATAGAATTTCAAATAGAAACGAATAGATCTATAATCATAGTATAAAACATTAACACACCTGTGTCTGTTATTGAAAAACAATAAAGAACAAACATCATCAAGGAACTTCTAGAGTGAATATCACTAGAGATATAAAATTATATATTTTTTCTTTTTTAAAAGTTTTTATTTAAATTCCAGTTACTTAACATGCAGTATAATATTAGCTTCAGGTGTACAATATAGTGATTCAGCAGTTCCGTACAACACCCAGTGCTCATCACAAGTGCAGTCCTTCATCCCCATCACCTATTTCACTCATTCTCCCACCTATCTTACCTCTAATAACCATCAGGTTGTTCTCTATTTAAGAGTCTGTTTCCTGGTTTGTCTCTTTCTCTCTCTTTTTTTCCCTCTTTTCTCACTTGCTTTGTTTCTTAAATTCCACATGAGGGAAATAATATTTTTTCCTGTCCATTAGTTAGAGAATGCATATACTTTAAAATATTTGAGAATATTTAGAAGAAATAACTATTTCTGTGTTATGAACCAAGTATAAACCTTAATAATTATCAGAGAAGCAATAACTTACAGACCTCATTCTTTGACATCCAGAGGTAAAAATATAATTGAATAATAATAGGTATTCAGATATCCCTGTATAAGTTTGAAATTTAAAAACACATTTCTTCATTGTGGATCAGAAATAATTAGCTAGGAGAAGTATGAAATACTTAGATCTCAGTGTCAACACTCACAAAGCAGTACATTTCTAAACTTATACTATGTAAATAAAGGAGTATTTATAAAGAGACAGTGCTATGTTAAAAAGACAATAATTAGTGTGTTGGCTTTGTAACCCAAGAGGTTAGAAAAGGAATAATGCATTCATGTAGAAAAAGGAAATAAAATGCAGAACACTTACAAATAGAAAATACGTGAACAATAGAGAAGGTCAACAAAACCAAAAGTAGGTTTTCTGAAGACTAATGAAATATATACATTACTAACAAGTTAGATCAAGAAAGAGAGGAGAAAGAGAGAGATGTAAGGAATAAACTTTCTGTTTTTAAGAAGTAATGAGATTTGAGTGTTTATTATCTTTATAATATAAATAATTTGATCATTAGTACATAATTTTTAGTTTTTTTATTAAGTTCAATTACCTAACATACAGTACATCATTAGAAAGGAATAAACTTTAGATGAATAATACAATATCAACAAAATATTTGACAAAAGTAACATAAATAAGGATACAAACAAAATTGATATTTTTTAAGATAAAGATCCAAGGAAAAAAGAAAAAGTCAATAAACTGAAAATCATTATAAATTAAGTTTTAATTTAGAAATCTTTCCCTATAAAACATAGGGCCTACATGATTTTCAAGTCTTAATTTACCTATTTTGAGTGAAAATATCTTGTATATTTCATAAACAATGTCAAAATTAAAAACAAGATAACATTTTATAACTCATTTTAAGATGCAAGTATACTTTAATAGCAAAAGCAGACAAAGACAGTAGAAACAGATGCCATAGGCTTATCCTGATTATAAATATAGATACAAAAATTCTAAATATAATCTTAATAAACTGAATCTAACCATGATTTAAAAATACATCCTGATGACATCGGCTTTATTCCAGAAATACAAAGATGATTTAACATTGGAGTCTATAATATAACTCCTCATATGAAACGTTTAAACTAGATTTTCCTTATGACAATTGCAAATATATGAACACAAATAATTTGATCAAATTAATCAATATTGAAAACTGATTACTCCCTAGAAAACTGGGAAATGATAGGAACTTCCTTAAGGAGGTAAAGTTGAGTCATCAAATCTAGTAGTAAACATCATACTTAATGAGAAACATTATGATTCATTTTTAAGTCAGGAAAAAAGACCTAGAAAATCCTTTTAACTGTCTTCAACGTTTACCTGAAAGTCTTAGCCGATGCAGAATAGCAAGAATAATAAAATGTACAGTGCTCGAGAAGAATAAACACGGTGTTTATTAGTGACAGATGGTAAGGTATTTCTAAATAGGAAATTTCAGGAAAGTTCCCTGATTTCTGGAGTTCATGGTGTTTATGAAGTTACAATTTTTTATTCAATTGGGAGAGTTGAGATTGACAGATAAAAGTTAAATGCCTCTTTTCTTACTGATAGGTTTTTATGGCCAGAAGTGAGTCAAAGAGCCTACTTTTCTCCCTGTCTCATTAACCACTCTGTCCAGACGGCTCACATAAGGACAAGTTCATGTCCTGAATGGACGTAGTAGTCTGGGATGGAGAAAGTAGTGAAACGTGGGAGGGAGGTGAAACTGTGCTTGGGACTTCAGCTAGAGTCTAGTCCCTGGAAACTGTACTCCAATAGCTATTGCCCATGAAAAAGTAATCCTCTGTGCTCCGTAAAAGAAAAAGTGATGATAGATTTTAGGAAAAACTCCCCTTGGAAGTCTGATAAGTAGAGAATTATCCCTCATCAAAGAAAATCTAATAGAAGTTAAACAAAGCTTCGAGTTAAAAATGAAAATAATTGTATTCCTATGCCTGTAACAAAGTTCAAAGTGTAGTAAAAAAAGATACCATTTACTCCAGCACCAAAAACAATAAATGGAAAACTAGACATAAATTTACAACAAAAGGTGTATAAGAACTTCATAGAGAAAATGATAAAAGTTTATCGAAAGATATAAAAGAAGGCCTAAGTAAATAGAGAAAGAGTGTGGCCATGCATAGGAAGTCTCAATATCATAAAGGTGGACATTCTGTCCAAATAAAATAATAAATCGAAAGCAAATCCAATAGAGATCCACCAAGATTGTTTATATAACTTGAAAATTCTCTGAGGAGGAAGTTGGATCGGCAACAAACTCAGGAGAGAATGTTCATTTCTCTACTCAAAGAAATACGGATTAAAATAAAATGAACTGTGTTTGCACACTGAGATTGGCAAAAAAATGTAAATGTTTAAAACTACCAAATACTGTTGTGCATGCTTAAAAAATGAGATTTGTTAGGCATTGTTGAGGGTATATTTATTCTTAGAACCACTTGGGAGAATGATTTGGTGATATTTCTTAAACCTAAGAAGTTATTTTTTTACCCTCAATAATACCATTTTCAGGTGTCTTCTCTAGACGTATATGCACATATATACACAAGAAAACATACAGGCTGAAAACTGAATCACCATTTGAAATGGTGACAATCACCCAACTGTCTGCAATAGGAGTACACAAAATTGTCTTTTTCATGTAAGAGAATAAAGGACAGTTTAAATAACTTATTCTAAAAGTTTAAACACATATCTATCTTAGAACCCCAATGTTATGTGAAAATGTTAAGCAATAAGTAATATATTCTATGTAGCATTATTTATGTATGTTGACAAGTACAAAAGATGAATGTTTAACTAATGATACTACCAAGTGAGTTAAAAGTTCAAAACACACATAGATATGCTGTATAGTAATGTTAGGGTATTATTAAGTTCTTGGGACTGATGAGTTAAAGGAATGAACTGGGGCTTTATCAAAATCTCTGCCATTGGATTTCTTAAAAAAATAGGTGAACCAAATATGACAAACTGTAAATAAGTGCTTATTTTCATCATAGGTATATGAGTGTCATATAACTTTGTATACTTTTTACATTTAAATGTTTATAATAAAATATACAAAGCTGAGACATAATTTTTTAATTCAAAATATTTTTTAAAAAGCCACAGTGCTATAAAATATGGGGTAAATGAGAATATACCCTAATACAATTTCAAAAATGGAGGGTTTCATCTTACATTATATTAAAACCTCTGTAAAAAATACTGCAGGGATGCCTAGGTGACTAGTTGGTTAAGCGTCTATCTCTTGATCTCAGCTCAGGTCTTGATCTCAGGGTCATGAGTCCAAGCTCTGCATTGGGCTCCACATTGGACATGGAGCCTACTCAAAAAAAAAAAAAAAAAAGTATATATTGTAGAAACATCTTGACCCTACATAATAGTAACTTTTAATGGGGAAACAAATGAAAAATAGACCACAGTTGACCAAGAGAAAAAATACATTGGCCAGGCTATTTCAAATGAATGCACTGGGGTGGGGGAACTAATAACATTAAAAAATAATAAAATATTTACCTGAAATGTTAAATATCAGAGATGACATTTTGTCCCCTTTTAAACTTACGTATACAAGCTCAGAAGCATGTTCTTACAAGAAAACTGAAGTCTTTGGAAATAATCACTTTAACATTGAGCATATGGTTTGTTTTTTTAACCTTTAGGCATGTGCCAAAATAAATTGTGCCATTCATCAATGAGAAAATTATGAACCTGTGATAGACTTTCTGTTATACATTTTACCTAGTGCTACAGTTAATATTCAGAGTACAACTGAAAGAAATGTATAATGATGTAAATATTGGAATGAACTGAATGAACTAGACAGTATTATGCTTAAGCAAAGTAAGTCAATCAGAGAAAGATAGTTATCATATGATCTCACTCATGTGGAATTTAAGAAACAAAACAGAGGATCATAGGGGAAGTGTGGGGGGGAATAAAACAAGATGAAATCAGAGAGGGAGACAAACCATAAGAGACTCTTAATCATAGGAAACAAACAGGGTTGCTGAAGGGGAGGTGGGTGGAGGGGTGGGGTAACCGGATGATGGGCATTAAGGGGGGCACTTGATGTAATGAGCACTGGGTGTTATATGCGACTGATGAACTCTACCTCTGAAACTAATACATTATATGTTAATTAGTTGAATTTAAATAAAATTTTTAAAAAGATGCAAGTTGCTACAAATTCAAACAGCTATTAGAAATTAAGGTTTCATATTTTTAAAACCATTAGAAATAATGAGGGATAAATAACTTTAACTGTATTGAAAATAAATGTGTCCTAGAAATCTACTAGAGTTCATCTGAAATATTTGTGATATGCCAATAACTGTTAACATTTTCTCTTAATTTACATAAGTTTTTCTCTCACGCCTTTCCATCCATTAACTCATATGTTCGTCATTTTGAAGTTTCCAAAACAAATACTCCTATTCTAATTTTATAGAAATAAACAAGACCCAATTTCATAGATTACATGTCCACGAAATCCTACTGAAATGTGAACGTTAAAAGGTGGAAATTTCTGACTTCTAATCATCCCAGGCTATTTGACTGCAAGTTATCTTTCACCTGATTATGTTATCTCCTTCAACAACGATTTTAAAAAGTAGTTCCAGGATTTTCTTTAACAAACGTTGTCTTTTGGCAAAAAAATCTATGGAAATTAAGTTGTATTGTTGTTTTATACATATTTCTCTTGTATGTAGAAGTATATTCTATGAAACAATCAAGGAATTATATACCTACAACTTCATAACACTATAGACTTAAGAAATATACTTCAATTGAGAAAAAATAAAAACTCTTATTATTACAGGTAATGATATCTTATATTTTGTACTTTGGTATTTAAGTAAACCATATCTGAGAAAATTGTTCCATTTGGTATGACATATTTAATTTCCTAATATAAAAAAACTCATTAAGAAAGTCACACTGGGAGATAGGATTCTCTATGTGTATTGTAATAGAATCTGCTTTGATGTAGAATTTATGCTAATAGATCCATCGGTGGAAAAACATATATTCATGTTAGTGACCCCAAAAATCTTAAATTTGGGTAGATTTTATTAAGCAAGATACAAAACTTTTAGGTAATTCAGAGAAAGTAGCAATCAATAATACACATAAAGTAGGATGTTAATTTATAACAAAGACTACAATAGTTTTGTTCCCTAAATATGTTTTTTGAAGTTGGTGAAATTCATGTACCTAGCAAGCAACTTCCTTGAATAAATAATCAGAGATTTTTAGATTTAATGAAGTTTAAAAGCCATCTATTCAAAGTCTTTACAAATGAGAAACTGCCTTCCAGAGAGATTGATTTTGGCAAGGACATGTGATTAAATAATAGTAAATATAGGGTTATCATCTATGCCTGCTTCCAGGACAATATTCATATATATTTTAAATAATAGGATCCTTCTTAAATAATTTGCTTTGAAATTCTATGGGGAAAAAAATGCCATGGAAGACTCAGGGCATTATGAAAAAAGGTGAAGTTCAAGTCCTGAATTCCTACTTCCAATGCAGTTTTATCTTCAAAACCTTACAACTAACAAACATAATTTTAATGAGATTTGTTTTATTTAGAGAGTGACAATTAGCCAGCTACTAATAAAAAAATATAGAAACACACCCACTTGAAATCTAAAGCACTTCAAATATTATAACCGTTGGCTTAAAAAGTATTGATATTAATAAATGATGTCACCTAAAAATGGAAAAAGCAGAAGAAAGCGGAGATCAAACAGTTTAACAAATTACTTTGATAACTTAAAAATCAAGAGAAGAGCCCAATCCCACACGAAATGAACCAGAAATTTGACAGAGTTTTTGTTTTTTGGGTTTGTTTGTGTGCTTTTTTGTAATGTTGAAGTTAAGAAGACAGATCCTGATTTGAACTTCCTTGAAGAAATAATGTCCTCTCCTGCAAAATGTCCATAATAAAATGAGATTTCTATGACGATTTTGTATGGTCTGCAAGAGCAACAGCATAATGTGTCAAGAGAATGGATGTGTGATGCAGCATATTGACCATTGTTAAACAGCTAGATCTGTTTATTAGCTGAGAGCACTGTAAATCTATACCAAAGATAATAGAATTTGAGAAGCAGAAAAATAAAGTGGAGATTTCAAAATAAGTTATTCAGGATACAAATAGACCAGATGAATGAAGAATGAATGAATAAATGAATGAAAATATCCTTCCTTATGAAACATCCCTATGAAAGATTCTCTAGGCAATATCAAATTGAAAATTAGGGGGTTATGCAAATATCTAAAACTGGATCAAGGACATGTATACATTAAACTTGTGAAAGAGAAAAATATAGAACAATATGTAAAGCAGGTACTAGTTAGACCCTCCTTTTCTTGTAACATACCGAACAAATTCAGGTCTGGACAGAAGTAAGACTGTGATATGAGGACTACAACCCATTTACATCCATTTCAGAATAAAAATGCTGTTTACCTTCTGTCTGATCCTTCATTTTCCAGAGAATCTTCTTTGATTTTGAGAGGAATTATCAATAGAAGTAATCATCTTAGGTAAGACAAAAAGGAAAGTATGACCTACTGAGATTGTATTATAAAACGGAACTAAATTTATATCCAAATATAAAAGAATGCCTCGTGATTTATACATTACCAAGAAAATCCAAGGATTCTCAATAAAAGTATCAGGCTGTCACATAGGAATAGGTATTCAATTACTTTACAATATGTTGTCTTTAATCATGGAGCATCAACTTCTTGAGTGCATTGCTAAACTGTCCTGCTTTTTGGATTCAGTCTAGAATTATTGAATAGTGTACTCATTCAGTGGGGTCAAGCACAATGTTAAACACATGTACAGTTTGATTTGTGTTTCATAATTGGTGGTTTAATGGACACTGATGAGAACCTGTTGTGGGTTTCCTGCGTCATTCTAACACACAGAACTTTAATAAAGTATAGGAAATTTTCACTCAGTTGTAACAATGTGTCACTGACCCTAATTTATCCTTTTCATATACTGTATTTAGTAATCTTCACAAGCCTGTGATGAGGTAGATACAGAAATATGTTTTTCATTAAATATGAAGAAAAAGGGGCACCTGTGTGGCCCAGTCAGTTGGGCGCCCAACTCTTGGTTTGGGCTCAGGTCGTGATCTCAGGGTTGTGAGATGCAGCCCTGTGTGGGGCTCCACACTCAGTGGAGAGACTGCTTGAAGATTCTCACCCTCTGTCTCTCCCTCCCACCCGCTTGCATGTGTGCTCTCTCTCTCTCTCTCTTTCTCTCTCTCAAATAAATAAATAAATAAATCTCTAAAAAAATAAATACAAAGAAATGGAGGCTCAGAGAGATTAAGTAACTTGCCTCCAGTCACTCACCCAGCAGTAAAGTAGCACTGTTGGTGTTGAAACCCAGGTCTGTCTGCCTCTAAAACTTGCACCTGTAAGGAATTAACATCTCTGTTGTAATGCAGAGCGTTTTACCTTCTGTGGGTATTCACATTGTTAGACATAACATAAATCTGGAGCCATCCTTCCGTGCTCTCTACACATCACAAAAGAAGAAATGACTTCTACACGTCTATCCCAATCCTTCTAACTATGCTCTGCTTTCCATCGGTGTGACAGCTCGTCCCAAATATTTAATACATTCCTAGTGTTTCCAGTGCATCCCAACCCTGTCTTCAGCTGCCTGCCTCATATCTTAACATCCATAGCTGTTTCCTTCTCCGTGTGAGTTATCTCTAATAATTCTTGCTTATCACCCATATAAGTAAAATACGTCAATCCCAATTTGAAAGTAAAACACATTCACTTGTCTCTCTCTTCATGTCTTCACCTGAGTTTAGTCTGTGGACTTCTAAAAGAACCATTGTACAATCACTTTGCCTTCATTTTTTCTCCCCATGTTTTGTTCTCCACACAGCAGCCAGATTTCTCATGTGCATATATGTACCTTTCAAAAAGTGACATGATATTAACGTAGAGTGAAAAGCTAAAACTCATCATTTGCCATTATGAACAGTCTTCCTTCTTCCCACAGGCATTGATATATAGCTGGCACATACGTGAAAATTCTTGTTTTGACCCTAGTTTATAAGAACGCTTATAATTTTTTTTTTTTACCAGAGTTGATTAGATTGGTTCTTGGAATTAAAAAAAAAAGGAAATCTTAAAAAGTTAGTTGAGTACGCATGATTTATTACATCTATAACTTTTTATTTCTTATTTTATGATGAGCTGCTGCAAGACAATGCTGAACAGAATCTGTGAAAGAGGGCATCCTTCTTCTCCCAACTTAAAAAGAGTGCTTCAGTTTCCTTATGACATAACAAACTGACATAATGAACATACACGAATGTTAGGGAAATAAAAAATAAAAATGACATGTATCCACTATTATGTATCCTACATAGTGTATATGAGTGTGATAGAGTTTGTGGAGGATTCCCTTTTCATAAAACGAAGGAGTTGCATTCTTCCCTTAGCTAGCTAAGAGTTGATTCATGGTAATAACAATTTTGAAAATCTAACTGGATCTGAATTGATATTACAGATTTTGATAGAAGTTTTAGGAAGTTTTAGGGAAGGAGTTTTTTAGCTGATATATTCCCAGTGTGATTAATACAGTGAATTGCAGTTAGATTTTTAATTTTTTTTTTTTTACTTAATATCAGCAATGAACAATGGTTGGGCAAAAGGTATAGTTATTTTAAGACTTATTAATTCATTTAACACCTTTTTTACTTTGATCAATTGTGTTTATGTTCTTGGGTGCCTTGTAGTTTTTATTTCTTTTGCTTTGCTACTTTGGTTTTATATGAAGTCAAATCTACACTCTAAAAACAAGCTATCTTATTTCTCATGTTTTTCATCTGTTCTAGAAGGGATACATGAAGGAAATATCTATTTTTAAAGACTTTTTAAAAACATAGTCTAATTTATTGTGTTTTTCAAAGAACCAGTTTTGACATTATGGATTAACTTTTCTGATTATTTTTTGTCGTCAATTTCTGTTTTTACTATTTTCAATGTTTAAATTTTTTTTATAACATCTTAAGAGAAAATCAAAGATTTTCTGTCGCCTGACCTTTTTCATGATCTTTGGCTTTAAAAAAATACCTTTTAGTTCTAACTTTTTTTCTCCTATAGTCAATTTTTTGAGCAATTTTAGGTTCACAGTAAAATTAAGTGGAAGGTACCAAGATATTCCATACACCCCTGACCCATACATATATATCCTCCCACACTGTGAACATTATTACCGGAGTGGCACATCTGTTACAATCTACGAACCTACACTGACACATCATGATCACTTGTAGTTCATAGTTTACATTACGGTTCATTCTTGGTATTGTACATTCTGTGGGTTTGGAAAAAATATAATGACATGTATCCACTATTATAATATCATACAGAGTATGATATATAGTATAGTATCATACTGCCCTAAACATGCTCTGTATTCAACCTATTCATCCCTCCCCACCCCCAAACCTGGCAACCACTGACCTTTTTATTGTATCCATAGTTTTGCCTTTTCTAGAATGTCATATAGTTGGAATCATTCAGTATGTGTCCTTTTCAGATTGGCCTCTTTCAGTTAGTGATATGCATTTGATGTTCCTCCATATCTTTTCATGGCTTGATAACTTATTTTTTTTACTGCTGAATAATAGTCTATTGTCTAGACCTACCACAGTTTGATTATCCATTCACCTACTGAAGGACATCTTGGTTGACTCCAGGTTTTGATATTATGAGTAAATCTGCTACAAACATCCATGTGCCAATTTTGAACTTCTTTGTATAGATACCAAGGAATGTAATTGCTGGATCATTTGGTAAAAGTATGTTTACTTTTGTATGAAAATGTTAAACTGTCTTCCAAAATGACTGTATTACTTTTGCATTCTCCCCATCAACAAGTGAGAGTTTTTGTTGTTTCTCATTTTCACTAGCATTTGGTGTTGTCAATGTCCTGAATTTTGGGGACGCCTGGGTGGCTCAGTCATTAAGCATCTGCCTTTGGCTCAGGGCGTGATCCTGGCATTCTGGGATCGAGCCCTGCATCAAGCTCCTCTGCTAGGAGACTGCTTCTTCCTCTCCCACTCCCACTGCCTGTGTTCCCTCTCTCACTGGCTGTCTTTCTCTGTGTCAAATAAATAAATAAAATCTTTAAAAAAAATGTCCTGCATTTTGGATATTCTCATAGATCTCTGCTGGTATCTTGTTGTTCTGCTTTGCATTTTATTGATGACATATGATATGGTAATATTTTCATGTACCTGCTTGCCATCTGTATATCTTCTTTGTTGAGGTGTCTGTTAAGGTCTTTGGCCCGTTTTTTAATTGGATTTTTGTTTCTTTATTGTTGAGTTTTAAGAGTTCTTTGCATATTTTTGATAGAAGTTCCTTTTTAGATATGTCTTTTGCAAATATTTTCTCCAAACCTGTGGCTTGCCTTCTAATTCTCTTTATATTTTCTTTCACAGAAGTTTTTAATTTTAATGAGGTTCAGCTTATCAATTATTTATTTCATGGATCCTGCCTTTGGTGTTATATCTAAAAAGTCATTACGATGCCCACAGTCATCTAGGTTTTCTTCTTTCTATTTTACCTTTCAGAAGTTTTATAATTATTTCTTTTACATTTAAGTCTGTGATACCTTTTGAGTTAACTTTTGTGAAGGGTGCAAGTGCAATGTCTAGATTTATTTTTTTGCATGTGGATGTTCAGTTGTTGTAGCACCATTTGTTGTAGAGACTGTCATTACCCCATTATGTTGCCTTTGCTCCTTTGTCAAAGATCAAACAACTTTATTTTTGTGGATACATTTCTGGGCTGTCTTCCTGTTTCATTGATCTGCCTCTTCTTTTGTCAATATTACACTGTATTGGTTACTATAACTTTATAGAAAGTCTTGAAGTCAGGTAGTATCAGTCCTCTAACTTTTCCTTCTCCTTCAATATTTTGTTGGCTATTCAAGGTCTTTTGCCTCTCTATATGAACTTTAGAATCAATTTGTTGATATCCATAAAATAGGCTGATATTTTGACTGAACTTCATTAAATCTACAGATCAAGTTGTAAAGAACTGGCATTTTGATAATATTGAATCTTCCTATCGTTAAGCATGGAATATCTCTCAAATTATTAATGATTTGATTTCTTTCATCAGAGTTTTGTAGTTTTCCACATATAGGTCTTGTACATATTTCACTTGATTTATACTTAGAAGTTTCATTTTGGGGTGCCAGCATTAATGGTATTGTGTTTTTAATTTCAAATTCCACTTGTTCATTGCTGGTATAAAGGAAAATGATTGAGTCGTATGCAATTAATTTTGTATTCTACAACATCACTATAATCACTTATTAGTTCCAAGAGGATTTTGTCAATTCTTTTGAATTTTGTACATAGATGATCATGTTGTCTGCATATAAAGACAGTTTTATATATTCCTTCCCAATATGTAGCCCCATTATTTCTTTTCCTTGCCTTATTACATTAGCTAGGACTTCCAGTATGATGTTGAAGAGGAGTGGTAAGAGGAAATATCCTTGCCTTATAACTGATCTTAATGTGAAAACTTCTAGTTTCTTCCCATTAAGTATGATATAAGCTGTAGGCTTTTTAGAGATATACTTTTTCAAATTGAGGAAGTCCCCTCTATTCCTAGTTTACTGAGAATGAGTGTTGGATATTGTCAAATGCTTCTTCTGCATCTTTTGATATGATTATGTGATTTTTCTTTTTATTCTGTTGATATGATGGATCACGTTAATTGATATTTTAATGTTGAATCAGCCAATCCCTCTTGCTTGTGGTGTATAATCCTTTTTACCATTACTGGATTCAATTTGCTAGTATTTTGTTGAGGATTTATGTGCCTATGTTCATGACAGATATTGGTCTGTAGTTTTCTTGTAATGTTTTTGGCTTTGGTATTAGTGTAATTTTGTCCTCATTGTGTGAGTAAGGAAGTATCTCTGCCTTTAGTTTCTGAAATAGATTGTGGAGAATTGGTATAATTTTTTCCTTCAATACTTGGTAGAATTCACTCATAAACCCATCTGGGTTTGGTGCTTTCTATTTTGGAAGGTCATTAATTATTGATTCAATTACTATAATAGATAAAGTCCTATACAGATTGTCTGTTTTCTTCCTAGATTGCCTTTTAGAATATCTTTGATATTCTTTTTTTGGTTCTGATACCTAGTGCTCATGTTTTTCATATATATGTGTATATAAATGAGCACACAGATACATATATAAATGACCAAACTGTAGGCATACACATGTGTGTACAAATATAGATTGCTTGGCCAATCTTTTAAGATCTATTTAGTTATTTTTTAATATTAAGCCAGGGGTGCCTGGGTGGCTCAGTCAGTTGAGCGTCTGCCTTCGGCTCGGGTCATAATCCTGGAATCCTGGCATCAAGTCCCGTGTCAGGCTCCCTGCTCAGTGGGGAGTCTGCTTCTCCCTCTGCCCCTCTCCTGGCTTGTGCTCTCTCTTGCTCTGTCTCACTCTCTCATTCTCAAATAAATTAAAAAAAAATATTAAGCCAGTATTTCCTTCGTGGCTTAGTAACATCATCACCATTTTCCAGTTCTATATATCTGCTGTGGTCTGCATGTTTGTACCTCCCCAAAATTCTCACGTGAATCCAATATGATGGTGGTGGGAGGTGGAGCCTTTAGGAGATGATTACGTCTTGAGGGTGGAGCCTCTTGAATGGGATTAGTACTCTTACAAAAGAGATCCCACAGAGGTACTACCTAGCTCATTCCACCATATGAGGACGCATTTAAAGTTTTGATATCCAGAAGACAGCCCCTCACTCAACAGTGCTGACATTCTGATTTTGGACTTCCATCCTCCAGAACTGTAAGAAATAAGTTTCTGCTTTTTTACAAGCTATGTAGTCTATAATATTTTGTTATAGTAGTCCAAATGAACTAAGACAATGTCTCATTAAAAAAGAATGTTTCTTTGGATTTAGAATTCTCCATGCTTTTATTAGATCAAATATATAGCTATGTTATTCAAATTATTTATTTTCTTCTTGGTCTGTTATATCTTTTCATATAACCTTGTTGTTGGCTACATCAAAATATTTATCTCTATTTTTATTTGATTGAAGATCTGTTATTTTCTTCTCTATTTGTTTAAGTACTTCTTGAAGGCAGTCAACATTTTATCCCCAGTTTCCAGCATAGTACATGGTTCATAATAATTCTCAATATTATTTGTTGAATGAATGAACATTTGTTAATTGGCTAATGTTCAGAATTATCTTAAGTGTTTCAGTAATCTAGAATTTAGTGTGAACGAACACAAAAACACTCTCTTCATCTCAAGTTGATATAAATATATGAATTTACCTCATTGATGTTACAGTATAATAAAAAAATTCTGTAAATGAATGTTTTCTGTTGTTTTACTTCACAGTTAATGTTATTCAGCCTCTTGGGTTAATATGAGCAATTACAAATTAAATAATCCTGATGACTGAAATGCAGTTGCATTCAGCTCTGAATATAGCAAATATATTAAGAAATTAAGTGGATATTTAAGTTTGATAAATGATTTCCTCCTATATCTGATAGAACAGTCCATTTCAGAGGTCTTTCCCCAGCAAGTGTTATACCTTTCTCTAATTTGAACCCTCCAAAACCTTTTTTGTTTGTGTGGAATTATATACATTGTCTCAGCCTCTTAGTGGAATGAGTCAGATCCCACTAGGACTGTACCCAGTTTCCCTTTGTCTCAGTTATAGTTCATCTCTTCTCCCTCAGTGACAGCTACAAAGAAACTCTAGGGGGCTTTTACCTCAATAGTTAAATGCTTCCACTGGCACCAGTTTTTCACCAGAGTAGTCCACAAGTGAGCTTTAAAGCACATATAAAAGCTCTTTCCCCTGTAGTAGCCTGTCTGACTTCTCCTTTCATAGAGAACCCCAGGGATTTGCTGTGAATCACTCCCATTGAGGTTAATTGGACAACACATTGAGAAAACTAGTCATAAACTCAAACACATCTGCTCTGATGCTAAGACCAAATAGCAAAATTGTAGTTTATTTTAATTGGCACCCTCCTGTGAGGGGGGTGGGCGGGAGAAGTCAATTAGCAGATTATTATAATTATCAGAAGCATGTAAGCATAGCACTGTGTTGAATATTTTACTATTTTTCCTTCTTCATTTGGTAATCTGTATTGTTCTATAATATTTTATTTCATAAAAAATACCTGAGTTAATAATTACAGCCCTTACTAACCAAATATAATATGTGCCAAAATGGAATTAAAATGTCTTTTAGTCAAAATCTGCCTTTGATTTTTTTCCTTATGAATGTGAAACTTAATTTATTTATCCATCTGCGTATGTGAACTTCTACTATATATCAGACATATATTCCTTGAGAATATATTTTTTGAATATCTACTTGAGGCATATTTTCCCTCAGACATTTTTCCTGGTTTATTAATCTATTAATTAGAAATACTTGAAGAAACCTAGCCCTTTTGTGAATGGGTTATTTCTTCTGTAGCACATATGTGGGACAAGCTCAGTAACCTGGAGATAGGATGTAAGATTATGTGTATTAGGAAATACCACTGGAATTACTTAAAAAACATTAACTAAATAATTAATATTAAGATCTAAAAGGTGAGGTCAAAAACAAAATAATAGCAATCACTTTTTTAATTAGTAAAACTTACTATATTTATGGTTTAATATATTATCATTGACTTAATAACATAGTTTTAGCTTTATTTTTAAGGTGCTAAATTATTATCCTCACAGTTATTCTTTAGCTCAGGTACTGGACTGGCTGCTGGATATTTAAAACTTATACAAATTGTTACTACATTTAGGATGGGTCAAAAGACCTCTAAGTCAGAATATAGATACAACATAAGTAAGTAATATAGTATAATACAAAATACATTTGGTCTTTGTCCCTGATCTTGGCCAAGAGCTCCTGAAACCCTTGGAATTTCCCAAGAGAAAGGAATGTCATTTGTTGTTCATATGTGCGCCTTTCCACCTATGTTTATGTTAATGACGTGATTTAGTGTGAGGCCGCACCATAGATAGGACAGGGGCAAGGAGTCTGGAATTTAAACTCTATAGAAAGGAGATTTAATGAGTTTCTAGGTTGGTGAATTCATGGAGGTACTACTGGGAGTTGGTGTGCCCAGAGAGGGCATGGAAGCTCCTCACTTCCCCTTCCAATACCTTGCCCTGTGCATCTTTTCCATCTGGCTATTCCTGAGTCATATCCTTTATAATAAACCAGCAAACCCAATTAAAGTGCTTCTCTGAGTTCTGTGAGTTTGATAGCAAATTATTGAACCTGAGGAGGAGATCCTGGTAATTCTTGATTTATAGCCAGTTGATCAGAAGTATGGGTGGCCTAGGATTTGTGATTGGCATCTGAAGTGGGGAGACGATCTTGTAGGACTAAGCCCTTAAACTGTGGGGTGTGTGCTAATTCTGGATTGTTAGTGTCAGAGTTGAATTAAATTGTTGAACACCAAGTTGGTATCTAGAGAATCAGAGAATTGGTTGTTGGTGTTGGAAAGTAGCATCACCAAATTGTAAATTGCCTGACAACATGCACTATACACTATATTGTATTTCTATTTCTCAATTTCACATTAATTTGAACATTCTAAGAAACTTATTCAAAACTTATTAAATAACTGAGTAGACAATGAATTCATTTTTCTTAGAAACCTATTACATTCTTGTGATGTGAAGCCATTAATGAATTTCCTTATTTTTATGCAAAATATGGAGGTGTTCATTTTAGAAAATTAATTTACATAGCAGTCATTATTATTAGGCTATGCCAATAGGGGTAACAATCAAAAGAAGTATGGAAGACAAGATTCTTGGGGTAGATAATACTCCACTCTTTGAGTCATAAAACAATGAATTCAGTCCTGACTCTTACGCTTGCTGATTATATGATTTATCTCACTTTGCTTTATATAGAATGATAACAATTACCCACTTCAAAGGATTTCTTGAGAGTTAAATGAGTTATTGCAGTGCACAGTAACAAATATACTATCTAGTATGCAAAACTTTCTGTCAACAAGATTAATCACTCACTCTGTTTAGCTGGCACTATCTAAGCAGTATGACTAGAGATACATCGCTTGATTCACTGAGACATGGCTGCATTTTTTGAATTACTAGTGCACATTTCCCATTGATAGACCCAAGGATGTGACCAAAACAATCTAAAACATCTGATCTTTGAAGGTCTGTTTCCTAGGATTACTTCTGTTGCCAAATCTCTATCAGTCATAGAAAAGTCACTTGTAATTTGAACAGGGAAAATTTAATATAAAGAATGGATGGACAAACATTTCTCTAAGAGGTTAGTAAATATTTTAAGCTTTTCAGGCCATAAGGTTTTTCAACTACTCAACTCAAATACTTAACTAGGTCCTTGTGGAGTGAAAGCAGCCATAGACATATGCAAATGAATGGGAGTGGCTCTATTCCAGTAAAACTTTATTTACAAACAGGTAGCAAACAATATTTGGCCCATGAGCCATTGTTTGTGGACCTCTGATATAAAATATTATTAGCTAGTAAAGGAAGGTTAACTACAAAAGTTGGTAAATGAGAACTCCAAAGAATATAGAAATAGCAAATATAGGGATACTATATACTACCTTTAAGGGTGAAAGAGAGTACTCAAGGAAGGACCAAATTTGGAAGGCCCTCCGTCCCCCACCTCATCCAAAAGTCTGACTTTTAAGCTTCATTGGAGAGGGTCTGGCCGTAGTTCACTGTATGGAAGAGAGTTTTCTGGAGTGCCGTGTTCTGGTCCTGAAGCATAGCAAATTGTCCATGAGGGTGCAGTGAAGTTTGATGCCATTCTGGGAGGTCAGAGATAGATCCAAATGTAATCAGATTAAGATTTCATGATACAGATAGAGCAAGAAAAATTAAACAAAACATAATAGTTTCAAAATTCCATGGAAAAAAATACTTGCCAGCTTAGCGCAAATATTTACATATATAAAACACCTGTATTATCTTTGTCAAAAAGAACAACTAAAGGCAATACTTTATTCAACCAGCCATGGACAATTGACTAAATTCCAGGAGGTTGAGAAACCATGGGAACTAGAGTAAAAGAATGACTTTAAGGAGGGAAAGCAGAAACCAGAACCAAAGACAACTGGACAGCAAATAGGGAGTCTGCCACAAAATCTTCATGGACAGAAATTTGGTTCATTTCTGGGTTCTCTATTCTGTTCCATTGGTCTATGTGTCTGTTTTTGTGCCGGTACCATGCCGTCTTTGTGATCACAGCTTTGTAGTACAGCTCGAAATCCGGCATTGTGATGCCCCCAGGTTTGTTTTTCCTTTTCAACAATTCCTTGGCGATTCGGGGCCTTTTCTGGTTCCACACAAATTTAAGGGCTGTTTGTTCCAGTTCTTTGAAAAATGTCATTGGTATTTTGATCGGGATAGCATTGAAAGTGTAGATTGCTCTGGGTAGCATGGACATTTTAACTATGTTAATTCTTCCGATCCATGAGCATGGAATATTTTTCCATCTTTTTGTGTCTTCTTCAGTGTCTTTCAAGAATGATTTGTAGTTTCTAGAATATAGGTCCTTTACATCTCTGGTTAGGTTAATTCCAAGATAGCATATGATTTTTGGTGCTATTGTAAATGGGATGGATTCCCTAATTTATCTTTCTTCAGTCTCATTGTTCGTGTATAGAAATGCAACTGATTTCTGAGCATTGATTTTGTATCCCGCCACGTTACTGAATTGCTCTATAACTTCTAGTAGTTTGGGAGTAGATTCTTTTGGGTTTTCCATATAGAGTGTCGTGTCATCTGCGAAGAGAGACAGTTTGACTTCTTTGCCGATTTGGGTACCTTTTATCCATTTTTGTTGTCTGATTGCTGTTGCAAGGACTTCTAGTACTATGTTGAATAGTAATGGCGAGAGTGGGCATCCTTGTCATGTTCCTGATCTTAAGGGAAAGGCTTCCAGCTTTTCCCCATTGAGAATGATATTTGCTGTAGGCTTTTCATAGATGGTTTTTATGAGATTGAGGAATGTACCCTCTATCCCTACATTCTGAAGGGTTTTAATCAGGAAAGATGCTGTATTTTGTCAAATGCTTTTTCTGCATCAATTGAGAGGATCATATGATTTTGGGCTTTTTTCTTGTTGATATAATCTATCTCACTGATAGATTCGCGAATGTTGAACCACGCTTGCATCCCAGGGATGAATCCCACTTTGTCATGATGGATAATCCTTTTAATGTACTGTTGGATTCTATTAGCAAGGATCTTGTTGAGAATTTTGGCATCCATATTCATCAGGGAAATCGGTCTGTAATTCTCCTCTCGGTTCTTTGGGCAACTAATCTTTGATAAAGCAGGAAAAAACATTCAGTGGAAAACAGACAGTCTCTTCAATAAATGGTGCTGGGAAAATTGGACAGCTACATGCAAAAGAATGAAACTTGACCACACTGTCACACCATACACAAAGATAAACTCTAAATGGATGAAAGACCTCGATGTGAGACAGGAATCCATCAAAATCCTAGAGGAGAGCATAGGCAGCAACCTCTACGACATCGGCCACAGAAACCTTTTTCATGACACATCTCCAAAGGCAAGAGAAACAAAATATAAAATGAACTTGTGGGACTTTATCAAGATAAAATGCTTCTGCACAGCCAAGGAAGCAGTCAAAAAAACTAAGAGGCAGCCCATGGAATGGGAGAATATGTTTGCAAATGATACTACAGTTAAAAGACTAGTATCCAAGATCTACAAAGAACTTCTCAAACTCAATACACGAGAAACAAATAAACAAATCATAAAATGGGCAGAAGATATGAACAGACACTTTTCCAATGAAGACATACAAATGGCTAACAGACACATGCAAAGATGTTCAAAATCATTAGCCATCAGGGAAATTCAAATTAAAACCACACTAAGATACCACCTTATGCCAGTTAGAATGGCAAAAATAGACAAGGCAAGAAACAACAATTGTTGGAGAGGATGTGGAGAAAGGGGATCCCTCCTACATTGTTGGTGGGAATGCAAGTTGGTACAGCCACTCTGGAAAACAGTGTGGAGGTCCCTTAAAAAGTTAAAAATTGAGCTAACCTGTGATCCAGCCATTGCACTACTGGGTGTTTACCCCAAAGATACAGGCGTAGTGAAGAGAAGGGCCATATGCACCCCAATGTTCATAGCAGCATTGTCCACAATAGCCCAATTGTGGAAGGAGCCGAGATGTCCTTGAACAGATGACTGGATTACGAAGCTGTGGTCCATACATACAATGGAATATTACTCAGCTATCAGAAAGAACGATTTCTCAACATTTGCTGCAACATGGACGGCACTGGAGGAGATAATGCTAAGTGAAATAAGTCAAGCAGAGAAAGACAATTATCATATGATTTCTCTCATCTATGGAACATAAGTACTAGGAAGATCAGTAGGAGAAGAAAGGGATAAAGAAAGGGGGGTAATCAGAAGGGGGAATGAAGCATGAGAGACTATGGACTCTGAGAAACAAACTGAGGGCTTCAGAGGGGAGGGGGTGGGGAAATGGGGTAGGCTGATGATGGGTAGTAAGGAGGGCACGTATTACATGGTGCACTGGGTGTTATACACAACTAATGAATTATCGAAGTTTACATAAAAAACCAGAGATGTACCGTATGGTGACTAACAGAATATAATAAAAATCTTATTATGAAAAAAAAGAAATTTGGGGCTTTGTCATGAGTAATAGTGCAAAAGCATAGTCAACCTAGTAGGAGCTAGGACTCTATTCTGTTCTTAAATATTAATATACTATCTATAATACTAGCAGGGTACACTCTTACATGGACAAATTATATAGGAGCCATGATGTGTGAAGTATGGTAGTATACACAACCCAGAAGAGTGCTCTGAAGAGCAACATATTGAGAGAACCTACACAGTCTGTGGAGAGATAAATTAGTTAGGAGTAGGAGTTTGAAAAATACTGCCCAAATTCAGCAAACTTTTTACCAATAAAGTTTTATTGCCATATAGCCACACCCATTTATTGATGTATTATCTATGGCTGCTTCTGCTATTATGGCAGAATTGAGAGTTGTGATAGAGATCATACAGACAGAAACACCTAAAACATTTACTCTTGGCCCTTTGCAAAGTTTTCCAACCCCTGAACAAGAACATGACTAAATAAAGGAAGGATAACTGGTATAGGAAGAGAAATTGCCTGTTATAAGATTTTCACTTTTGAAAACTTGAAGATGGAGGTATTTAAACTGAAGAAAACAGAACTCTATAAAGAAGTATTAAAAATGGAAAATCTAAAATGAAAGGTTGCAATTCAATTTTCTGAGCCTTTACACTCTGAAATTGTGGTAGAAAAGGAAGATGTAATCAGGAGAGTGGTCATAGGATGAGATTATGGTCAGTGCCTGAGCTTTGAAATGTGGGTTGAATCAAAATTTTTTCTCTTGGTACTTTTACCAACACTGTGGAAATTCCACTGATTAATTAATACCATGTAATTATTTTTTTATCATATCAGAGTTGTTTTCATTTCTGCATTCCCCTTAGGATAAATCTCAAAGTCTTTAACTACTAGCTTGAGAAGCGCTACACATTCTGGTTCCTGTCTCTGTGTCCATTTCCTATCTCAACACTTTCCCTTTTGCTCTTGCAGAGCAGAACTTTATTCAGTCCCTCTGTCATTTAATTTTCTGTTTAAATACCTCTTCCTGATGTGAACCTTCTCTGACTGTTGAGTTGAGTTAGATCCCCCACCCCACATGTATTTCCATATCTTGTGTGTTCTTCTCTTGGCACACGTAATTATAGCCATCTCTTTATGACCAGAAAAACTTTAGAAGACTAGGGACAATGTCTGTCTTGTTCAAAGCTCTATGCATGTGGCTTGGCCTCTGTAGATAATTAATATGTATTTGGAAAATAAACTGTGAACAAATAAATCTATAAAAAAGCTTTGCAAATGCTGCTATCATCGTCCTCTTTATTGCCAGTATATAGTGTGGCATTTCATAAACCTTTTTTGTATCACGATCTTGTTTAAAATAAAATATTTGGAAGAATAGGCTGATTACAGAAGAATTGCATTATGGGCTTTATATAATGACCTATATGAAAACTTCAGCTTAATTACATTATGCCAGGATTTTGAGGATGAATCGAGATTAACACTATAAAGTGCTCAAGACAGCACCTAGCACCTATTAAGTTGCTCAATAACTGCTGGCAACAGTTAGCAGAAATCCGTCTCATTTTTTTCTTTTTTGCCTCCTAAGAAAAGGGGAAGAAAAATTAAAATTCTCACTCTGGGGAATCCAGTCCACTGTGTAAACATAATAACAACTTTTTCAGTTTGTCTGTTAGATTTTTTTAACTTTGAGGAGAGAGCTGCTTGCACAGACAAATCATTGCAAGGGTTAAAATTGGTTGCACATGGCCTATAGAAAAGTTTACATGGCTAATCTTGGTCTTCCCCATAAATTCTTAGCACAATTTTTTAATATTTAATACTCTATCACAAGATACTGTGATGAGTTAGAAAGTGGAAATTATTCTAGAATGGTATGACATTTTGTATTTATCTTTTAAGGAGCTGCGAATTCCTCACAGTCATCTCTTCAGCCTTTACCAAGGCCTTGAGATTTAGCACCCTTTTCAGAGATCTTTTGGTAGATATTATTCTACTGTTCAAAGAAAAGTGAAGACAAAAAAGACCAGAAATTGAGTGTTGAGTGGCAAAGTTATGCTGGCAATCAAAGGAACCCAATATTCATCACAGACCCTAGCATCATAGTGTGAAGTTGAGAGAGGAGAAAAATAGAGATTTCTAATGACTGAAGATTGAAGACTGTTCCATACTACAAAAGCAAAGGGAGTGCTGCTGATCTGTTGGTTAGATAAGTACTAGACTGGCTGGGGAACGTCAGCTGCATTGGTGGAGTGTCTGTTTTGGGTTTCTGTCATAATCAGCTGCCGTTGTTGCCATTTGACATACCAAATTAAGATTATAGTACCAAGGAGGTCTCTACCTATATTGGTAGGCTCATTGGCCAGATCGGGGTACGCCACTGCTATAAAAATATAGTAAAAGAAACCAGACAATTTCAACTCAAATCTTTTGCTATGATGGATGTAGCAAGAGATGCTTATGATTGCCCACACCACATTCAATATAAGAAACCATGACTCTTTTATAGTAAGGTGGCATAGGCATACTCAATCTCATGATTTAAGTCAAGTTAAATAGTTGACTTAACTGAGAGAAATACAAATTATCAATTATATTCCACAATAAAGCTTCATTACTTCTTAATTACAATTATTTCTACTCATGTTAAGTGTAATAAGGATAATGAACCAAGTCCTTCTTGTCTATACAGGTCTCCTAAAACAAATAATAAAAATTTGGAAGCTGTATTTACTACGCGGTCAATATGTGCTTTGTAAATTATGACAGAAAGAAAAATAACCAAGAAAGAATTGCTTTTGACTTCTGTTGTGATCTTTTATTCTTTTTTATTTGTTAATTTGTTTTCTGGCCTTATTACTGTTGTTTGAAAATGTCATTAGTGTTTCCATAATGCATGAGTTGACCTGGTTTTTGCAGTATTCCTCTAGAAAGCTCCTAGCCTTTTTTTTTTTTTAATACTCTCTTTTGGCTTTCCAAATTTCTGTTTAATCACAGAATATTTTATGATAGAGACAGAAAAGTGAGCATGCCAACATTTCACCCAGAAAAGAAAGGTAGGGGCATACCTAGAAATAAAACATAATTTCCAATAGTCTCCCTTTTACCCCCTTTCTACTTCACCATTGATTGACCACTTTTAAGGAAAGTGTGTAGTTCTCAGGTTTGTAAGTTCTCATTCTTCCTCCAAAGGCTAGTTATATGTAAATGAATTTATTGGCAGTTGGTTAACATGCAAAATTTGATACCATGTTTATTTACTGTTGAGTTGCTGTGTATAAATATAAAGAAAATAGGAGAAGAATCCTTCTATTTAAGGATCAGGAGAAGGAATATTAGTATAAGTGGTAAAGCTAAGCCAAAGTACCTGACATATTTCATGAGCGTCTACGTGAACCCCTAGGAGTATTTTTGTTTCCTGGTTTTGGAGAAATAAACTGCCAGTATTTTTTGTTTTGATCTCAACCTCTTCCTTTTGCAAAATCTCCATGCTCGGCAACATCTCAAAGAACACTGAGTAGTGACCCCAAACAATGTGCATTCTTCCTGCTTATAACCTAGAGTTCTCACAGTTATTATTTTTGGCAAGGACTCCGCACTGCCCTATGGTCAATCAGAGTAGTTGTTCCCTCTCCAAAGATAGAATTTATCTTTCTTTAGTCAAACCCAGTATTAATGTCAAGAGAATATAGAAATGTCCTCTTTCTTAGTGTCTATAGTCATGTATGAGAAAGGGTAGGGCCCCAAATTAGATATTTACCTCTGAGACTAATTTTATTAGTTATCCCTCTGATGAACACCACATCATTAAGAGAGAAAGGACAACTAGTGAGAAGGTTGGAGTAAATATTGACTCCTGGCTGTACTCAATACCACACCCCTCTGACAATTGAAAAGAGTTGTACAGCATTGCCTCCAAAGGTAGAGGCAACCTGGTCATGTCAGGGAATGCCCTGGGTGATTTGGAGGTTTTTCATATCTACATTCTACATTAATATATGAATTCAGGGAATAGTAAGCTGGTCAATAGTTAGGCTTATGAAACGCTAAATCTTTCTTGAGGATTTGCCTTACCTTATAACTTGGTATTGTCACAATTCTTCTGCTATTGGCTGCTTTACCATCCTGAACTGTATTTTAAATTCTTCTGATTTTAGACTTATGGTCTAAGAACTAAACCTAATGAATTCATGCAGCAAGCCCAATTTCTAATTACTGTTTGGAATGCCCTTTGAATCATTCAGAGATTGTGCCTTCTAAACAAAGGAAAAGTAAGGATTGTAAATGGGGAAAAAAGGAAAAGGAAAGTGTTGAAAGCAGTGAGGATGACTAACTGTGACATGGAGAAACAACTTGCCTGAGACACAATTGGAGTGAGTGGAGAATCTCAAGTACGAATAAGTGCCTTATCTATGCTTTTAAGAAGACAGGATTTTGAAAAGCTCTTACTTAACTGAGTTAAAAGGCCACATTTGAAAAAGTGGATGGAAAACTCTACTGGCTTTAAATATGTGAGATAATCTTTCGTGTAAGTAATTGACTCGTCTAATCAAAATGGAAAATGCTTAGAGAGAGAGAATGAGCAGAAAGGAAGTGGAAAGGAAGTTCAACATAAAATAAAGACCCTACTTAATCTAATGTGTTAAGACAGTGTAGCCTCTGCCTGTTCAGGGGCAGAACTTGTGTCAGCAGAGAACAGACAGGTTGTTCACAACGGAGCAGAATTTTACCTTACTGGCAAGATATTTCAGCAACATGTTTGCTCTGATCTGGCTTGAACATTTGTGGGAAAATTCGGGAAAGACAAAAAACCACTAATACATTGATCTACCATCTTAGAAAAAGAATTGACGATTTCCAAAGTCCTAAATTCTGTAGGAGGTTCACATGAGTACAATATTGAAGATTTGAAACCTCAGAAGGCAGACTGATCTATGTCATCACATAAACTTCAGACATGTAGACATGCATATGTATTTTAAATTCTGGTTAAATGTTGCAAGAAGACAGCAAAGGTGAAAAGGGAATAAGGGGAAGGAGGGTTACATGAAAAAATAAAAACACACTGTAGGAAATTGGACAAGAGGGAGAAATGAAAGGGGAAAGTAATGAGCACATATGTCAAGCTTGAATCCTATTTTGCCTGTGTTAACCTGGACTTTTCCAGACTTCATTCCAGAAAAGCACATCTATGTCTTCCTCTGGCACACAGCCCTGTGCATCCTAGGTCCTCGATAAATATTTGTTAATGATACTATTTCTTATCTGTCCATCACCCTTCAGACAAATTTCATTTCCAAGCATTCCTCTCCCATCCAAGAAAATCATTATGTTTACAATTCAGTATTATAAAACAATTGATCCAGAGCACTTGACCTATTAAAACACAATTTAATGCAGGAAATGACATAAAAGAATGGGTTTCTGAGGTAAAATCTCTCTCAAATTACCTTACACTCCCTCTTGACTATCAGTGGTAAGAATCTGACTGAATAACATTTTAAACTTTGCTTTTTTCCAGCAGAGACTAACATTTTCTAAAATATGCTTATAGTCTGTCATAAGACAACACTTAACTCTTTTGAGACATATAAGAATAAGAATGCCTACTAATAAAAAAAAACCTCCAAATAAATATGTTAGTTTTAGCACTATGAAATGACTAGCACTAAATGAAATGAGATGTAAATCCAAGATTTACAACCAGATTACACTGATGTCCAGCCACACAGAATGATAATTACCACTTAGAACCCAATGCTATATTTAAAACCCTTTAAGCATAGAAGAAAAAAATACATCAACACATTCTTCTGCTAAATGCATCTAGAACTAAAGTGCACATAGTACTGTCTTCACGGCATTTTTCTGTTTCTTCAGGTTGGTACATTTTCATAATTTGATAACACAGGAACCTATACTTGCTTTTATTTGCTCTATTTCTGGACATCTAACCCTATACATACTCATTTACAAGAATTTTTTGTCTTCCCTTCTAACTTTGTGACTAGAGATAAGTTTGAAATACAACTAACAGTGGATTCTTAAGACTGGCATTGTAATTCTATATAAGTACAGGATCATTTTTTAAAATGAATTTAGTAAAATAAATGGGAGAATGAGGATTCCTTAAAATGTTTTATTAATTTATGAATCACAAAAATAGCTCTTTAGATGGGCACTTAAAAATGATTTTTTGTCTTTGCAATTCCAATGGAAAAATCTGAGTAAGTTTGATCTGAGGAATTTTCAGTGCCATAAGAGATCATCAGAAAGCACTTAGAGTGACCTTATCATTAAGAAAAACACAGTTGCACTGACATCTTCCAACAACTGATCAAATTAGTTGTTTTAAGCTAACAGATAAAACCCAGTTGTAACTGAATTATGCAAACAATAAACCTGCCCTAACACATCTTTAACTTTTTGTCCACAGTGACCAAAATGCCACTATTTAATATACAAGTCCTTGGTTGGGATATATGTGGATATATAGAATAGATATAATATCTGTATACAATGAAAGCGTACAGTGCATCCTTCTCTAGCTCCTTCTGTGGTACCCATGAAGACAGAGGGCATGGTAGGAAGAAAATACCATAAATAAAACTAATACATATATAACAATAAAATAAGAATCAGGAAGACTCTCCACTCTATAAAATATATAGAGCTGAATTGAGACGGATCTTAATGAATATCCATTGTCTTTAAAAATAGAAAGTTGCTCTTTTTGAGATAGCCACATCAGATTCTCTTTCCTTTTTAAACACTCCCAAACCTACTGTATCTGTTTCTATGTTACATTACATTAAGGAAGCATCCCTGCAGTGAGTATGTGTGTGGAAGGGTGGGGTAGTGACCAGCAACATTTGTGCTAAGGGGGACGTGAAATTCTTTGTGGCATAGGTGAGGCAGAGATATTAAAATGAAACAAAACAAAACTAATTGTATTGTATTTCAGTTAGGAATGCTGTCAGATCAGAAGAACTCCTAGTGTTTTAAAAAAAATCAAAAAGTGGATGGTGCTGGCATCTGCAAGGCTATCAGGCATCAAATTTTTGCTCTCCCAACCCCTGCTCTTTTTCTTCTACCATCTTATAAATTTTGACTTATGCATTTGACTTATTTAGTATTCTTCCCATCTAGACATCAGATGTGCATTCAAAGAAGAATGCAGAGGGAAATGACAGGGTCTTTGATAAGAAAATTAAAAGCTTTACTTCAGTGTGGGTCTCATGAACCAGTGCTGAATCACTTTGCCATTCCTAGATGCAAGGTAAGCCAGAATTTGAGTTTGTTTCTGTGTTTGTTTGTTTTAAATTTAACCTCCACAGTGGAAAGTGACAAGGGAGAAGTTTTAATTTACTATGATTGCCATTGGATACCCAATAACTATAGAAACACTTCAAAACACACTGGTAAACAAGCAAACAAAAACAACCACACTGACCTCTGTCCCATCAAGCCAGTTTCTGTATCCAAGCAGAAGTCTGTACTCTGTTCTCTTTGCTATGAGATCCAGATTAAACTATATATAAGCCAAAAGGCAATTTATTTGCTTCCAAAATACTCAATGCATGATGATGGAGAAAGCAGGGAATAACTGCAAAACCCTTATTTCAAACAAGAAAGAATAAAAACACAGAGCAGACACTGAGCTGTGGGTCACAGAAAGTCCAGGTAGTCAAAATAGGGAGATTTCTCTGTTTTAACAGAAAATGATGTGTCTTGTTTGGCTAAACTCCAATCCCTGGTTCTATCTTCAAGGATCTTTGTTGTCCTTGGTCTTCCATAATTGGTAATTCTGTCCTTTGGGAGGACTTTTTAAGGCATAGTTATTGTTTTTTCACTTTTTATTGCAAGATATATTGCACATACAAAAGATAGTGCACAAGATTAATGTGTAAAATATATTAATAAAATAAGCACTTACATATCTATCCATTATCAAGTACAATTTATAAACTAATATTAGCAACTTTAAAGCCCCTGTGAGTCTCCCAGAAAGATATCTTCTTCTTTCCAAAAACAGTCTATATTGAAATTATCATTAATTTTCCGCTTGTTTTTTATGTTATTGTTGTATCAAAAGCTTTTCCATATATGTGTACATATTATAAACAATTATATTGGTATATTTTGTCTGTTTTTGACTTACATACAGATGGGATTATACTACATTTTGTTGTGACTGGCTTTTTTTCACTCAAGTTTAAATTTTTAGGTTCATTTATATTGATGTGCTTAGCTATAATTTATTTGTTTTCTTGGATATAAATACCAAAATATATTTATCTCTTCTGATGACAAAACTTTTTTTGTTTTCAGTCCGATTATAAATCATGCTTCTATGAATATACTTTTGCATGCATCTTGGTACACATTTTCAATGGATTTTCCATATATTTAGGGATGAGTGTTGATTCTTAGGTATTGCCTATCTTCATAGTTACTGTTTTTAAAACTTTTCATAAAAATTTACACTACCATCTGCAATACCTGTAAATTATGAATCCTCTGTCCTCATAAACACAATAATTTGCATTCTTCTGATATTAATAAGGGTGTGTATCTTTTCATGTATTTTTGGACACTTGTGTTTTCTCCTGTTCCATGTGTTCTTGTACTTTGCCCATTTTCATATTGATTGGTTTAAATATTTTTAATTTTTTTATTTTATGATTCTTGCTTAAACTCTAGATACTTCTTTGCTTTTCTTGTTTGTGTTGCAAATGTCTTCTTCCAGTTTGGAGGTTGTATTGTTATCGTTTTCCATTTGATTTATTTTTTCCAGAGTTTTTTAAAAAAAATAAATAATGAACATATCTTCTGAATCTTTTACTATAAAATTTACTCCTCTAAAGTTCCTCCTTTTGCCCCATTTGTGAAATTGTTATCTAGCCAGATATCATAAAAAATTCTTCTGTGAAGCTTTGCCTTTCATGTTTAAGTCATTAATCCCATACTAAGTATGAACTTTCTATTTAGTTTGCCAATAAATGAAGATCACTCAAATAAGAACAAAGGCTTTCCATTCAGAGTTTTCTACAACAAGGGACTCTACCACTGTCACTTTCATTTGTCAGAGACTCAAAGGCAGGCAGAGAGAGGGAAAAGCTTCGTAATAATGAAAAAAATCCATTAAAGTCATGCTCTGACTGGAGATTGTTGAAGACAGGCTAACTAGAAGTGGGACATCTTACGTGATTGGTTTGGGGAGCATATTTGGCTTTCTCTGGTTGATTCAAAGTTGGAAGAGGGGCAAAAAATATGGAAGCTGGGCCCACTGCTGCTGAGATTGTGACTTAGTTTCCTAACTGGCCTGCAGAGATTGTGAGTCTGAATTCTGTTGTTCTACATGGCCCAGTCATTGCCTTTTTGTATATTAAGTCTCTCGGTAGATAAGTCATTTTCCTTCCACCATTTGTTGAAAGTTTTCCTATCTTTTCCCCACTGATCTACATATCCACCTCTTGCAATATCTCAGGTTTCTATATATGTGTGAGTTTAGTCTGGGTCCTCAGCTCTGTTCTATTAGTCAGTTTGTCCTCTTCTGGACCAATAGCGTGATGACTTAATTATTATTGCTTTAGAAACAATATTTGCCACCTAGGAAGTCCTAACCTCTCTTCTTCTTCAAACTATCCTAGCTGCCCTTGGTCTTATATCCATCAATGTAAATTTTAGGATCTATTTTAAGATCCTTAAAATTAATACAATTTCATAGAACAGATATTGCTAAGGTAGTGTGTATTCCTCTCCAAGATTATTGGGTATCTATTTAATTTTTTCAAATATTCTGAAAATCAGTTAAAGATTAACTCTAATGTAACATATGCTTTATTGCTATGGTGAATATCTTTTAATGAAATTTTCTGTGTTTGTTAGTGTGCAATTTATTTATGTATGTATATTTATGTATATTCATCTCACCTCTGGTGTAATTAGTATAATTTCAAAAGTCTAGCTTTAACTTGCATAGTTATTAACTAATTTTGTTTACTTGTCTAAACAATCATATACATATTTGAATAATACAATGCATTTCTCCCTTTAAATCACATGAATTTTAATTTAATTTCTATCTTTTGTTACATAAGACCTCTAGTAAAATATTGAAGACAGTGTTGATAATGGGCTTCTTGTACCGTCTCTGACTTCAAGAGAATTCATTTAACTTTTTAAAATTAAGCAAAGTATCTTCTGTAAGTTTTTATAGATATTCTTTCTTAAAATCTATGTCTTCTATTTCTAGTTTGTTTTTCATTATAAACGTTATTGGAGTTATCAAATTATTTTTTGTATTGAGACAAACATATTTCATTTGGCTTATTATATTAGTATGTTTCCTAATAATAAAACAAACTATCTACTCTGGTATAAGTCCATTATATTTAGTGGCATTTTTTACATTGATGAGTTTGTTTATATTTTGTTTGTATTTTCACATGTGCATTTTCTGAAATTGATATGTAGTTATATTACCCATGCTGTATTTTGTTTTATTTTATTTTGATACATAGATTATGTTAGCCTCATCTATAAGTTGCAGATTTTCCTCTTTTCTATCCTCTGAAATATTAATATAAAATCATAATTATGTTTTTCCTGTTTGTTTATTGCTTCCTGATGTAAAGTTATCTGAGACTGGTATTTTCTTTGTGGGACTATTTTGAACTACTGGTTCAGCTTCCCCAGTGGTTAAAGGATTAGTTTTGAGAGTCTGTATACTTCCCAGAGTAAGTCATTTAACCATATTATTTTTAAAAATTTCCTCTGCACTCACTCTAATAACATCCTTTCAGGAATATATCAGCCAGCCACCTAGTGGAAGCTGCTTTACATTAAATTTATGACATGAGGGGAGATACAGAAATGTGCTTTCACTAGAATGGCCATATACTATGAGTATGGCACTATCATACTCCCTGGGTTTAATGAGTCTGGTATGATAAATATTGTTTCTATGAATTTCTTTCATAGCAAAAGAAGTAATGAAGCAGGCTCAAGCCTATTAACTCACAGGTCTTACCATGCACCCCTTGACCCAGAAATAGCTTGACTTAGAAGCCAATTTAATGTTCTACTAAAAGCAAAATAACAGTTCTAGGCGGGATAACAACCTGTGAGTTTGACGTTCTGTTGCAGAACAGGTGGTCTATTATCTAAATCAGTTACCATTCTATGGAACTCTTTCTCCTATGAAAGAATATGAAGGTCTGGAAATCAAAAAGGGGAAGAGGAAATCAGGGAGAGGATGTTAGAAACTAATAACCCAGGGCGCCTGGGTGGCACAGCGGTTGAGCGTCTGCCTTCGGCTCAGGGCGTGATCCCGGCATTATGGGATCGAGTCCCACATCAGGCTCCTCCGCTATGAGCCTGCTTCTTCCTCTCCCACTCCCCCTGCTTGTGTTCCCTCTCCCGCTGGCTGTCTCTCTCTCTCTGTCGAATAAATAAATAAAATCTTTAAAAAAAAAAAAAGAAACTAATAACCCACTCTTAAATTCTTGTTTCCTGTCTTCAAGACTTAGTCTTCTACAGTGACATGGACTTCTATTGGGGGATTCAACAATGACTCCATTGACTTGGAAATTAAGATGCTTCTTGGCCATTGAATCCTTATGCCACTGAATTTACAGCAATACAGAGCACTATAGTATTACCTGAGGTTATTAATTCTGATTATTAAATGGAAATGGAGCTACTACTGAAGTATTATGTAGAACACAGGAGATCCTCTGAGACATCTCCCAGTACTTTTATATACACTGGAAATAGTTAATGAACAACCATAGCAGCTCAATGCATCTATGTGCACTATTATTTTTTTAAGAATGTACTTTGGGTCTCAACACAGAGTTTACAAAAAAGCCTTAACTGGTGAAAGTATGGGCTGAAGGGAAATGGAAGTTTAATTGGGTAGTAAAGAAAGAAACAAGGTCTGTAATAGCTTCCCATATTTTATTATTCAATCTATAGTAAGATTACATGCGTATATCTCACTCTCTAGCTCAATTTCGTCTGTTTTTCTCTCCCTTTATACTACTATATTATATGAGGTGTGTTGATAATTAACTTTTAAGTTGACCTCTAAAGTAGAGGTTATCAAGGTGGGATTATGATGTGACAAGAGACCATCACCCAGAGACCTACTTAACAACTTAAGAACATTATGCCCTACATTGTGTCCACTACAGTGTATTGTCAAATTGCAAGTAATCCTAAAATATATTGTTAAATGAAAAAAATTCAAGTATTTTGAATGCCCATTTTGTCAATCATGTGTATGAATGTAGCATTATATACATTACATATTATATATTTTCATAAGAAACTAAAGCATTACATACTAAGGCATTATATATAGGATTATAACTTGGGATAATTTATGCTAATTTTCTTATAGTTTATAGTCTTTTTTAATTGGTTGGTAAGAAATATGAATTATTTGTATAATAAAATACAATAAAGAGAAAAATTAAAATAATAACATAGCTACAGAATTAAATTTTTGCAGTCATTGATTATGTAACTTAGAATATGAAATGTACATAAAATATTAAGAAGTGAAAAAATGGGTTTATATTGGTATTACTATCATAAATTTAAAGTGTTTTTTTAAATTTTTTTAAGTGTTTTATAAATTAAACAATCTTAGCAAACTAGAAAGACCTACGTGAACATGTTAAAAATTAACTTTAGATTACTTTTGGACAATGAAAATGCATGGTATTTGTGTGCGTGTGTGTTTTACTGTGTTTTATGAATGTCAGATAAAGGTTACATATAACTTTGTAATAATAGAACAAATCATTACTATTAATGAGGTTTTTCTCAGAAATAAGTTTTATATTGGGTTGTATGAGTAGGGTGTTGAATTCAAATTAGATATCGTATAGGTAATAATGCATCTTAGCTATACATATGAGTAAAATGAACAAATGCTGCTGCTTCTTCCTTTCTTATGACAAGAATATTTAAAACTTATGGGAAACACATTGTATTCTGCACAGCATAAGCTCCAAATTAATTAGAATTATGGTCACAAATATTTATGTCGTATTAATTATAACAAGAGATTTAGGTATTAGCATATTTTACTATTCAGCATATAAGTGGTAGTAATACATTCCAGTTTTGCTTCTTTGCAGCACTAATTGACCTATTTGGCTTGCCTATTATAGGAGGTATTTTCGCACATATTTCTAGTGATTTCCAAATATTATATTATATTTTGTTTTGTTTTTAGAAATGACCATCTATATTTCAAATTGAGGTATAATTTCAGTCCAATATCAATGACTATTGTGACATATTTTGTTCAATATTTATTTTCAATGTATTTTCATGTATATTTTATGGAAGAAAGCTTAAAACATGTTAAGCTAGAACATATTAGTGATATCTTAAGATACAGTATTTGGTAAATGATTGCTGATAAAATACTTGATAAATCTTAATTATAAAGTGTGTGTGTGACTATCTGTTATCTATATTCAACATTTTCTTAAATGATTTTGACTAAAGTATTATACAGTTTCAAAATATATTGACATCTGGCATTTGTTTAATTATCTAATTAATTCTAGGGTTAATTGATAAGTGAATGTTAGTTATGTCGTATTATTATTAAAAGTGAGGAAAGTTAAGATCATATTCAGCTGGACAAAGAACAATGAAGAAAATCTGTGTTATTTGAGCCTTGAGACCATGAAAACTTCTAAGTAGCTTTAACATATTATATTAACAGGCTGGTGCCACAGTATGCTCTTCTGGTTATTATATTTTGAAATAAATTTAAATGCATTAAAAATAAAATATTATATTAAGATCACTGTGAACAAATGCTAACTCTCTTCACAGATTTTTTTTAAAAAATGAGATCTATACCAACTGATGAATTCTTTGGGATAAAATAGGAGCAACCCGTGCAACAGAGCATTGAGCATTTTTCACTTTTCTGTGTGTGAAGAATCAAGCAGTTGATCACAATAAACTCCAACTCAATTGGCTCAAACATAAAAGGATGTATTATCTCAAATAACAGAAAGTCCATATATAGGATATGTTTCCATGGTGATGAAATTGGGTTGTGGCCCTGATTTGCTGAATTCTTTTGACTCTGTGCTCTTGCCACATATTGGCTTTGTCTTCAAAATGGAAGCAAGACAAGTCCAACAGCAAAAGGAGAACCATCTCTGATTTGTGTACTTTTAATTTAGTAAACAGTGTTATTGCATTGCGTCAAAAGACAGATATGTCTGTCCGAAAGCTGGTAATGCGTGTGTTGGCAATGCCGTACTCTCTCTCTTGCTAATGCCGAACATTGTTACATAGATGATGATCACCAAATGATTCTAATGTAAATTAGAATGTTTTCTAATTTACACCGGATGTTTTTCCTTTTTCATATTTTGTTGGGCCCTACTTTGAGAACCTACAAATAATTTTTACCCCAAAAATCTTTAGGATCCACTAATGATTATTACTCATTTTAGTTATTACATTGAGGATTGAAAAGTGATGACTTCTCATTCTACCATTTCTTTTTTTTTTAATAATAATTTTTTTATTATGTTAGTCACCATAGAGTACATCCTTACTTTTTGATGTAGTGTTCCATGATTCATTATTTGTGTGTAACACCCAGTGCACCATGCAATGTGTGCCCTCCTTAATACCCATCACCGGCCTATCCCAATCCCCCCTCCCCCTCCCCTCTGAAGCCCTCAGTTTGTTTCCCAGAGTCCATAGTCTTTCATGGTTCATTCCCCCTTCTGTTTACCCCCCTTCATTCTTCCCTTCCTTCTCTTACCTATCTCCCTGCTATTTCTTATGTTCCCTAAATGAGTGAAACCATAGGATAATTGTCTTTCTCTCCTTGACTTATTTCACTTAGCATTATCTCCTCCAGTCCCATCCATGTTGCTGCAAATGTTCGGTAATCGTTCTTTCTGATGGTTGAGTAATATTCCACTATATATGTGGACCACATCTTCTTAATCCAGTCATCTGTTGAAGGGCATCTTGGCTCCTTCCACAATTTAGCTACTGTGCACAAAGCTTCTATGAACATTGGGGTCCATATGGCCCTTCTCTTCACTACATCTGTATCTTTGGGGTAAATACCCAGTAGTGCAATTGCTGGATCATAGGGGCTCTATTTTTAACTTTTTAAGGAACCTCCACACTGTTTTCCAAAGTGGCTGTACCAATTTGCATTCCCACCAACAGTGTAAGAGGGATCCCCTTTCTCCACATCCTCTCAAACATTTGTCGTTTCTTGTTTTGTCAGTTTTTGCCATTCTAACTGGAGTAAGGTGATATCTCAATGTGGTTTTGATTTGAACTTCCCTGATGGCTAATGATTTTGAACATTTTTTTCATGTGTCTGTTAGCCATTTGTATGTATGAATTGAAAAAGTGTCTGTTCATAACTTCTGCCCATTTTATGATTTGTTTTTGTTTCTCGTGTATTGAGTTTGAGAAGTTCTTTGTAGATCTTATACTAGTCTTTTAACTGTAGTATCATTTGCAAACATATTCTCCCATTCCATGGGCTGCCTCTTAGTTTTTTGACTGCTTCCTTGGCTGTGCAGAAGCTTTTATCTTGATGAAGTCCCACAAGTTCATTTTATCTTTTGTTTCTCTTGCCTTTGGGGATGTGTCATAAAAAAGCTGCCGTGGCCGATGTCAAAGAGGTTACAGCCTATGTTCTTCTCATGATTTTGATGGATTCCTGTCTCACATCGAGGTCTTTCATCCATCTGGAGTTTATCTTTGTGTATGGTGTGAGAGTGTGGTCAAGTTTCATTCTTTTACATATAGCTGTCCAATTTTCCCAGCACCATTTATTGAAGAGACGGTCTTTTTCCACCGGATGTTTTTCCTTCTTTGTCAAACGTTAGTTGCCCATAGAACTGTCCATTTCTGGATTTTCTATTCTGTTCCATTGATCTATGTGTCTGTTTTTGTGCCAGTACCATGCTGTCTTTGTGATCACACTTTGTAGTACAGCTTGAAATCCGGCATTGTGATGCCCCCAGCTTTGTTTTTCCTTTTCACAATTCCTTGGCGATTCGGGGCTTTCTGGTTCCACACAAATTTAAGGGCTGTTTGTTCCAGCTCTTTGAAAAATGTCATTGGTATTTTGATCGGGATGGCATTGGAAGTGTAGATTGCTCTGGGTAACATGGACATTTTAACTATGTTAATTCTTCTGATCCATGAGCATGGAATATTTTTCCATCTTTTGCGTCTTCTTCAATGTCTTTCAAGAGTGATTTGTAGTTTCTAGAATACAGATCCTTTACCTCTCTGGTTAAGTTAATTCCAAGATAACGTATGATTTTTGGTGCTATTGTAAATGGAATCGATTCCCTAATTTCTGTTTCTTCATACTCATTATACATGTATAGAAATGCACCTAATTTCTGAGCATTGATTTTGTATCCCACCACATTACTGAATTGCTCTATAAGTTCTAGTAATTTGGGGGTGAGGTCTTTTGGGTTTTCCATATACAGTGTCATGTCATCTGCGAAGAGAGACAGTTTGACTTCTTCTTTGTCGATTTGAATACCTTTTATCCGTTTTTGTTGTCTGATTGCAGTTGCAAGGACTTCTAGTACTATGTTGAATAATAATGGCGAGAGTGGGCATCCTTGTCATGTTCCTGATCTTAAGGGAAAGGCTTCCAGCTTTTCCCCATTGAGAATAATATTTGCAGTAGGCTTTTCATAGATGGTTTTTATGAGACTGAGGAATGTACCCTCTATCCCTACACTCTGAAGGGTTTTAATCAGGAAAGGATGCTGTATTTTGTCAAATGCTTTTTCTGCATCAATTGAGAGGATCATATAGTTCTTGACTCTTTTCTTGTTGATGTGTTCTATCACACTGATTAATTTGTGAATGTTGAACCACCCTTGCATCCCAGGGATGAATCCCACTTGGTCATGATGGATGATCCTTTTAATGTACTGTTGGATCCTATTAGCTAGGATCTTGTTGAGAATTTTGGCATCCATATTCATCAGGGATATCAGTCTGTAATTCTCCTTGTTGATGGGGTCTTTGCCTGGTTTGGGGATCAAGGTAATACTAGCCTCATAGAATGAGTTTGGTAGTTTTACTTCTGTTTCTTTTTTTTGAAACAGTTTCAGGAGAATAGGTATTATTTCTTCTTTGAATGTTTGGTAGAATTCCCCGGGGAATCTGTCAGGGCCTGGACTTTTGTTTTTGGGGAGGTTTTTGATCACTGCTTCAATCTCTTTATAATTAATCAGCCTGTTTAAATAATCAATTTCTTCCTGTTTCAGTCTTGGTAGTTTATAGGTTTCCAGGAAGGCATCCATTTCTTCCAGGTTGTTTAATTTATTGGCATAAAGCTGTTGATAAAAGTTTCTAATTATCCTTCCTATTTCATTGGTGTTGGTTGTGATCTCTCCCCTTTCATTCATAATTTTATTAATTTGGGTCCTTTCTCTATTCTTTTGAATTAGTCTAGCCAGTGGCTTATCAATCTTATTTATCTTTCAAAGAACCATCTTCTGGTTTTGTTGATCTGCTCTACTGTGCTCCTGGTTTCTAATTCATTGATCTCAGCTCTAATCTTGATCAACTGCCTTCTTGTGCATGGGTTAGGCCTGTTCTTCTGCTCAAGCTCCAGCTTCTTGTGGTGAGAATATAAAAACTTCATTTTAGATTTTTCTATTCTTTTGAGTGAGGCTTGGATGGCTATGTATTTTCCCCTTAGGACTGCCTTTGCAGTATCCCATAGGTTTTGGACTGATGTGTTTTCATTCTCATTGGTCTCCAAAAATTGCTTAATCTCTTTTTTAATTCCCTGGTTTACCCAATCATTCTTGAGCAGGATGGTTCTTAGTTTCCAAGTGTTTGAGTTTCTTCCAAATTTTTCCTTGTGATTGAGTTCTAGTTTCAAAGCATTGTGGTCTGAGAATATGCAGGGAATAATCTCAGTCTTTTGGTATCGGTTGAGACCTGTTTTGTGACCCAGTAATGGTCTATTCTGGAGAATGTTCCATGTGCATTGGAAAAGAATGAGTATTCTGTTGTTCTAGGGTGTAGTGTTCTATATATATCTATGAGGTCCATCTGGTCCAGTATGTCATGCAAAGCTCTTGTTTCTTTGTTGATTTTCTGCTTAGGTGATCTGTCCATTGCTGAGAGTGGAATGTTGAGGTCCCCTACTGTCAATGTATTATTATCTATATATTTATTCTGGTTAAGAGTTGGCTTGTGTATCTAGCTGCTCCCCTGTTGGGGGCACAGATATTTATAACTGTCATATCCACTTGTTGGGTACATCCTTTATGAATAATATAGTGTCCTTCTGTATCTCTAACAACAGTTTTTAGTTTAAAATCTGATTTGTCTGATATGAGAATTGCTACCCCAGCTTTCTTTTAAGGTCCATTGGCAGTAAAAATGATTCTTCATCCCTTCATCCCTTCACTTTCAACCTGGACGTATCTTTAGGTTCAAAATGAGTCTCCTGTAGACAGCATATGGATGGGTCATGTCTTTTTATCCAATCTGCACCCCTGTGTCATTTTGTGGGAGCATTTAGGCCATTCATATTGATAGTGATTATTGAGAGATATGATTTTAATGATGTCATGTTGCCTGTGAAGTCTTTGTTTCTATAGATTGTAAATTTCTGTTCTGTATCACTCTTGGGGTCTTTTTACTTTTATAGAACCCCTCAATATTTCTTGTAGGACTGGCTTGGTGGTTACATATTCTTTCAGTTTCTGCCAGTCTTGGAAGGTCCTTGTCTCTCCATCAATTCTGAATGACAGCCTTGCTGGATAAAGGATCCTTGGCTGCATGTTCTTCTCAGTTAGAGCTCTGAATATGCCATGCCAAACTTTTCTGGCATGCCAGGTCTCTGTAGACAGGTCTGACATTATTCTGATGTTCCTCCCTCTGTAGGTGAGGATTCTCTTCCCCCGGCCACTTTCAAGATTGTATCCTTGGATCTAATACTTGCAAATTGCACTATTATGTGACGTGGTGTAGGTTTGTTCTCATTGATTTTGGGAGGGGTCCTCTTTGCCTCTTGGACACAAATGCTTATTTCGTTTGCCAGATTAGGGAAGTTCTCAGCTATAATTTGTTCAGATATCTCTTCTAGACCTCTCTCTTTCTCCACCCCTCGGATGCCGATGATTCTGACATTGGAATGTTTCATTGAGTCAGTAATCTCCTGTGATCTACATTTTTGAGATTGGATTTTTTGGAGCCAAGTTTCCGTTTCTTCCTTCTTTTTCATCATCCCATCTTCCAATTCACTAATTTATTCTTCTGCCTCATTTACCCTGGCCATCAGAGCATCCAGTTTAGACTGCCTTTGATTCATAGTATTTTTAATTTCTGCCAGATTCATTTTTATTTCCGCCCTTAGAGATTCTATATTCTCGTTAATATTTTTTTCAAGCCTGCACATCATCTTGACCATTGTTACTCTGAACTCCATTTCTGACAATTTGGTTATATCCATATCCATCAGTTCTGTGGTAGAGGCCACAGTCTCTGTCTCCTTTCTTTGCTGAAGATTCCTCCTCCTCGTCATTCTGATAAGGAGAGGTTGCAGGGATGTACAGAGCCCAAATTATTGACAAGGACCCAGGCAGTGTGCACTTGTTTTATAGGGACCTTAGGGATGTGGGCTTCTTGATTTTTCAGCCTGCTTCCTGGGGGAGGGGCCTGCTGCGCTGATACTCAAGCAACCCTTTTTTGGGTAGAGTTGCCCAGTCCCCTGCGAAGGGGGTGGGGATGGACATAATGTGAACAGGTATTTCCTGGCTTTTGTTCTCTGGCGGCTTTCCCTGGCGGTTTTCTGTGCCTCTTCTGAGAGTCAGAGCAGGAGTGGCCGTATCCTAGCCTCTGTCTCAGAACAGAGATGGAGATGTTCGTTTGTAGAGATCCAGATGTATCCTCCTATGTCTCGGGCTGATTTCGCGGGTGTTCAGGATGGTCTGGTAGATATCCAGCTCAATTCAGGGGACCAGCTGAAAAAAGGTCCCCTACTCCTCCGCCATCTTTTTCCCTCCCCTACCGTTTCTCTTTTGTATGATAAGTACCATTCTGTAAAAAGTGTTTACACCCTGTCCCCTTGCTATTCTCTCATTCTTTCTTTTTCTTTCTTTCCCTTTCTTTTTCTTTCTCTCTCTCATCCTTTAAAAAAGTATATATTATACTATGAACCCATAAATCTTTTTCTGTAGTTGTTAATATGTTCCAATTCTGTGTGTGTGTGTTTTAAATTCAGTTAGCCCTAACTGTTTTATTTGAAGTTCAGATTTTCTCAACTTGGCCAGTGGGAAAGCCTTTAAGTTTCTTTATATAATTTTGACATAACTTGTTAAGTCTTAAACACTTCTGGGCTTACCTTGTACTTCTCTGACCCTAGAACTGAATCATCCATTTGCCAGTGTCCTCTTTTTGGGAAATGTCACCTGGAAAGCAAGATCTCAGCACTATGTGTGCTTACCAGTACTGAGGTGTCATGTCTCTTAAGTGATTTTATGGTCCACACTCAGACTGCTTTTTTTTCCATTCAAATCCAACAGCATGGAACTTTTATTTTTCTATATTCCATATTTGTCTCCTTTGTCTTTTCTAGGCAGATTGATACACATGGCTACAAAAATGTTTGCATGGCAAAATGTACTTTAACAATTGTTAATGTCATTAAACAGAGCAATTTCAAAATATCAAAACTGTTCAAGTAGAATCTGAATGAATATCATTATTTGGATAAATAACATTTTTAACATCATATTTATAATAATATAACTACTCATAAATAATAAAGATATATCAGTTTCACCATCAGTCCTTTCTTTTATAAAACCCCAAAAAATGCTTAAATTGAAAAGTGATGTTAATTTAATTTCAATATATACTGGTGACTTTTTGAAATTGTAAAATATAAATAATGTTATTTTTACTTCCTGATTTATTTGGTATTACTAATTTCCTTAGAACACAACTTAGAAATAATACATACTTGGTGACAAAGATGGATTGTTTTGAAAAGAAATTGTATCAGTCCTGGTAAGAGTTTAAGAATATTAAGGAGAACCATAAGAACAAATTGAACTGGTAAATAAATAGAAATTGCCCTTTCCAGACCAGAGAAATCATTTATGATAACCTTAAATATCCCATTATACTGTGCACCCTAATGAACTTCAAATAGATCAGAAATGTAAATGTTAATAAAAGAGACAATACAAATTCTGAAAGAAAGCTTGAGTGCATGCCTTTAAAACCTAGATTGAAGAAAGTCTTTCAAAGTATAACTTCAAGACCAGAAGACCCTAGGTTAATAAATTTGGTTATGAAGACCCAAAAGAGTTTTGTAGCAAAATGCACCATAAGCAAAGATAAAAGATAAGCAATGAACTGGGATAAAATTTCACAATCTATGTAACAGATAGAAAACTGATCTTCCTTGATGCAAATTAAAATGTACCATGGTGCCTTTTCTCACCCACCAGATTGGCAGAAATTCAGAAGCTTGATAACAGTCTGCTGGTGAGGGTTGGTAAACAGGAACTCTCATACATTGCTCCTGAGAGTGCGATATGATAAAACTTTATAGCTTTATGGAGAATTTGGCAATACTGAACCAAATTATGTGTGCATTCCTCTTTGTTCCAATAAGTCCTTTTCTAGTATTTTACCCAAATGGTTAACCTCTGCAAACTCAAAATATCATAGGCGAAATGACATTTATAATTGTTCTCAGGTGTGGTACAGCAAAATAAAGATAAAAAGTTAGGAAAGTTGGTTATTTTTGCAGCTTTAGCATTATTAAGTGGGATGGCTTTAAACAGAAAACTGCCAATCCTTGGATCTCAGTATTATAATCCAAAAACTAAATACATTAGCTTAAATATCTTCCATAATAAAGCTGTTTTAATGGCTACATGAAGTATTAGTCATGAAACTTTTGTTATTGTAATGTCATATTGCATTTATTTTTTGTTATTCATATTCTTACTATATTTAATAATTCTAGATTTGATATGTTTACCTGGATTCATATGGAAATTGTATGCTTTGTGTAAAGCAGTCAGTTGGGAGAAGTAGGAACTCATTATGATGTCCTTGCGACCTGCTTTACTTAGGACATTCTCACCTTATAATTTTACAGGTTATCATTATTATATATATTCTTTTAAATATTAGCTGTAACTATCTGTATTTAATTTCTTTCCTGCCAGGTGAAATCATTTCCTCTCTGCACTTGCAGACTTGATCCCAGGCACATTCTTTGACATGTGATCTTGCTCAGTAATGGAAAATGCCTATGGGAGACCCCTGGATGAAACAGACTTGGCCTAGCAATGAAATTCGCTGCCCGAATTACTTACAAGTTCACCTGTTTACAAGGTATTTTGATTAACTTTCCCCTAATTCTTACCACCTGAGTCTTCTACCGCAGGTTGAGTTGGTAGTTTCCATCAGAACAAAACCAGCTAGGTAGCTAAGTTGGTAAGTAATCCTCTGAGAGAGCAGGGTTGAAGTGTGGAAGATGAGCTTGGGAAAAAGAGCAACTCTCCTCTGTCCCTCCTTGTACTTCCTCCACCACTGTGAGTAATTGTCCTTCTCAATCTGGATCCTGCAGCTAAAGTCAGATGGACAGATGGCTACAGTGCCTGGATTTTCCAGATAATCCACATATAAGTAATTAGGAGTGCACTATATTTTAATATCTTAGATTACAAGTAAAATATTTAATATGATGTTTATATTTTGGGGGCTAGAAGAAAATTTTGAGAGTATCAAATAGACATGTTTATTTATGTATATGAACAACAAATTTTATTTGAGAATTTGCATGAATTGAAATATTAAGTCTACAGGTTTAGACAGATACCATTATGCATGCAAATTTTTCTTTCTAGATATTAAAGTAATATAATATAATTGTAGCCTCTCAGATGATCCTTATGAGGATTTAAGTGCTTTACTAATGCCCTATGATTAAACCTCTCACTTCTTTTATTATATTGGGGGAAAAGTCACATAATTATATTCTAGTAGGGCATTTCCATTTTTATTTATAAATATTATCAGCCTACTATACCATCCAAATAAAAGACAATTACGCCCTCAACTCTTGCATATATAAGAATCAAAATTAGTTTTTTTTATTTTAGAGCTTGTTTATTCTATGATCCTAATGGTTTTACTAAATAATGTAAGCCATTGTCCTCTACTTGATATCTTGAAGGTAATTTTGCGGAATGATAAAGGGAACCATATAAGGTATTAGCTGTACAGCATTCTGTGTGCTAAGAGACCAGTAACCTAGAATGCCTGAAGTTTTCCTGTAGCCAACACACAGAGTCATTTAACTTCATTTTCATACTTAGCTTTTTTTTCTTTTCTTTCTTTCAAATTATGAAATCACATCTACACTCCTCAGCCTAGTCAGTCATTGATTCTTTGGTGTTCCAAACCTTATTTCTGAATTAGTCTCCACATTCAAACTCCCATTGTGAGGATGCATTTGGGCTATGTGATGTTTTCAGAGCTTCTCAATCTAAAATATTAACCCCACCCCTTATCTTGTCACCACTAATTCCTTTGTTGTCATTATTACACTTAACATGTTACAGAGCCACAGTTCTGTAGATCTCAGTGTGGGCAGTGCTGCTCTAGTAAACCCTTCTGGAAAGGACTGTACTGTAAATTTGTATTAGCAGACGTGTTTTGCCACTTAATACTTCAATAAAGATCAGTAGGTATGACATGTAGACCTTCAGGAGAGGAGGCTTTAGGGAGCTGATGTAACTATTTACTGTTACATTGTAAATCCTAAGGTGTGGAACCCACGTCACGTCCTGCTCTGTATCCTCACCTATTACCTAATGTCATGAAGCTGAGTAGGGTGTTAGGAGCCAGAATGCTAAAGACAATTGCTTTGGTGTGTATCTTAGCCCAGGTAATTCCTAGCTTACAATCTCGGCGAATAATTTAACCTTCCTCTGAACGAGTTACTTCACCTGTGAAAGGGACTAATAGTGCCTAACCACATGGCGGGGGTGAGGATTACACAACTGACTATATGTGAAATGCTTAGAACACTGCCTGGCACATAGTAAAATTCACTTAAGTTTTGCTATTATAATTTGTGCATAGAAGGTGCTAAGCATAAAGCATCAGTAATTGAATATGCTGGGATGATTCTTATATTGTTTTTACCTTTACTGAAAACTATTAGTAACTGTAGAAAGAATAAATTTTCTACAATTAAGAAAGAGGAAGAAAGAAAAGAAAGAAAGAAAAGAAAGAAAGAAAAGAAAGAAAGAAAGAGAGAAAGAAAAGAAAGAAAGAAAGAAAAATTGACCTGAGAGAATGGATGGCTACCCTGACAGGATTCATAAGAGATGTGAACAGCACAGGGCACTGAGAGGATCCATGGACAATGGAGAAAAGACAAAAGAAAGAAGCCTCAGTAGGAGTTTCCTTCAGTGAAGCTAAATAAGGATTTCTGTAACACTTTACAATGGAGAGATTTCTACTTAAATCCCGTTTGGGAGAAGAGAATGATAAACAAATGAACAGTATAAAATGATATAAAATTATTGAAGTTTGATAACAAAATTCACTGATTTTTTTATCTGTAGCTTAACTTTGTAATTATAAGGAATCAGAGATTACGCTGTTTAACCATATATATATGTAGTTCCTCACTCAGCTTCCTTTTCCTCCATAGAGCTTATCAGCACTTGATCTATCATATGTGTATTGTTTTTATTTTTCACAAGAATATAATCTCCATATGGTCAGATTGTCTGTTTTGTCTTAAGTTGGGACCTCCATGCTAGAAAAATCCCCAGTATGTAAAAGGCACTTAATAAATATTTGTTAAAATAATTAACACAGTTTTGCAAAACAGGTCATACAAGAGAGAGATGTCATTTTTAAAAAACTTTTTTATTATGTTATGTTAGTCACCATACAGTACATCATTAGTTTTTGATGTAGTGTTCCATGATTCATTGTTTGCTTATAACACCCAGTGCTCTATGCAATACGTGCCCTCCTTAATACCCATCACTGGCCTAGCCCATCCCCCCACCCTCCTCCCCTTTGAAACCCTCAGTTTGTTTCCCAGAGTCCATAGTCTGTCGTGGTTCATTCCCCCTTCTGTTGGCATTTAAGTTTAGCTGTCCATGTTTTATATCACTTATATGTAAGCTAGAATTGAACATTTTATCAGAAATTGTGAGATTCAAATATTCTTGGGAGATTTAAAAGTATTAATGAATATTTCAGACCCCAGATGTTTCTGTCAAATTTAGGTAAAAAATGAATGATTCCATTATTTAACTGCTCTTAGGAATAGAGAGTTGTCTTATGGCAGTGACTTCAGATGGAGTAGAGAAATGAGAATTGGTCTAGACATACTTCCTACAAGTCTTTTGGTCATAGTATGAGTTCCATGAAGCTTGGTGGCTGGAGTTTATTTTTCACATTCAGCATCCTGGCATAGTGTCCAACCCACGAATGGCCATCAATAAATGTTTGGTGAATTAATGATTGAATGAGTAATTTCTTTTCCAAAAAGTAAAAATTCATGTTAAATCATTCTTTCTGTGTTTTTTTTTTTTTTACGTTTGCACTTTTCCCCTTCTAACTTGTTTATATATTCTAAACTCTGAATACTTAGGCACTCAGACTTTTAGCATATATATTATCTCTTTGAGCAGAAGTTAGCTAGAGGGTAAAATGTCTCTGCTTTGCATGGTGTTTGTTATCTATTTTCTAAATATCCTCGATGAGCTTAAGGCTAACAGGGGAGACAAACAAGTTAGCAAATGCCTGCAAAACATTTTGTACTGGGTGATAGCCATCTGCATAGGGTTCTGATGCAGGCAAAGGAGCAGCAGAAATGCTTCAGGAAGGTGTTGATGATGAGTAGATATTTGTAAAGCTGAAAAGTAGTGCAGAAGTCCAGTAAGCAAGAGCAGCTGGCCTTCATTAGGGTTTCGGGGAAAGGGCTATAGTACTCAGTCACAGGCATGACAAAAGAGGTGGTTGTTGAAGCAAACAAAACTCAGATGACTGGAGCCTTTTAGTCATTCCATTGTAAATATATCCAACACACATTGAGAGTCTACGACATTCTAGATTCTGGCAATAAAGCTGTAGAGACAAATCATTGCCCTTATGGTCCTTATACTCTAGTGGTAAAAACAGAACTTAAAAAAAAAAAAGAAAAAACAAAACAAAACATGTGCAGTATGATGAACAAAAAGTAAGAACTAAAAGAAAAATAATGCAGTAGGAAGAATAGGAAATATCAGAGGGCAGTCAGGGAAAATGACACTTATTTAAAGCCATAAAGAGTAAGAAATGAGCCAAGCGGATATGCCAGTATGTGGTGGGGGGACAGACGGCATTCCAGGGATAAGGAACAACTAATGCAAAGACATGGAGACAGAAGTGTGCCTGAACCAATTGGTGAGAGAGAGTGTAGGCTAGAGAGAGGTAATGATGCTCCCAGCTCAGGGAGGGCTTGTAGGGAGCAGGATGACACTTAAGGTATTGAAGTGAGGAGTGGGATGATGTGACACTTATATTTTGATTGGGTTACATGTGTGCCCAGAGAGAAAGGAGATCCAAGTCATGGATCCTGAAGTCAACTAAAGAAAATGTTTTAAAGAAGGTGCTTGTGGTCAGTTGTGCCTAATGTCATCAATAGGCAAGCAAATGTTGCCTGAGAACTGAATGTTCGGTGAAACAAGAGTAAGGACATAACTAAGTCAACTAAAACTGCAGATATTTGTGGCACATTTGGGGTAAATGTCTAAATGTGGAAGGTGTAAGAGAGAGAAACAAAGGAAACTTCTCGAATTTGTTGTGAAAAGTAGTATGGATATAATCTCAAAAGGGTCAGGGACCCCAAAGTAATTATTTGAAGGAAAATATAATGGTTTGTTTTGAATTTTTGACAGATGTTTTGTAAGCCACGTGGCAGAGAGATTGGAAAGTGTCACACAAGAAGCAGAGTCCCAGAGGGAGGCTTTCCTAATAGTCCATTTGAGGAGTAAGTACATGAGCCAGAATGGTAAACTAGTTTGCCCAGAGAACACTTCAAGTCAATTTTTATATTGTGCCACTTTTTTAAAGATTAAATTTTTTCTTGACTGTTTTAACTCTGACCCACTTGTATATATGACACAATCCTGGCCAGCAAGGTGAGCTAGTTTTCTTACAGTGAAGGTAGTTGACTTACGGTGACTCGTTGCAAGACCCTGGTCTCCTTCCTGAGCAGTGGCACATATTTATAGGCAGATGGATTGAGGTTAAGGGTTCAAATAGTGATTGTTAAATTTCATCTTTCTTTGTGCAAAGCTAATAAACTCATAGAGGGATGAAGGCAGTGGCCTTGGCCTCATTAGCAGCATTTTCGAGCTTCTCCATATATTCTTCTCTTTAGAACAAATGCATCCAGAGTTGCCAGCTACTTTTAGTTTTTTATTCCTCCAAGTATTTTATCTTTAATCTCCTTTCAATCAAATCCTGTGTGTTTCTATTAAAAAAAAAAAAAGAACTTTACAAAGTATTTGCCATAAGGGTTCAGAAAACCCTGACCAAGCACCCCAGGTAGGCTTTATCATAATGTGAAAAATTACTGGTGAGCCTGTCTTTGCCCTGCCCTAAAGAATGCCCTTTGCTATAAAACTATAGGAGTTTCCCTTGAGTCTTGTCTTCTGGGTTTTCCCAAGGGTGATAGAACATTTTCCTCTTAAACCAGAGTTTGAGCAGTTTGTGGGCTCATTGTGAAACTGGCCCATGCTTTATGAATCAGTATAAGTGTGAGTGGATTTTCAGAATAAATAAGCTTAGTGTGAGACTTTTGCTTAATAGATTTGAGGCTTAAGTCTGTAGGATAAGCTTTATAATAGGACAGGTGAGGCACAGACCCAAAAATTTTCAGGGATCAGGCAGATATATAAATGCATGAAACTAGCTGGTATCTGACCATAAAAAGTGATGGAGCTGAGAGAAGCAGAAAGTGGATACCCCGCTCAGTGACTTAGGAGGTGAGTGTGGGGATGGGGTGCTAGAATGGGGGAACAGAGACATCATCCTTCAGAATGCATGGGGAGGGAGCTGGCATTTCACAGTTGGAACTAAGAGTGGAATACGGCACAGGAGTGATAGGAGCATTAAATAAATGGTGGAAGGAGAACACAGGTAGAGTCAGGTCAGTAGCCATAGGATGGAAAATAAGAGTTCAGGATAAGTTGGCGTGATAATTCGTTTAGCATGAGAATTCATCTCTGAACACTATTTGTCAGCCTAAGTTCTACCTCCTGTGAACATACCTGTGTCTTTCTTATAGACCAGGAGTTGGCAAACATTTTTTAAAGAGCCAGACAATAAATATTTAGGTTATGTGGGCTGTATGGTCTCTGTTGCAACTCTGCAACACTGCTATAGTCATGTGCAAAAGCAACTATAAAAAAGTGTATATAAATGAGTGTGACTATATACCCATGAAGTCTTATTTATCAAAATGTGTTGTGGGTCAGATCTGGCTCAGGGGTTCTTGTTGGCCGAGCCCTGTCACAGAGGAGGAAGTTGCTACTCTTTCAAGAGATGCTGAACTTCACCTAATGCTTAATTTAGAGGAGTAATTTTCTCTATTTAAAGTCACCACTTCTGCATATTTAATTGGATATTTTGGACAATTCTTAAGGTAGTTCACAACTTAAACAAACCTTCAAATTCCTAATCATTTTTGTCATATGTATTCATTTATTTATTCACCTAACAGATATTTATTAGGTTATAGTTTTGCACCTAGCATAATCTTTGTCACCAGGAACATAGTAACAAACAAAATAGATGCAGTTCATGATGTTAAGGATAATTATAGTTTATTGGGATTGTGACTTTAACTGGTGAACATGAAAGATGACATTCTGGGTCCGTTCTGTTGGAAAGTGTGGAAATTATCTGGAAACTCTCTCCCTGGAACTCAGGAAAGAAAATATATGGAGCAAAATAGAGAACTGAAGGAGGAGAGTCTGAGTGGGGAGCATTGCTGTTTGCACTTCCCTCATTGACACTTTTGAGGTGTAACTGTGGGATCAGCCCCTGAGCAACAGGAACTGACCATTCAAGCCACCTGCTCTTTAGCTGACGCTGGTAGAGAATGGAGGAGCAAGGGGCTCTTTCCAGCCAAGAACTTCTTTTACCTTTTCTATGGTTGTTTTATTCTCATAGAAATTTCTATTATGATAGAATGGGGAGAGATATCCTAAAATGTGATTAAAATAAGGATTTTTTTTCTTGGGATGTGATGGCCAAATATTCCTTTTTAAAGCCATGATAATGGTTTCTCGTCATGGTCTGAAAGCAAAGAATAAACTGGTTAAAATGCTTGATAGATCCTGTGATATCAGTACAAGCGCTTAGCAAAAGAGCTGAGGGCTAAAGTGCCCCATAAAACATTCCATAGTAAAAGAGATGATAGTTATAGTAAAATAAAATAGGATGGTAGCCAAAGTGAAGATTTACTGTGACTTCTCAAACAATATAATAGCAAAAAGAGTGGGATGGAATTTTTTTTTCTTCTATATGATAGTTCAACAGCCCACAATTTTTCTTTCTGTTATTTTCAAAAATAAATCTTTCACAGTTCTTAAATGTGCCACTTCCTCATTGTAACTGCGCAGCATTATAGTTGGAGATAATCAAGACCCCGAAGGCAAATACTTTCCAAAGTTTTTAGATCAACCATGAGAACATAATCCTTGTGAATGTCATTTATGCTATATTTCTATCATGGTATCAATTATTTATGAACAGCCTCTGATCTTGATGCATTCTGCAATGATGGAATAGTTGTACAACGGATGTGCACGGAGGATGAGGGAAGTCATATATAATGGGATGGAAATAGAATGGTTGCATGTGGATAAAAAAGATGTGGAAACATTTTTGAAAGTACAGTGAAAGTTTAGCCTATCTCAATTCAGTAGGTACTTTTTATACTATAATTTTTACATTAAGATCTAAACAGCTTATTAAACACATAGTTAAATAAACCTTCCTGTCTAGTTGGTTTACTGTCTGACAACTTGAGATGTTGCCTGGGTGATCTAATTTGATTCTTAAAATGAAATAGATAAAATCTGATTATGTTGCTTTTTTAATAAAATATCACTTTAGTTATTTGATCATTACTGGTCTTTTTACTTTTCAGCTTCTTTAAATCTTTATTTAAGTGTGCAATGAGATTTTCAATCTGCCCTATCATATAGCAGCTCTACAGCCCTCTTTTAAGTACTTGCATTGGTAAATGTGATCATGCATTTATATATATGTATCCTTATATATTTATAAATTTACATTTATATTTCCATATATATTATATATGTGTATGTATTTCTCCTACTATTAAGGCAATAGGTATTGTTAAGGTTTTATATGTATTGCCTTGAACATAGTAGGAATTTAATAATTTAGTTATTGAAACAACAAATCAAAAGAGATGAAAATTTAAGCTCTGATTTAACATGAATGCAAGTAGCATTTTTGAAGTAGATCATTGTCATTGTCTTTTCATTACAGTTCCGGAGAAAAAGCTGTATTTCGTGTTAGCAATAATTCAACCAAAGAATTTTTCATGAGGCTCAAACACTGGAAATTTATCTGTGTTAAATGTTATGAAATTCCAATTTAAATGAGATCTGAATGTGTAAGTGTTAGCCTTCAGCATTTTTGTAACCTTGTTTGATGACCTCACATACACTTTTAAGTTTAGATTTGCTGATTCTTTTTGTTGATATTAATATGATGCCGTCTGGCAGTAAAAGTGTACACAGGTGATTTTAACAAGGTGTGAAGATATGTGTAGATTTTTTCTCTGATAAGCAAGATTTAAAGAAACACCAAGATCTTTATCATATACTTAATTTTAAATGTGGTTTTTGAAACAGTTTCATTTTTTTCCACTTTAATACTTTGGATGTATTCCAGATTTCATCACCAGAAATACATATGGAGAGGACTAATAGGCAAAATATCCAAATCCCTAGTTTCTGTTATGCAAATATTTTTTTGGACATCTATTTTCCTTGAAATATTTTGCATGACATTTTAGTGAGCACCTAGGGGACTAAGATACTATTTGTTCCCTGAGGAAGAGATACAGCAAATGAATAAATAGTGATATTATAGGGCAAAAGATAAATGCTCTGGGAGAGGAACAATTTAGTTCTATGGAAATTCACAAGATTAAGCAATTACAGTTTTATTAGGTGGGGGATGGATCAAAAGAGCTTTATAAAGAGTATGGCAATTGAGAAGGAACTTGAAAATGAATGGGACTTCAAAAAACCAACAACAGGCAGAGACTTCTAGGGAAAGAGAATAGCATGACAAAAGAAAAGACAGGAAAGCATGGACTGTGTTCAGGAATGTGTATAAAATGTAACCTACTGGTGATATACAAGTGGGAGAGCAGAGGAAGTTTAGGCTTAAGCTGTAGGTAGGGGACAGAGTGGAGAAACCTTGATCTATGAGTCTCTACTTAATTCATTGTCAATTAAAAGCAAGATTTTTTTTTTTGTTTTAGTAGTGGATTGGTATAATCAGAGCTATGGTTTTGCCTTGGGTGTGGGATATATTAAGGGCATCCTTGGAAAGGAGAGGCTAGTAGAAACTCGTCTTCACAGAGGGTATTTGAGAAATTAGGATGGCTTGGAGGTTGGTAGCATTTAACTTTGTGAATTCACCATTGCCTGATGTCTGGACCTTTGCCTAGTAATCATAGGAAAAAGAGATGTTTCGGTGTGTCAGGGCTGATCTGTTAAATATGCAAACGAGAACATGTCACTCTCCTTCAATGGACATTTATTGCTCCTAGGGGGAAAAGAAAGCAAAATCTCTGACATGGCTGATAAGGCCCTGAACAAAATCTCTCATATGGCTGATAAGGTCTTAAATATTTGGGCTTCCATTGATTTTTGGACCCTTATCTCAGAATATATAGTTCATTTCAGTCTCTGCTATAAGTCACATCAGACTGCGTTTCTCAAACGTGACAGGGGACCCTCCTTGGCACCATTTTTTCCCTCAATCCATTTCCCTTGGTGAGTTTCCACTCTTCTGAGACCTCAGCTCCATAATGACTTTGTTAATCATGACTTCTCTCAACTCAAACTGTATTGTTTCCCTATTAAGAGTTCTCTTAGGTCACTGTGCTTCTCATTGGTGATGTTCATTCCAGTAATAATTTCACATTTTTTGTCTGGTTTTTATTAATATTTCCCTTTTAATAAACTATATACTGCACTTGGCATTTTCAGCCATCATTGTATCTGGAAGAGAGTCTTCAACAAATATTTTATGAATAAATTTTAAAAAAAGAATGAATTTCCTGTTTATGCTAGACAAAGTAAAATATGGATAAAAAACATACATTGAAAAGTAATCAAGCTAACTGGCCATTTATATTGAACTGACTGAGCATTCTCTGGTCTATTAAAGCCACATAGGAAGGATATATAGCAACCCCTTGTATGAACATACCACACTTTGTTTCTTAATACTATTCCTGACAAAACATTGGGTTGTTTCTCATTTTTGTATTACAAATAATGCTGTTTTATTACTCTTGGATTTGTCTTTAGGTACATATTTTCACAACTTGCATCCAGCAAGCTTTATAAATACATGTATTTAATATTGTTTGCTTATTTTTATGTATACAATCATATTTTCTGCAAATAATGGAAGTTTTATCCCTATTGGAAATTTTATTATCTGTTTATATAAATCCTTCCTTAATGTTCTTTTTCTTCAGTATTATTTTACCTATTCCTGGTCTTTGCATTTCCGTATAAGTTTTAGAAACCTCAATTTTTACAAAAATAACAACTGAGTTGTTGATTATAATTGCATTGAATGTATATAGAGAATGTAGACTTGGTAGTTATGTAGAGTGTCAAGTAAATGTAGATTAGGTAAACAGAAGAGCACTTGAAAAATAAATCTGTAATGTAATGTACTTAGATTTGCAAGTGTATTGTAGTCATTAAAAGGAACAAAATATCATGAAAAATAAACACAGAAAAAAAATAATTGAGAGTTAAAACTACAGTTTACTGGAAAAAAGTAATGAGAGCCTGGAAAATAAAGACTATTTCCTACAATTATAGAACAAGAAATCACAGAGACAATAATTATATAAGAAAATATAGGACATATACCTCAACATAATAAAGGCCATCTATGAAAAATCCACAGCTAACATCATCTTTAGTGGGGAAGAACTGAGAGGTTTTCCACTAAAGTTAGGAACAAGACAACGATGTCCACTCTCTCCACTTTTGTTCAACATAGTACCTGAAGGCCTAGCTACAGCAATCAGACAACAAAAAGAAATAAAAGGAATCCAAATCAGTAAGGAAGAAGTAAAACTTTTGCTATTTGCAGAGACATGATACTATATGTAGAAAATCTGAAAGACTCCACCAAAAAACTGCTAGAACTGATAAGTGAATTCAGTAAAGTTTCAGGATACAAAATCAATGTACAGAAATCTGTTGCATTATACACACCAATAATGAAGCAGCAGAAAGAAGAATTAGGAAAACAATCCCATTTACAATTGCACCCAAAATAAGAAGATACTAGGATTAAACCTAACAAAAGAAGTGAAAAACCTGTAGTCTGAAAACTATAAAAATCTGATGAAAGAAATTTATGACACAAAGAAATAGAAATAATTCCATGCTCATGGATTAGAAGAATAAATATTGTTAAAATGTCTATACTTACTGAAAGCAATCTACACATTTAATGCAGTCCCTATCAAAACACCAACAGCATTTTTCATAGAACTGGAACAAATAATCCTAAAATTTGTATGGATCCACAAAAGACCCTGAATAACCAAAGCAATCTTGAAAAGGAAAAACAAAGCTGGAGGCATCACAATTCCAGACTTCAAGTTATATTACTGAGCCATGGTGATCGAATCAGTATGGTACCAGCACAAAAATAGACACATAGATCAATAGAACAGAACAGAAAACACAAAGTAAACCCACAATTATCCGACAAGATAATCTTCAACAAAGCAGGAAAGAATATCCAATAGGAAAAAGACAGTCTCTTCAATAAATGGTGCTGGGAAATTGGACAGCAACATGCAAAAGAATGAAACTGGACTACTTTCTTACGCCATACACAAAAATAAATTCAAAATGGATGAAAGACCTAATTGTGAGACCTGAAACCATAAAAATCCTTGAAGACAGGCAGTAACTTCTTTGACATTAGCCATAGCAACTTCTTTCTAGATAGGTCCCCTGAGGCAAGGGAAATAAAAGCAAAAATGAACTATTGGGACTACATCAAAAAAAAAAAAAACAAAAACAAAACCAAAACCAAAAAACCACTTATGCACAGCAAAGGAAACTATCAACAAAACCAAAATGCAGTGTATGGAATGGGAGAAGATATTTGCAAATGACATACTCAAAAAAGGGTTTGTATCCATATATATAAGGAACTTATAAAACTCAACACCCAAAAAACAAATAATCCAATTTAAAAATGGGAAGAAAATATGAATAGGCATTTCTACAAAGAAGACGTGCAGATGGCTAACAGACACACGAAAAGATGCTCACCATCACTTATCATCAGGAAAATTGCAAATGGAAACTATGATGAGCTATCACCTCACACTTCTCAGAATGGCTAAAATCAACAACACAAGAAACAACAGGTGTTGGTGAGTGTGCAGAGAAAAAGGAATATTTGTGCACTGTTGGTGGGAATGCAAACTGGTGCACTGTGGAAAACAGTACAGAGGTTTCTCAAAAAGTTAAACATAAAACTACCTTATGATCCAGCAATCACACTACTGGGTATTTACCCCCAAAATGCAAAAACACGAATTCAAAGTGATAATGCACCCCTATATTTATAGCAGCATTATTTACAATAGCCAAGATATAGAAGCAGCCCATGTGTCCATTCACTGATGAATGGATAAAGAAGATATGATATATATATTCTATGTATACAATGTAATATTATTCAGCCATAAAAAAGAATGAAATCTTGCCATTTATAAGGATATGGATGGAGCTAGAGAGTATTATGCTAAGCTAAATAAGTCAGACAGAATGATGACTACCATATGATTTCACTCATTTGTGGAATTTAAGTAACAAAACAAACAAGCAAAGGGGAAAAAATGAGAGAGAGAGTCAAAGCAAGAAACACACTCTTAAATATAAAGAATAATCTGATGTTTATTGGCTGGGGGAGGGGAGAGGATGTGTTAAACAGGTGATGGGGATTAAGGAGGTCACTCGTGATGAGCACCTGATGATATATGGAACTGTTAAATAATTTTATCATACACCTGAGAGATACCTCTCCAAAATTATGTAATATAAAACAAAGAAAGAATACAGATTTTGTGAAACAGAAGATTCTGCTCAGAAGATAATAGATCAAAAATCTTAAGATGAAATCATTGTTATAAACTTAGATAGCAAATCCAGATTGTTGTAGGAAGAGTTAGAGTCCTAGAAAAAATGAAAATGATTTTTTTAAAAAGGCATAAGTAAAACAGAAATCAAAACACAGTGATCTAATGAATCGTGAACACTACATAAAAACTAATGATGTACTATATGTTGGCTAATTGAACATAATAATAATAAAAAACCACAATGATCAATAGACATAATTGAAACTTGAAATGAAAATTATTTGAGCTCATATAAAGGCACAAAAGTGCAAAATTAAAGGAGATTGATTTGAAATTCCAGGAAATGCATAATTCTTACAAAAAAATCATAAATCAAACTTAGATATGATTTTAGACAATTGTTTGGATATAAGAAAAGAGAATCTATGTCAGCAGACTAGAGTCATGGCATTGAATTCAGAGAGGAAAAAATATAATGCTAAGAAACTATCTAACCTGCCGTTGGATGATGTTTCTCCAAGTTCATAAGGAAAATACTATTTACTAATTTCCAATTTTGAAACTTAACCAATAAACTAAAGATGATTGTTAGATCAAGGAATGCTGCTTGCCTCACAACTTTATTATCTTCTATTACTAAGTGATTAGTTCCCAAGAGAACGTATTTTGCTAGACAAATACAGCGGCCACCACAGACTGCGATTGTCTGAATGTGGCCGTATGACCAAGAAGTAAGACGAAAGTGGAAATGATGTGATGATACTCCAGGAAGTATTCTTAAAAAGAAGAGGCTCACATGTCTTTTTCCTTCTAACTTTTTTTTTTTTAAGTTTCTGCCTGTTGTGCTTCTGTGATAGCTAGAGCTACATTAGCTGCTTTGGGCCGTGTTTGATCTTGATGATGACATCTCTGCACTAGATGGTAGAGAAGAATAGTAGAACAGACTGAGGAAATCTGGTGAGAGGAGATCTGGTATTGAACTCGGTCAGGACTATCTACCTCTACACTTCTTTTATAAAGAAAAACAGATATGAGCCCCTGGGTGGCTTACTCAGTTGAGCATCCAACTCTTGGTTTCAGCTCAGGACAGTATCTCAGGATCATGAGATTGAGCCCTGCATTGAGCTCCATACTCAGTGGGGAGTCGGCTTGAGATTCTCTCTCTCTCTCCCTCCCCCTTTGCCCCTCCCCCTCCTCATGCATGTGCGCACACGCGTGTACGCTCTTGCTCACTCGCTCTCTCAATTAAGTAAGAAAAACAAATAGTTCTCTTTTCTTTAATACAATATAATGGGTTCATTCCCCATTAAATGTGGTTAAAACCAGTCTAATTATAGATTTGTGCTTAGATGGTGAGAATTATTTATTAATAATGATGGCAGTGTTGGCAATAGTGCAAGGGGAGGATTAGAACATGAAAGGATTTAGAAAAATTAAGAGGAGCAATAATTGCCTCACCTTATAGAATGATGAGTAAATATAAAAATAATAAACTGAGAAATAAAGATTTGGCAATATTATTTAAAGTTATCAGTGTTGGAGAGTATATGAAGAAGAATGGTGATAAAACTATAATATATTGGGAGAAAGAGAGGAGGAGGAGTATAGAGTAAATGAGCTAACATTCTTTGGCTTATTTTAAGGAGTAACTGATGGATGTAAAGATATGTGATTGAGATTTCTATGCTTCATCTATCCAAAGAAAGCAAAACTCCAGGCATGAATAACTAAGAGAATATTGAAATATATGCTGAATAAACAATTAATAAATGGACTAATAACTGAAATAAAGGAAGGAGATAGAATTATTTAAATAAGATCAAGAGTAATAACCCAGTAAACATTTCTCTGGGTTTCATCATCATCAAATGTTAAACACCTATTTTTCATTTTATATGTTGGCGGTTCATTACATGAACAGTATCAGAATGTTTCTGAGAAATTTTTAACCTTAATCAGGCTATTTGACCGTTATAGTCATTCTCCATGACAGTACTATTTGATGACAATATAAACTGTTCGATCATTCACCTGCCCACAGAGTATTTTATTTCTCCATTTTTTCCCCATTCCTATATGCAAATACAACCGGGACATAATTGAAGAATTCAGCAAAACTCCCCCTGAGCTAGAAACATTGTCCACTCCGTGTACTTGTGTTGAAATCTCATTCTAGGTTCTGTTTCATGCAAACCTTTCAACCTGAATGTAGTCTTTAAATATTTATTATTTAATATAAATATTTAAACATTTAATATAGGTAGCTGACCTCTGAAAAACTGCTAATGCTGAAGCAATCACTGGGTATTTTTTTTTTCTTTGTAGTTTGCCGAAAGCTTTTCAGCACATAAACTATTTCCATGGCAAAGATTCTTATGAGATACATGTAAAAATGTGTCAGATGTAAGCTGAATAGGTATACCCACCTGAAAAGATATAATGAATTGATGTTCACATTTTTCCAAGAGTAAATAAAATGCTTTGAGTGAGTAATAATGCTTGCTCTTCTATTAGATTATAAAATCCTTGAAGGTATACTCTGAGTTGCTTGTCTTTGTATCACGTAATATTTGTATAGTATCTGAACACACACTATCATGAGTGCAGTAAATAATTAATACTGAATACGTGGTAAATATGAACCTTCAGCCACAAATTCAAGTATGCTAGTAATATAAAATTTATTCCCTGATAATGATAATCAAACCTAATCATCCCTTCAGTCTTTCGTTCTGCCTAGGAAAAATGAAATATCAATCAACTTAAGATCATTTCTATTCTTTCCTCAAAGCAAATTTAAATTATATTGAAGTTGCAAAACAATAATTTGGTAGAAATGAGATCGATCTGGTAGCCTCTGTCATCATATATTTATGCTGAAATTCATTTTGACATCTGCAATCCAGTCTTGTCTTCATTCATGGGCCCTTGTCCCCATTTAAAGCCTTCTTCACAATTGCAGGTTGTTCTCGTATCCCGTATTAGTGTATTGGAGTCCAGGCGTCTACCCATTGCACATTACTGGATCAGGAAAGAAATCCTTCGAGACTGCCTCAGTTTCTCTCTGCCCGTATAGAACTGTCGTCATCTGTGTACCCCTGTTCCTGCGCTATGCTAGGAGCAGTGGGTTCTGGGTTCTTAGGACTTTTCTCAGAATTATTCAGAATGGCTAGGATTAATCACATATTCTTTCATGTTTTTTGTCACATGCTCAGGACCTAGATTTGATTTTTCCCTCCATTATTTGGTTGTCTTGTACCTTTCCTAGGACAAGGAGAGTAGAATATTGGTCTGTCCAAATTGGGGGGGGGTGGTAATGGGAAGCTTATAGGTAACAGGCTAATACATAAATATATAGCTGCAAACAAATAATTGAATTCAAATAGTGTTTTATTTATTCTGTAGTGCTTTTACATATATTGCATTAGATTCACACAAAAGCCTGTGAGATACTAATTATAAGTATTTTAATCACATAAATTAATAAATTGGGTCAAAGAAATTGACTTTTTTAGATCTAATCTGTTATTGATCCATTTATCAACTTTTCATTTTAATTTCTAACTGTATTACTCTATTTGGCTTTACATTAATAATTCTTCATTTTATTTATTTCTTTTTTTAATGTTTTTTTATTATATTATGTTAGTCACCATACAGTACATCCCTGGTTTCTGATGTAAAGTTCGATGATTCATTAGTTGCGTATAACACCCAATGCACCATGCAATACGTGCCCTCCTTACTACCCATCACCAGCCTATCCCATTCCCCCACCCCCCTCCCCTCTGAAGCCCTCAGTTTTTTTTGTCATAGTCCATAGTCTCTCATGCTTCATTGCCCCTTCTGATTACCCCCCCTTCTTTATCCCTTTCTTCCCCTACCGATCTTCCTAGTTCTTATGTTCCATAGATGAGAGAAATCATATGATAATTGTTTTTCTCTGCTTGACTTATTTCACTTAGCATTACCTCCTCCAGTGCCGTCCATGTTGCAGCAAATGTTGAGAAATCGTTCTTTCTGATAGATGAGTAATATTCCATTGTATATATGGACCACAACTTCTTAATCCAGTCATCTGTTGAAGGGCATCTCAGTTCCTTCCACGATTTAGCTATTGTGGACAATGCTGCTATGAACATTGGGGTGCATGTGGCCCTTCTCTTCACTACGTCTGTATCTTTGGGGTAAATACCCAGTAGTGCAATGACTGGATCATAGGGTAGCTCAATTTTTAACTTTTTAAGGGACCTCCACACTGTTTTCCAAAGTGGCTGCACCAACTATTTATTTCTCTATTGAATAGATATGCTTATTTTATACTCTGTGCCTAGGGGAATTCATTTTTGTTAGTTTGTTTTTCCTGCTTAGTCTCATTTGTTCTTTGTTTCTTCACTCTTTTTTTTTTAATTGCTAAACTCATATCATTTGGAGTTTTAAATAAGGCAATACTTTGAGACTTCTGTTGCAGGTGGGTTATTTCATAAAGATTTGCATTATGTTTCTACCAGCTACGCAAGAACACAAGAAATTGGGCTTCTTGAAGCCAAATTCTTGGCCTGATCTTTTTTAGACTACCTAGGGAATATGAATTGAGGAGGGGACGCTGCACAGGAAAGAGTTCTTTTTCCTTCTATCCAGGAACAAAACTCAAGATTTTTTTGAGTTTGTTCTTGTTTTCCTTTTTCCTGTTCTAAGGAGATATTATTTGTGGGTGTGGAAGTCTATGGGATTTTTGCTTCACCCATAAGCTGAGAGATTAAGCCTTTGTGATCCCAGTTCTATGAAGACCATTTTCTACTAGACTCCTCTATATCTTATGCCCCATGGGTTGCAAAGGCATGAAAATCAAAGGTAAAGTTGCTTAGAATTGAAAAATGCCCACAGGGTAAACACAGCTTCACTGTTCTACTTATGTCTCTGAATTCTTTACTTTGTATTTGGCCCATGAGGATTGCTAGTTTAATGGTGTATTTAAAAATATACTTAAAAATACATTTTTAATTTTAACATTTTTAATGGATTTAATCAAGAGAGACATTCAATATAATCCAGCCTTCTAAACTACCAGAGACAGAAGTCTAATTCTCTGTTGTTGGAATGCTAATTTACTTTCTACTATAAATGTTACTACATCTTTGTGCATAACTTTATTTTTTTTAATGTATAGAGAACTTTATTTTTTTTAATTTACTTTTTAATAATATTTTTTTATTATATTATGTTAGTCACCATACAGTGCATCCCTGGTTTTTGATAACTTTAAATAGATTTAGAAGAATAATTCTGTAAGTGAAATTGATTGGTAAAATAGCATGCATATAGTTGAGACTTTTGATTCTGTACTGACATATTGACCATCAATAAGTTTTACTACTATACAGAACCAGCCAAACAGGAAAGAAAACTAGATATAATTATTACTCCACCATTTTACTTTTGAAATATGGAAAACTAATACGATACTAGTGGCAAATATCTAATTTTAGCTAACTTAATAAATTTTTAAAAAATTAGAGGAGTGAGAAAGAGAGAATTCTGGATTGTATAACCAAGCTATGGAAAGATTCTGTACTGGGCTGGATGGGGGTCCGTAAAGAGGTATGTCCACATTCTAATTGTCAGAAACTCTGGATGTTACTTTCTTTGAAAAAGGGGATATTTTGGGATGTGGTTAAGTTAAGGGACTTGAGAGGAAGACTTTATCCCCATTTTTCTGGGTGGGCCCTCAGTGCAATCTCATGTAACCTTATAAAAGATAGAGAGATTAGACCAAGAAACATGGAAGGAGACAGATACACAGAAGAGAAGGACTCAATGTGACCATGGAGGCAGACACTGAAATGATGTGGCTACTGCATCAAGAAATGTCAATAGAAAAGGCAAGGGATGGATTTTCCCGCAGAGCCCTCCAGAGAGAGTGTGGCCCTGCTGACACCTTGCTTTGGGACTTCTGCGTTCCAGGTGGTGAGACAATAAGTTTCTCTTATTTTGAACAACCCAGTTTATGGCAGCTCCAAGAAACTAATACTGGTAGTTTGGGTTTTTTTTGTTTGTTTGTTTGTTTTTGTTTAATCTATCTTTCCCTCTATTTTTCTCTTTCTCTCTTATCCCTTATTTCTATTAGCTCTATTATACAGTTCAGTATATTTATATGCCATCTGACAAAAGATCTAGTAGGAAAGATGGACAATCAATTGGACTTTTTAAGTCTCAGAAAGAAATTCGTTTTTCACCAATTTCAGCTCCAGTCCTTGAACAAATCACCATTAGCATGTGGTCAGACACCATGATTGCTTCAAAGTGACTCACATAACTATTCTTCTGAGTAAGGAAGTAGCATTTGTGACTGTCAAACACCAATAATACTGCCTGAATAATTTACTTAAGAAGGGAGAAGCTTTTCTGAACAGAAAACAGAACATTTACTCTGGACCATCCCTTTATTCTTTGTGTGTGCACGCACACAAACACACCTTCGATACCTGGAAAATGTTGGACTTTCCTTTCACAAATACTCATTTTGTGTCACTTGCATCTCTTTCAACCAGAAAGCAGCAAAAGTTCTATAGCCAATAGATAGGTCTGGCTCAATGTCTGGCCTCTGTTTTAGACGATGATGATGACAAAGATGGCTCATTTTAAAAGCCTCCCTGGTTTTACCTCTTTGAGGGCAGTGACAGACCTACTGAGCCAGACTCTCAGTGTGTTTCAGTTGAGTGCCCACAGAACTCTCCTAAACAAATATGCAAACTTGATATGTTCCTGTGATCAATTGACATTAACTAAGTAGTTTTTAATTCTTCTCAGAGGGAGATTATGATGTGGCTCTTCCAGGCTCTAAAAAACATACACAGAGTTATTTTACATTGCTGAATATGGAAAAAAAGATCTGTGAAGTACTATAAGAAAGATGGACTACATGTAAATGATCTCTGGAATTTCAATTAAATAAAATTCCTAGAGATCTAGGCAAACTACACAAAAACAAAGTTTAAGATGAGACCTTGATCAGTCATTACTATTAATTATGTCAGGTATTATGGTATTCCCTGATCATAGTGTAAAAAGAATGCAACGTTTGAGAGGTAATAATGATTTCTATATAAATAACCTTTTACACTTAAAAGCAGAAACAAAGAAAAATATGTAAAGCATACAGATGAAAGGGATTGTACTATTAACTGTCAGATAAAATTTTGTCTCAGACTGCTGTCTAGCAGCAAATTTTACATTCCAAAGGTGGACTAGTCAAAAATGGATAAATTTCATGCTTCACATAAACTACAGTGATGATTTTAGAGATCTAGAGAAAAGTCATATAACATTCTGAGATACACTTAGCAGATGAGAGAAATGATATACTAAAGACATCAATTGAACTGCAAGTTGTGTGTGAAGCAGCATAAAACATTAGCTTGGAATTTGATGTGCCAAAAATATGAAATTAATATAATAATAAATCCGAGAGCCATTCCAGCTCAAAAGCAGTCCCCACATTTTTCAAGAGAAATGATAGATCAGCATGTGACTTCTTTAGGAAGACGTAATAAGATTCTTGAATTCTCAGATCTGATAGATCAGCCAATCCTATAGAGAAAAAAAAATCCATGCAAAGCTGGCAGGCTATTAAAAGAAATGATTTTTCATGGTAAAAAAAAATAACTTCTAGACGTTAAACAAATTTGTATTTCCAGAAAAATGACCAAAAAAGAAAAACAAATTAATGAATTACTTGAAGGAGAGGCTAGAATGACAAAAACTGTATTGTTACCAGCTTGATTTTAGACCTGCTCATATATATGATGTTACATATAGAATCCTACAAAAAAATAGGTACCTATATTTTTATAAAGTATTTTCTATTTTTAGGCTCCTGTGTCTAGGACAGTGTCTAGAACTTACATGTTTGTTCAGTGGAATTTATTGCTAGATTTCATAGACACATGGAAGGTCAAAAAATTTGGTTTGCCTGCGTCTTTCACCCATAGTCTGTGATGGGTCAGGGGGCTCTGTTTACATTATCTCAGACAGTTAGATTTAAGCTAAGGGTAGTCACTCCATCTGTTGAGTATTTTCAATCATCAAAATTTTGGGGTTTCAGTAAACCAAATATGTATTTAATGGAATGACTCACTTTTCACATGGCTCGGTTCTTTGCCATACAAGACAGAACTTGGCAAACTATGACCCATGAGTGTATTATGGTCCACAGGTCAATTCTGGCCTGTCTCTTATTTTTGGAAATAAAGTTTTAGTGGACACACCAATGTGTCCTACCCATGTAGGCATTATCTATGGCTGCTTTCTTGAGAAGACAATAGAAATAGGTCCTTGCAGCAGAAACCATATAGCTCACAAAGCTGAAAATATTTACTATATGGCTGTTTGCAGGAACAGTTTACATTCCCATGTCCTACATGTAGTAAAGTGCAAATGTTTTGTCGAAGTATCATAAGAAATAAAGTAATGGCAAAAGTCAGGTCCTGTGTTAACACTTGAAATCCCTCTGGCCACTGGCAGACAGGTAAATAATGGTATTCAAAACAGTCATAAAAGATAATTCAGGGATTAGTGTATTGGTCGTAAGGAAAAGTAAACTTATATTCAGAAAAATACATCAAATTAGATTGTATTGAAAACTCAGGGAAACAAGTGGTTCAGACTAGGTGTGGTTTCATCTGACCTCTTAGCTAAGAAATAAAAAGAGATAAAGCTTAGAGTTGGGCCTGATCCTGATTAGGCAATGGTTGTGAATGCTTTGTTGTCTTGAGTCACAGGTCAGAGGAGGCTTTTGGTCCTACCCTCTCTGGTAGAACACTACCTCACTCTTTGTATGCTTCAGAGTAAATGATCAGTTATGGAGTTAAAAAGATTCTGGGTGACCCAAGTTATTTTAGTCAATCCAATAACCAAAGTAATCGTGTAGCAATCTAATAAATCATTCATTGATCTGCAATTATAATAAAAAAAGAAAGAAACAGATTGACTAGAAAATGATTGATTTGTTTTGATGATGTCCACAGAGGAGCTGTAATCTCTTTAGCAGTTGTTTAAACATAATTCACAGAATTACCTGCCTGCAGTCATAATTGCAAGAATGATAAAAATGTTCTATAATCTGAACTTTCAAAATCTACCAAAAAGGAAAACAAAGGCAATTGTTTTGCCAAAGGATATATTGAAAAATACCACTTAAGTGAAAATAGTGGGATAAAAATTGCATTTAAATAATGATTATAGCTATATATAATATATCTGCCTTTGGAAAACACTTTGACATTTTTTAATACTACATATAGAATGGCAAATAAAACTTTGTTGTGGTAGAAAGCAAAGGCTTTAGAGTTAAGATAAAATACAAACAAACAAACTTGGCTTAAAATCTCTGTCCTATCATGGTGAAGTAATGTTTGAAAGTGTCAGGGATATGGTGCTGGTTCAGATCCTTCTTCAAGATTGAGGGGTTCATCATCCCTTTCAACTTCCATTGAAGGAAGATTGACAGATGTCAGCTGTCAGACCTCTCAAGTAATTGCCTTTAGCTAAAGAGAGCATCTCTCCCAAAATTATGCCCTCTTCCCAGGGTAGCCCCCATTAAATGATTGGTCAATAAGTTGTATAAAGGACTGGATCCTTTGTCTCAACTTGAGACAGCTCTTAAGGGCTACTCAGGCTTCAGAGTTTCATGTAAGGTTGTCTGAAGCCTTTTTGTGACATGTCCACAACCTACATTATCCCATCCATCTAATCCGTTATTTCCTTCCCCAAAGTATTGATTCTAAGAGCACCCTTGAATTACCATCCAGCATGTTAATCTCCATCTCAGCCCTACAGTGATCAGAATAGTCTAAGAACAAACGTGTTTAGATAAGATTTTGAAGACAGAGCACCCCAATCCTGCTGGAAATAAAAACTTCATCATAGTGATAGGTGAAGAACATAGCCCCTAGCTGAAATTAGCAGGCTAACATGTGTTGGCAGAGACAGAGTGACTAATACCAAGTTACCATGTGGCCACATGTGTTTGGTTCTATTGCACCTACTGAGTCATGAAATCAAAGAGGATTAGTAGAAGTTAGTAGAAAAGATAGAAGTTGTACATTTGGGATTGAGCATAAAGAGAGCCAGAAACCCCAAGTATATTACACAGACAAGTTGCTCAGACTCCATGTAATACATACTTTTGAGTCAGCATTTCTCCCTCAGCTCATTTCTCTACCAACATGGTAGCTTCCTTACAACCAAATGATAAAGGCAAAAAAAGAGCCATGTGGTGTGTCTGATCAAATGACTGCAAGCCGAAAATGTATTATAGCTGGTAATCTACTTTGAGTTAGATAGAAATGACCTGAGTCAGTATATAGATTCATGGGCAGTAGCAAATGGCTTGGAAAATCATCAGAGGCTAAACAGAAAATAAATGAGTTAGCAAGTTTGTCAGAAACTGAAAAAGGGGAGCCACTCCACCTGGGTGGCTCCATTGGTTAAACATTTGCCTTTGGCTCAGGTCATGATCCAGGGGTCCTGGGATTGAGCCCCTGCATTGGGCTCCCTGTGCAGTGGTGAGTCTGCTTCTCCCTCTGCCTCTCCTTATGCTCATGCTCTCTCTCTCTCTCAAATAAAAAAAATCTTAAAACAAAACTGAAAAGAGAAAAATTAGAAAATTGGTGAGGATGTCTAGAATAGCAGCATGGGATGTGGTAGGCCTGGGCACAAAGTATAAATTTCTTTGCATCTCATGTTGATGTCCACTGGTGAACATCCACCATGGAAAGGACACTAAATAGCCAAGTAGAGTATGCCTTGGGTGGTTGACATCAGCCAGCCTCTTTTACTCCCTTCTTCCCCAGTTCTGGCATGATGAATAACTAAACAGAAGAGTCTTGTGGCAGGAATGGGCCCAACAGCATGCATTCCCACTTACTAATCTGATATAGGTACTGAAACTGATAGATTTCATTCTGTTAGCAACGGTTTAAACATAAACCCAGGATACAGTCTCATCCCTCAAGGAAACCAATCATTCCCTTTATAGCAGGTTTACTACATTAGATTCCTTTCACTTGAAAGGGATAGTGATTTATTTTTGGTGGGAATTGATACATATTTTAGGTGTGAGGTGGTTGTCCCCCCCCCCCACTTGAAAGACCTCACCCAGGACCACATTCCAGGGACTTATAGGTGTCTGATACACTTACATGGCATCCCAAAGAGTATCATGTTCAAGGGATTCACTCTATAGCAAAGAAGGTGCAGCAATGTGCACATCACCATGGAATCCTATGGTCCTATCACATCTTATAAAACCCAGGACTGCCCAGTATATAATAGCAATGGGGTGGCCTATTGATGATGTAACTGAAGCTCCAGTTCAGAGACAATATCTTGAGAAGACAAGGCAAAAGACTCAGTTGTACGTGCACACTAAATCAGTGACTGTTATTATATTGTTCTTCATCCACAATAGGTAGAGCAGATGGTTTGGTGAATCTCTCAAAGCAGAGAGACCCTGACTGCTCGCTCCAAGTGACTCTTAGAGAATTGCTTCTTTCCATCCCTTTAAGTCCAGGTTCTCTAGGCTTAGAAGTCATTGTTTCTAAAGGGAGAACACTTCCACAGGAGACTTAGCAAGAGTCAAATTAGCTTTAAGCTGTACTGCCACCTGAGTACTTTGAATCCTCATGCCAAAGGACAATGAGGCTTGAAGAAAAATAACCATCTGGCAGGGGTAATTGACTCTGATCATTAGGAGGAGATAAAGCTGGTGATGTATAATGGCAGTAGGGAGTAGTATGTTTGGCATCTCAGGGATCCACTTGGGCATTTCTTATTACTCTGTTGTCCAATTTTGAGAGTAAATGGATAAATACAGCAGTCTGGACCTGAGGTGTCATGCTAAGCAAGAGCTCAGACCTCTCAAGAATGAGGATCTGCATTAGCTCACTAGGAATATTAAATATCGGTTTGTCCTCAAGACTAGTTTCACTAGCAAGGCCTGCAGTTCAACTCACTGTCCCTCTTATGGGAACTTCCCATAGAAAGAGACTCACTGGAGTTCTGAGATAGCTACTCCTACGACATATATGAATCAGGTACATCAGAGCAGCCCGGTGAGTGAACTATCTTGGCTGCTCAGCTCTACTCTCCAGATTTCTTTTTAGTCGATACTGCTGGGGAATTTTTCAATTAAATCTCTCAGCTGTCAGCCCTTTCTAATAATTTACTTCGGGTGAAGAGAGGCACCTTGCCTAAGCAAGACACCTTTCATCACATGATTTAGTAGTATAACATGTCTGCCTCCATAAGCCGAAATTGGACCATGTCTCAAGGGCCATTTAGCTTGACTTCATCATGGTTGCTGAATCCTTGTTGAGACTGAATTGCAGCCCAGTTTCTCCCTGTTTGGCTTCCTTACCTTCTCCCAAAGATGTTGATCCTAAGAGCACTGCTTAAGAAATTCTGTATGCTAATCTCTGACTCAGAGTGGGTCTCCAAGACAATCCATCTTACAATAGAAAGTTACTTGACTTCTCTTATTCTCAATTTTCCCTTTCTAAATGCTGGATAACAGAGTCTACAAGGCAGAGTTATCATGGTAATTGAAGCAATGTACAACAAAGTGCCCAGAAAATTGCCTAGAGCAGCTGAATATTTAATTAACTGCTGGTTCCCTCATTTCTTCTGCCTCTCAGGGTAACAAAGTGATTATTGGCAGAATTGATTATTAACATAAATGTATCCTAGAATTCTTCTAATTTTCCAATTTTGGCAGTTTGCAAGTGTCTTCTTCCTGGTGATGTCATGTATCATTATCATTTAAAAATAGGCAAGCAACTATTTTTATTTTCTTTGATCATTGGATTTTATCAGAATATAGTTCAAGAGTAAACTTTACTTTAATAATTACTTTAGTCTGCTTTGAGAGTCTAACTCATCCTTGAAGGATAGTCAACATGGATCAGCAGAGTACATTTCCGGCAACTTGAGCCTATGGATTAAAATTATAAAGTTCGGGACAGAATCAATTCAATTCAACAATTTTGCATCTATTATTATGTAATGCAAGTCTGCCAAGGGCAAGGTGTACTTGAATTGAGGTTTAAGATATAAGTGGAAGTTGATTAGATGGAAAAAAGGGAGAAGACATGTAAGTAAAAAGACTGATATATGTAAAATTTTAGGGTCATAAAAGCATGTATGTAGATGGCTGTACATGAGCTGTGAGATGTGGACAATGAACTCTAAGGGGACAAGTGTAATATATTGAATTTAAGTTGAATAAAACATTGTCCCAGGTACCGAATATGCTTTGCTTTGTTTCTGAAAAACTATATGAGTTGGGAGAGAATTGTAATTGGCATGGACTTCATGTGGTCAACAGTGATCTTGACATGACTGCTAAAAACAAATAAACCTATTGTGCACATAGACTCATAATACTTTCTATTTATTTCACATTGGGATTGTTATGTTCAGATTAGATTATCACATTGAAGGAAGGGCCTTTTTAAACCAAGTAAAAGAAACCAGGACCCAAAACTATTTGGAAACAACTCCACTGAGACAGCAAACAGTTTCTGTGGCAAAGTCCCTGAAGAAAGCAGTTCATTCCATTTAAGGGATTGTATTTTTTGATCTATAGCATTATTTCGTAATCACAGCTGTATTAGCTCTTTGATGCTATGTTATTTCACAGCCTGTCTTGACATAGTCTGTCTTTCAAACATGAAAATTTGTAAGGAAAAATCAGGTCAGAATAACCAGCTAAACTACCAATAACTCTGTGGTCTAGATTGTTGGTCCTCCTTCTATTTAAAAAGCCTAGAAACACTGAACAGCCAGATTGGTTTGACTTGTATCTGCCTAAATAGTGCTTCCGTTTATTTCTTCTGGCCTCACCTTTTGACTGACTGTGACTTTCACATTGGTTTCCACTCCGTTCAGCTTTACCATTGCTGAGTGTTGTCACTGTTGCTCCTGAACTTTTACTCATTTTTCTTTCTTTGATTTGGGACATGTGGGCTAAGGAAGCTGGAATGGAAACATGTATAGCGGTGAAAGAGACAATATGAGATTTAAAAAAAATAGGCAAAGTAAACCTCTGACCTGCGAGTTACGTGGAAGAGACAGTTCACTGATATCAGTATTCATTCTCCATTTATTCAATTTAGGAATAGGAACTGGACTCTCTGCTGCATCTAGATGATATTAGCAATTAGAGACTCTGTTCCCTAGGTTCCCTTGCAATCAGTTTTCAGCACATAAGCAAAAGTGATATATTTATTTCTGGATCTCATCTTTGAAGAGGAAGCTGCTTGCCTTCTACTTCCTCTTTATCTTTTCTGATCTCCAGGAAATAAATCTAGAAAAAGAAACTATGTGTCAGAGACGAGAGTCATTCCTCAAACTTCCATCTTCCCTTCACAGTGTTTTTGGAAATCTCCTTGTTATAAGAGCTTAGTTTAAGCTGTACAAATAAATGAATGGGGGCGCCTGGGTGGCACAGCGGTTAAGCGTCTGCCTTCAGCTCAGGGCGTGATCCCGGCGTTATGGGATCGAGCCCCACATCAGGCTCCTCCGCGATGAGCCTGCTTCTTCCTCTCCCACTCCCCCTGCTTGTGTTCCCTCTCTCACTGGTTGTCTCTATCTCTGTCAAATAAATAAAATCTTTAAAAAAAAAAAAACAAATAAATGAATGCCATTAATCAATAAATGAAGAGAAAATAGGAAATACCATGACCAGTGTGGGTGACTCCTATTATCCCTAGGAATAAAGAGTAAGTAAGAGTATCTTTTAGGAGTGTGGTGAGAGGTGCACAATATAAATAGAAGCAAGACTTCAAAGGAAAATCTCAAGTAGGAAAGCTGAGAACAAGGAATGGCAACAATAGAAATATGAAAAATTACCTCCATTATTTAAATACATGGCCAGTGCTTATGGCAACTTTTATATGAACTTGCAGTTGGAATGGGTTGGACATCTTTTTTTTTTTTAATTTAAATTCAATTAAACAAAGTATAGTACATCATTAGTTTTTGATACAATGTTTAATGATTCATTAGTTGAATATAATACCCAGTTGGACATCTTGATGTTAGTACAGATGTTTACTTAGATTTCCAGTCTGGATTCCCTTATTGTTTTCTTGGTATTCAACTCTGAGCTGTGACAGAGTTAAGGAAGGGAGGGACTCCTATGTTATTTGAAAGTATGTGCTGTAGAAACACTTAGATTTGATTCTGTTCCTTTGCTTATTGTTACTAGAGTCTTTGAATTTCAGTTTATTCTTCTGTAAATGAGGATAATAATACCCACAACAGAGAGTAAACATAAGGATTAAATGAATAAAAATGTCTCAAAGGTTTTAGAACATTCCCTGACACATAGGAAACATCCATTTAAATAGCTTATTGTTATTAATGTATTATTATTCATAATAAAACCATAATTAATGTCTATTTTCTTCAATGACCACAGCCCATTAATGTTAAAATATCTGAATGTGGAAACAGTGCTCTCACTCTCTTTTTTATTGTAAAATTCCACCACAGTAAAGGAGAAAGAAATACACAACTAGAAACAGAAACAACGAGAGGCTTGCATCTACTTTCCTATGTTACAGTGATTACTGACCCAAAGACATTTTTAGTGTGGAAACTTGAAAGTCGATTCTCTGGAGTCCTTCAACCACGCAGAGTGCTGTGCACTTTCTCTATTTTCAAGTCACAATTTAAAATGGGTCAAGGTCCTGGTGTTTAATGATAAATGACAGTGGGAATGGCCTCTCCAAATGACAATAAATTAATGGGCAAAGACCACAGGTCTGCCTGTGTTGCTTACTAAGCTTTGAATCTAGCAAATAGCTTCCTGCATGTGTATTAGAATTATGATAGATAGATTTTCCAGTACAAAAAGACCACATGTTTATAAGTATTTATATGGACCACTTTAAGTTTTAGGAACTTTAAATGAGATAGGTAGAGCTCCGGAAGAAAGCAATGAATCACTAGAGCTGAACTTTAGCACCCGTTCAACATCTAATTAGTTGAATTAGAGCCACTTTGTAAGAGAGTTAATCAATTCTCTAGCTTTAGCTGCCCCAATGCTTCTGAAATTTGCTGATGTTATCATTACCTTGGAAGGAGACACTCTGCATTTTAATAGAAGCATTTCTTCTAAGACCTTAGTGGAATGGCAGAAACAAGCACTTAAAAATATATATAATTGTATATAACTATATATAACTATATATAACTATATATAACTATATATATATATATATAATGTATATACAAAATATTATTTTTCTGCAAATTAAGGACTTTACCAGGATAAGCTTATGTCCTTACCTGCACATGGAATGAAATAACATGTCAATCAGCCATAACTTCCTGGATGGCTCTTGGTAGACACTGTACCTAATGCAGTATCTGGCATAGACTAAGATTCAAGTAAACATTTTTAAGTATTGTTTATATTCATGGTAATAGAATTATCTATTTGACAAGCACCTAAATGCAGTGGGTTTCTAACTAAATAATATAAAGGCCTTCAGAAAAATGTTTCTTCATCCTCAAAAATATTTTTCAATAAATTCTCACATTAACTTATCAATAAAATAAATATGACAAAAAGGCACGAGAGTGCCATTTTTACCTTGATATATATATATTTCAAATATATCATATATATTTCATATGTCATATATCAAATATATGTATATATATTTGGTGATTACATATCAGGCATGAGGCTAAGGGCTTTAAATATATTAACTCATTTAATTCTTACAACATGATACAGTACTGTTATTATGATCAGTCATTCATAATTTTTTTTGAATGATTTCAAAAAATTAGTGAATTAGTCAACCTAGTAGTGTTCTGAGGATGCGGGGAATTCAATGCTAGGATATTATTTTAGAAAACTGGGTATAGGGGCGCCTGGGTGGCACAGCGGTTAGGCGTCTGCCTTTGGCTCAGGGCGTGATCCCGGCGTTATGGGATCGAGCCCCACATTGGGCTCCTCCACTATGAGCCTGCTTCTTCCTCTCCCGCTCCCCCTGCTTGTGTTCCCTCTCTCGCTGGCTGTCTCTCTCTCTGTCAAATAAATAAATAAAATCTAAAAAAAAAAAAAAGAAAAAAAAAAAAAGAAAGAAAACTGGGTATATCTAGATGTTAAGAATTTAATTACATAATTATTTATATTGCACCTAATTATGACTTAGCATTTCAAAATACACAGTACTCACCCATGTTTGACACTGTTGCACTCAAGCCATATGGGGAGGGTGTATGCAATGTAGGTACTGCAATTCACCATATGTGGTATATTTAAGAGGTGATGAGAAAAAAATGTCTTAAGGTAAAATGTGTTACATTTGTATATATCTCCAGCCTTACTGACTTTCTATACTGAACTAGCATATCTCTTAATCAGCTCATATTCTACACCCACTTGAGCATCATTAAAAAGCTACCAGGAACCTTGGGTCGGGCCGTAACTCTTGAAGCTCTGTGCTGGAATTCCTGCCATTATGTATTTGACAATTTTAATACTATTGTGTATTTATATTGCTTAATATCACTTCTGTGTGCTGTATTGTTAATCATCCCCAAATGTTACGTACCAGACACCTGCCAGTACCTAACATTGTTTTCACTGATTTTTAATTGAACTTTTTCACATTATTTTGAGATTACTAAAATTTTTAAATACGAAGTAGGAATATTAGTTCTCTATCAACAATACTGAAGTACCAACAATTCTTCATACACCAAATAGTATTAAACCAAGAAACCTGAGCTGTATTGATAGCTAACATTTAAGTCATTATATAGAAAACCTGTGGCCTAAACTTGGAGATAGGGACACTTGTCACAAATCATCCCTCCTGCCCACCTTCCCAGTGGACTCAATGGAAGAGCAAACATGATTCCCTTTATTCTGTAAGTACAGCTTTTTGAGACTCACATATTATCATCACTCATTGATACCCTGAAATTCATTCATACTCTCCCTTCTATGTCCATTCTGACAGTGTAAAGTTAGTAAATAAAAGAGTAGACGATTAGGGAAGAATTAAGAGGGATGACTTCCTGTCTTGTGTATGTTAAAAAAATAAAGGCAGTCAAGGAGATTGAAAAGTTTTCATAAGCAAAGCCCACTGGAGATTGTAGTTTTTAATGCCATCTAATCCTTCCCACCAAATTTATCCCACTTTAACCTAGGATAGCCATAGGAGACGAATGCATGCTGGGCACAAAAAATTGGGCTAGAATCAGTATACATCCACTAGTTCTAAAGGTGTTAATCTAGTAAGAGAAATCAAGAAAATTCAAATCTTCAGTAAGTATAGCCAAGGGAAAACTAATACATCCTGGTTGATAATGAGTCCAGGATAATTTAGCAGCAATAGAAATATTTTAGGATCTATGGAAAGAAAATGCTGCAGGGTCAGGGAAATATGACATCATTCTGACAGCTTGGTAGGATAGCAGGACCTGACATTATTTATTTCAGGTATGAACAACAACAACAACAGAACAGAAATCTTTTGCTATCTTTAAAAGAATGCCAGAAGATAGTATGTTTATGAAATGGAGAAAAACATCAGAAAAGACAAAAGGAATGTACGTGAGAAAATGGCAGATTGCAATGAAATACAAAATAAAGGAATATACTTATAATCCACATTGGAGAGGTAAAGGAGTAGACTTAATTTTGTGAAACAAATTCTCCAGTATAATACACTGGAGAAACTATCCTACGGTTAAAAAATACAGAAATGAAAATGCTTACTCAGGGGCACCTGGGTGGCTCAGTCATTAAACGTCTGCCTTTGGCTCAGGGTGTGATCCCAGGGTTCTGAGATCGAGCCCCACATCGGGCTTCCTGCTCTGCTGGGAAGCCTGCTTCTTCCTCTCCCACTCCCCCTGCTTGTGTTCCCTCTCTCGCTGGCTGTCTCTCTCTCTGTCAAATAAATAAATAAAATCTTAAAAAGAAAAGAAAATGCTTATTCAGCAAAGATTAGATATGACATAGTCATGTGTTATTAATAATAGCTAAAGATTACTGTGTACCAAGGACTCTTCTTTGTACCTCTCATGTATTAAGATATTTATTCCCATAATCAGTCTATAGGTTTAGTGTTTTTCCCAGCCCATTTCACAGATAAAGTAACATCAGAAAGTAAGGACTGTTCAAAAAAGAGAAAAGGATTGGGAGCATGTCAAAGGAACATGAGTCAACCTGGAAGAACTCCCAGTGGCCAAAACAGGACAATCTGAGCAACAAGATAATATTGGATCATAATCTAAAGTATAAAATAAATATACATGAGTCCCTATGTTACAACTAAATTACTGAATAGCTATATTAATGTAGGAGAAGAGACAAATCTTTTTTATAGAAAAATTTTAAAGAATTTATATGTATTCTATACCATCCCAAGGTGAAGGTTAATTTCCCTTTATCCCTTCCCTCTCTGAATAAGGGCTGCACTTAGTGACTTACTTCTAAAGACTAGCATATGAAAAGATAAAACTACAGTGAAGAAATCTTGGCCATATAATCAAGGATAACATCATCAATGATAAATCATATCAATGACACATACCCCTAAAATAATATGATGAAGAGAGCACTTTACTTCTGTGGTATCCTTCCCCCAAACACATAACCCCAGCATTACCATGAGGAAAACATCATGCAAATTCCGGATTGAGGAAATTCTACAAAATACTTGACCAGGATTCCTCAAAACTGTCAAGAGAATGAAAAACAAGGAAAAACTGAGAAACTGTCAGAGATTGGAGGGAACCTAAGGACCTATAATGACTAAATGAAATCCGGGATCCTGGCTTAAATCCGAAAACAGAAATGTGTTAGTTGAACAGCAAGTGAAATATGAATACATTCCAGAGTTTGGTTAACAATAATGTATTTGGTTGGCTTCTTAGTTGTGACATAGCCATCACTTTTAACATAATAAGTTAACAATGAGGAAAACCATGATGGGGTGTATGGGAACTCTGTAATGTCTTTGTAATTTTTCTCTAAATCTAAAACTATTCCAAAATTAAAAGTTTACTTAAAAATATACATTAATAGATTCTGTTTCCAGTATGATTGACCCTCCCTCCCCTAAATAACTATGAACTTACACCAAATTACTAAGAAGTAAAGACTACCTCACGACATTGGAAAATGAGCAAATACAGAAGATTTTTATCAGTGCTAGCACTAAGAGAAAGGGATGACTCACCCTTGATTACAATTTTCAGCCTGAGGACCAGCGATAGACATAGCAGAGGGTGGCTGACACTCCATGGAAAATCCTGTCATCTCTTTCTGGCCTTAAAGAAGCAAAGGACAGACTTCAGGAAACCACAGTTGCTACAATGTAATGGGAGCGGGAGGATCCTGAAAAGGAGAGGGTTAGAAGGAAAGCCCCAAATCTGGTATATAAACTCTTCCCAAATTTCCACATGAACCCTGAACCATACACACGTGGGCAGACTCCAGCTAAGGGTAAAATAACTGATGTGAGATTTCAGCTGACCCCAAAGAACAGAGTTTACATATGAGTCCAACTAAGTTAATTAACTGCCTGCTAAAATGATAAAATCTACAGTTTTCTCAAGAATGATAGACAACCTTCTGGAGGCAGAGGTACCTACCTACATACATTATTTGAGATTATTCTGTAAGGAAGATTTGTCTCTCTCCCTGCCCCTCCCATTTAATCATTTATTTATCTTTTCATCTCTTTTTATCTGGGTGAGCTCGTATATATTTGTTTTATACATTGAATATAATCTAGTACTATGCTATTTATTTTATCGCTTAAATTTTCCCAGCTTTTCCTATTGGGACTTCTTTCAGGTTGGCTCCTAAATACCTTGACAGGTCCTCCTACTTTTGTTTTTTACTTTCTGGCATGACGAAATATTCCTCCCTCATTCTGCGTTTTCCCTGCCTCGACCCTTTCACTGTGAGCTATATTCAGTAAGAATTACTGAATTCTGCAAGAATTCCAGCATTCATGTAACCTGACACCTAATTTGAAAAAATATATGGGAATAGATGTGTAACTATAGCCAAAAAAACTTTTGGGAAAATGCTGCCAAGGGCAATTGCGTGGAAGCAAGGAGACTATTGGAAGCAAGGAGATTTATTGTATCTAGGACATGAATATATTATAAACCTATAGGAAGTAAAATTGCACTATTAGCATTTATATTCATAGATAAACAACTACAGCAATTAAAAATAATATGTAATATAGAGCTTTGAAATTCATAAATTTAAGGGAATTTAATATAAACACTGCATGTAATGTTAGTATAGAAAAGATGAATTAGTCAATAAGTCATGGTATGAAAATTGCCTCTCCATAGAAAAGGTTAAAGTAGCTTATTACCTTACACTTTCATAAAAATAAATTCCAGATATAAAAACAACTTTAAAATATAATGATAGAAACAAACCAAACACTAATAGGAAAACCCTAAAAGAAACGTATTTAGAAAAAAAATGAATATATAGGAGAATATACTCATGGACTTTATGGAAGGAAAGAAAATTCTAAAGGAGAAAAAAAAAAGTAAAATACCTGAAAGATGAGAATAAATTCAACTGTTTAAATATCTGAAACATCTGTGCAATATGTAAAAGAGGACATAGTTGAAGAAAATACCTAAACATATATCAGATGAATGATTAGTGTTCAAAGTTTTACTGAAGGCAAATAATCCAATTTAAAAACAGACAAGTGTATAAATAAGCAATTCAGGTAAGCAAATGCAAATGGACAATGAAAATATGATTGAAATTTAGTAGTAATTAGAATCATGGTAATCATTACATCAGCGAGATATTTTTCAATCCATCAGACTAATAAAGGTTTTAGAGTCTTACAATGCCAGCATTGGCAATGCTATGGGATACCGGTGGTGGTCTCTTTCACGGATGGAGTTGTAGCAAATTTGGAGGCGATTTGGAAGATGTTAATAACCTTAGAAATGAATATATCCTAGGACCTAGTAAAGCTATTTCTTAATATCTATTCTAGATCCCATGCACAGGAAGCATGAACAAGGAAGTTAATTTTTAGTATCATTTAATATGGTAAAATATTCAAAACAATCTAAATAGGAGAATGGCTCAATAAACTCTAGTGGGATTATGGACAACTCTAAGCAATAAAAAAGATGTACATGTACTATCAAGGAAAGATTTCCAAAACATATTTTTGGAATAAAAGCTTTCAGAAAAAGCATATATAATTTATGTAAGATGTAAATAATCACATTGATAGAAATGTTCTATGGCTATATGTGTAAATGCATTGAAAGCACATAGAAATAAAGTATATTAAGCTTACATAGTTTTTTAAGGATTTGAGAGAGAAATTTGGAAGAGAGTGAGGATGTGAGTCTTATCTGACGAAGTTTAGATTTTTATAAAGAACATATTAACATACTTCTAAAATTAAAACTAATTTGAAATGATCACAGAAGAATAAACACTATTTAATCCAAAAATCCATATATTAAATGGCATAATTTGGTTAACATATGTAGCACAGAACCTGGTCGACAGGAGTATGTGATCGTTGCACATGGCATATATGAGATAGTATATGGATATGTTTGAAAATGATAGTAGGCAAATGATGGTTGAAAGATGTGCTGCAAAGACAGTAATAGTGTTTCAGCCTTTGTTTCAGAAAAAATAAAACAAAGCCCTTAAATATCTAAGAATAGAAAGATACACTTCTAATAGTAAAGAAAAATGTTTCTCTAAACCAAAATTACCACATAATTCTTAAAATCATGTCTACAAAAATCGGAGCAAGATAAAGACTCCCTATAATCTCTATAATTATATAATATTGTTCAAAAAGTCTGGCCAGTGTAGTAAGAAAGAAACCAAATTGAAATAATAAAAAAAGGATTATAGTCACATGACCACTGGAGAAAAAGAGGCCCGCATTTTATCTTTATCATTCAGTGTGATTTTTTTTTTTTAGTGAAAGAGAAATGGGCAGAATTACAGGCATTGCTCTAAAATTGTATCTAACCCTGACCACTCCCATCTCAATTTGTCATGGATGTCAGTGCATCATCATTGATGACTTCTCTATAAGAAAACAAAGACTGAAAGATCTCTGAGCCACTGAATTAAGTAATTCCATAAATGTCAAACCTCCATGGAAGTACAAAAGAATCTGTAAGCATCATATCACAGTTTAAAAAGTCCTGTGTGTTCCTGCCTCAGGTACCACTTGGATCCTACTGACTGTTGACAGTTGCCTTGAAATCCTTGTGTGTTTTTTTCAACCTTATAATATACAATCAGAAAACAGCACACGTGTCTTAACTTTTTTTTTTTTTTTTACGTAGTCCAATGCCTAACTTTATGTCTGTCCCAACCTTGACTCCTTTGCCGACTATATTTGTGTAAATAGGAGTGAGTCCAAGGTCTCTGGCCTCAGTCCCATAATTTCTGTTTCTGTACTCAGAATGGATTCAGGTTTCATGAGCACTGATGTTTATACTTTTTGGAGGGTCCTCTGTAAGAAAGAATTTAAAATTACAGATGCTAAATTCTGTATGTAAATGAGTGTGTATTTAGAATGAGAAAAGAAACTGAACAAATTATAAATGTTGAAAAGCTGACACAGACCACAAACATCACAAAGTAAAACAAAGTAATTATTAATTAAGTGCCTGGCGCACTTCTGTATTTCTGTCTGTATTTTTGGGTGCATTGTAATGACCATGTGCTCATAGGGCAAAGATTTTATAAACTTTCTGTAGAGAACATCAACAGTAAATTCAGTCTTTCCTTTAGGGTGGCAAATGCAAATTAGTCTGTTTGTTTATTTATTTGTTTATTTATTTGTGGAGGGGGAGGGGAAGAGGGAGAGAGGGAGAGAGAATCTTAAACAAGTTCCATGCCCAGCACAGAGCTTGATGCAGGGCTCCATCTCATGACCCTGATATCACAACCTGAACAGAAATCAAGAGTCAGCCACTCAACCGACGGAGCCACCCAGATGGCCCTATTTTTTATACTACTAATTTAGAAAAGCGTTTTTCAGCTTCATATTTGGTTACTGATAAGGCCTACACATTATTTTATCAGCAACTTTTTGCTTAGATAGTACTTCTTAGGGGCCAAGGAGCTTTCTGGAAATCTAACCCTTTGTCAGTTTGACAAGACCCCATATTCCCTAATTGAGTAGCTGGTCCAGCTTGGCCAAGAATTTTGGGTTGGAGTTAGACCCCCCTCCCAGAAGGGGGCAAAGTAGAGCCTAGTTCGGGTCTTGTTTCCATCACTGCCAAGCTGTAGCTGCTCCATAATTTATCATTTGGGGGGTGGAAGTGCAGTGAAGGAGAATCTCAAATCTACCTTAGACCTTGTTTTTGTAAGCACTGATTTAATTTAAAAGTCCTTGATATAAATAGATGCATGCTCATTATACAAAAATTTAAAGCATGGAAAATATAAAGAAACAGGACACTATTGCCTAGAGGCAACCACAGTTAATATTTTCATTTATTTCCTTCCAATTTTCTTTCTATCCATTTCACATAGCCGTGAACATACTGAACAAATATTTATTATTTGGCTTTATCACTTACCATTTTGTTATAAACTTGTTCCCAAGTCATTAAAATTCCCTAGTAAATATTTAATAGTCTCATAGTATTTTATTAACTGAGTACACCATAATTTACCATTTCTTGATTGCTGGATATGTAAGTCATTTTGTCACTGATACAAATAATGTTAGCCTATCATCTTTGTGCTTAAACATTTGTCTGTATCTCTGGTTATCTTCATTGCACAGACTTCTGGAAATAAACTTGCAGGTTTTAGAAATGGCAATATTTCTAAGGTCCTAGGTGCATATTGTCAAGAGTCTTCCCAATAATTTTTTCACTCCCATCTGCAGTATATAAAATTATCCATTTCACAGCATCCTTTTCAACACTACTTGTTAATTAAAACACTTACTGATTTGAGAAATATGAAATGACACTTTTTTTAAAAGTGTATGGTACTTGATTTTTTTCATGTGTTCCTATGTCTCACTTTCAACTGTATATAACTTCTTCACTTTAGTACTTTATTTTATGATCACCTAATCTCGTACAGTAGATATTGTCAAATTGTACCCTTTGCTATAGGCATTCATTACCTAGATGAATATTATATGAATATTATATATACCCAGTCTTCCTTGCTTATATTTTCCATTTCAAAAAACAGGCTCATTCCTGCTAGCCTAATCTTGATTAAAACATCACTATCATAATTGACAACCACTTTTAATTAGTTAGGTAATGAATTAATTTGAGGGGACAGTTCTTAAATGCCATTGTCTGTTCCTTCTGTTTCTTTTTTTTTTTAAATTGAAGTATAGTTGAAAAATAGTGTTACATTAGTTTCAGGTGTACAACATAGTGATTCAACAACTCTATGTATTATGCTCTGCTCACCACAAGTGTGGTCAATGGTATTGTAATAGCGTCTTATAGTGACAGTGTACAATACCATCGACTGACACTTTTTATACTGATGTCATTTTGAATGTTAGGTTTGTAAATAACTAAAAAATGCAATGCCACTGTTCAAACCAAAGGAAAATTAAATGTAGAAATGGCGTCTATCTATCTATCATCTCTCTATCATCATCACATATAGCAATGCAAAGTAGCACATGCTCCGAATGAATCACACACAGCAAATACAGGTTTGGAAGGAGGACGTAGTCATTAAAGGCTTCTATGGCCTCACTCAATTTCACAGCAAGGAAAGTTGTGACCCTTGGAGAAAGGGTGGATCAGAGAGTAAGGGAGAGGTTGAAAGAAGAGAACAAGAGGAATGATTTGAGCAAATGCTTTCAGATAGGTAAGTACATGGCCTATACAGATAAGAGGTGGGACTTATTTCACTAGAGCTGTAACTTTAGTTGTTTTCGAATTCTCTTCCCCAGATATCATATAGCATACACTCTCACCTATGCCCTGCCACTGACTATAGCCAAAGGGAGGGCTATCCATGAGAGAGAGGCTTTGAAGGGTGCATGCTCCCCCATGCCTCATTCTTCATCCTATGCACAGCAACTGTGTTCAGCTGTTTGCCTAAAGGAAACCCAAGTAAGATTTCGTGTGAACACAGGTGTGCTTTGTTTAAAGAAGTCTGAAAATCTCTGTTGAAGGGGCAGGAATATGGAAAGAAGTAGGTAGAATAAGTATAGAGAAATATGTTGGTAAGAGAAATCCAGCAGAACAGCACAGAATGTCAAACTCAATCTTGGGTAATAGGAGTTGGAATTAAAAGAAAGAGTATATAATAAGAGACATTAACATAGAAAATCCTAGATTTGATAAAAGGGAAGGGAAATTTAAAAAGGACCTCAAACTTTGAAGATTTGGGGATAAAGGGTAAAAATGATAAGAAAAATTAGAAAGAAAAGGAAGAATATTGATAAGACTCTCTTGTATAATTGAAAATGCTATGTTTGGATTTCCACAGCATGAATGTATTAGTTTGGAATTTATTAGTTTGAAGGAAATGTCGGGCTATTTAAATGGAATTGTTCAGTTGCAGCTAGAGATGTAGAGCTGTTGTACATCCCCTCTCCAGGAGAGAGGTTTTCATAAATTTTCGTAAAGATGATAATAGAAGACTTTGGTGGATATGTCTTCTACAAACGAGAGCTTAAGTTGAAAAAGGGAGGATATAATGTATTGAGCCTTGAGATGCTTCCTTGCTGAACACTGAAAAATAAATAGATCCATTCAGATAAAAGAGGCCATGATGGCATCAACAGTAACCATCTCTCTACCACCATCCCCAGCCCACGTCCAGGCTATCTTCTTTAAAATCTTGGATTGGGGAAGGGGAGCTGTAATTTTTCTGGGGTGGAGGAGGAAAGGTTAATTGCATCAAATCCTCACTTCTAAGTGTGACCTTCACATTACAGCATTCTCATTACTCTATCCAAACATTTCCTATCTCATTCCCAGGAGGTCTGAATCCATCCTGTCTCTTCAGCACTGTGAAATTAATTGCTCGAGTGTTCTACTTTAAGTAAGGACAATGTCTGTTACCTCCTCTCATGTGATTTGTGCCATAGTAGATGCTGGTAAAGTGGCCACTAGGTAGAGGTGAGCTTCCCACTTCAGCACTCCTGTGCATCTCTCTTTCGAAGAAGATAACCCTCCCAGTGGAGGAAGACCCTTCCTTACTTGGATTCACATCTGTGAACAATCGAGAAGCTCACGAAGATTCATTCATGGTGTATGATGGGGAAGTCAAGTTTACATGCTCTGGATTTACTAAGATGCTGTTTTTGATGCATTCATTCTTTTATTCCACTTGCCTTCACTTCATTGCCCCTCTAGTCCTCTCTGAATCCCAGTTCCAAATCATGCAAGAAATCTATTATACCCAATCCAGTCACATCTCTCCACCATTTCCTACTTTATTACATAATCAGTATCACATAGCTGAGTTCTTATTTTCCAAAGTTTGTGGATATTAACTGACAGGAACTTTCTCTTAATCTCTTTTTAAAGGCTTCCTAATGCCTAGCATGATTTTATGCTTGTAAGATGCTCTTTGCAAACACTTGTTCGTTTATGCATTTGTGTAAGGTGGGTTGAAATAGCAGTTATTTCAGAAAAAAAAAACTGAATACAAAGATTATTAATGAAATAGAAACTTTGGCTTTCTAAAAATCTTTGGAAATGTAAATATGAAAAAGTAATGATACTGGTATGTTATTGTTTCTCCCTTTTATTTTAAAAACCACACACCTAGTTCTGTGTTTCTTAGCACTTAGAGAAACACCGGTAGTCTAGGGATGAAAATCACCTGACAACTGCAAGAGTTTTAAGCCATCAGATACTGGTCCTGACAATCCCTCTCCCTGTTCTCATCTCTTTAGGCTGTCCTTCCTCATTTTTCATCTCTAGACCTCACTATCCTGAATCCTCCTTGTTTCTTTTCTGTTACACTGGGCTCCCAGGCTCCCTGTTTCAGACACCTGTTCATGCCCAGATCCTGGTTTATGGCTCCACCATTTATTCCATGGTTCTGTACCAATTTTGCTGATTCTTGATACCTGTCCTAATTTGAATTAAACCTGCCATACTGTTTTTAGAAGCAAAGCCCAAACTCCTTTCATTGACTTATTTGTATGTATCATTTGGAAAGATTGTGACATTGCAGAATTATTGGATTGAGTTGTCATGAAGTTAATCTGCTTTTCTCTGCAAGGCAGATGAAAAAAATTAAAAAACATGGCCACATGCAGCTAATTTAGCCGTACTATTTCCTAAGTTTGATTGGCAGAGCGTTGACGGCAGCAAGAAAAGCATCAACTGGAAAATTTATGATTTGATGCCATATATAGACATAGCATAAGATACCATAGCTAAATTGATTCAGAATGGAAAAAAAAAAAAAGAAGAAGAATCCTAGTGCTCTAACTGATTTTTTCTCTTTATATTTTAATCTCATCAGCATGAGACAAAACTTTACCTCTCTGAATATAAACTTATTAGTGTATTCAGGATAGTGTGATGGGAAGGGCAGGAGCTTTGTCCACAAAAGACCCAATTGAACCTGTACTGTCACATACCAGCTGAGTGGCCTTAGGTAAGTCATTCATCTCTCTGAATTTCAGGGTGTTCTATAAAATTCATTCTATAAAATGATCTGATATCATTTAAGTTGCTTTAGTTTATCTGAGAGATGGGTAGAAGAGACAGAGATGAAAACCAGTCTAACGAAATACAAGCACTATTTTTTCCTAGCCCTTCTAACTCCAGCCCGTAGTGCACCCTCTTCCCTCCTTTCTCGTAATCACCCCTCCTCCACTCTCCAGCTAATGCATTCAGATGAATAACCATAAAACATGGAGATAGTATTCTTTAAAGTGCAAGTAAAAGTATTAGTATACCTAGTACACTGCTTTCAAAGTGTTTTATATGGATAGATATTTCTGTGACTTGTCCTGCATAACTGACCACCTAGACTTGCGCATATACAAGCAGGCTAAGAAATGTTGTTTGTGAGATTCATGCTCTGTAAATAACCTTGGGAGCCTGGTTATTTAAAATATATTATCTGCCCTCCAGGTCAAAACTGGCCCTTCTGTTCTGGATGCCAGGAGCTACAAATCTTGCCTCCTGCTGCAGGCTGGGCTGGCCCCCCAGAATGGAATCCGGGAGGGGAGGCAGATACACATAGCCCAGGCTTCTTGAAAATAAAGGAACATGATAACATAGGACTGTAGCTTGCTCCAAACTACCTGTAGGTGAAGAAATGTTTAATTTCAAACCCTGCTGTTATTTGCCCTAAAAATATGGCCCTTACGGGGATGGTCAATTGGAAATCTCACCTGAAGGGAGGATGCTCTGCCCAGGCATCTCATTCAGGACTCCAGCCTGCTGTTTCCACAGGGCTTCCCCAACTGATGTGGTTGGATGTTATAAGTACCTGATTTGATGTAACTTGGCCTTATTCTCATTTATTACCTACCATTACCTTCATCTATGTGTAGATTCCTTTCCTCTTCTGTTTCTATTAGGTTTCTGTAATAATAATGAAGTTTTCTTTCCTTTTTGAAAGCAAAACACAGCTGTTGTGAATCTTTTGTTCAGAACACAAAGGTACTTTGGTGGACCTAAAGCTTTTCTGTCTCCAATTTCACAATATCTGTATAACCTTACTCTTCTTCTTCCTTTTCTGAAACTTCCTGTCCTGCTCTAGATGAAAATTATTTTTGCAACTAAATTTGCCTATTTCTTGAAATCAGACAAATGGCTGTATTTGGGGGGTGGTGGTGACTAGAAGGGCAGGCCTGAAAATGCCTTGTATCATTATACTCATCGCCCTCTGAGTCTCACCCAAAGTCAATATGCCTGTCTTACCATGCAGGATCTCCAGGTGAGGAGCAAGTTCTCCCCATAAGATCTTTTTTTTTCCCCCAAAGATTTCATTTATTTGAGAAAGAGAGACAGAGATAGTGAGAGAGAGCATAAGCAGGGAGGAGAGGGAGAGCATAAGCAGGATTGTGACCCTGGGATCATGACTCCGACTGAGCCTCCCAGGCACCCTGTCCCCATAAGATCTTGATGGGGCTTCTGGTGGCTTAGTAACTTTCCAATGTACAACCCGCTAACAGTGGTAGAGCTTGTATGTGAAACAAATAATAGCAGCTCTTAAAAAACAAGGAGAACATGGGAGACATAGCAGTCATCCATCTGTAGTAAGTCTGAAATTTGGCTTGGCAGCTTTTACAAAGACTTCCCTCTTCATGCTATTCTGTTCCCTGGGAAGATTTCCCCTGGCCATGGTTTCCTATGGCTTTGACTACACCCACCCTCTGAATGCTTCCTCCTGTACATTATTTTTATTGCTCAAATATGACATGGGAAAAGAAGTTCATGACCTTTTTAGGGGGGTATTTTCTTTATTATATACTTTAGTCTAAAGCCTGTATCTTATTTTCATGTATCTCCATGAAATTAAGAAACATGCAGGGATACCCACTGTCTCCACTACTACTCACTATTGTACATCATTCGTTGGTTCAGTTAGGTAATGGAAGTCAATTAAAGAGCTAAGCATGGTTTTGAAGATCGTAAGATAGTATACCTGGAAAACACCAAAGGAATAATCATAAAACAAATTCAAACAATCAAAGAATTCAGTGAAATGAAGGGAAATAAAATTGACATGCAAAAATCTATAGCTTTCATATACCCAAATAATAAACTATTAGAGGACATAAGGGTAGGAAAAAAACTGTAACGGTAATAAAAATGTTTAAATGTTAAGCAATATTGTTTTTTTATAGCTTTATTGAAGTATTAGATACACATTTTAAACGAAATATGCAAAATCTTCATGAGGAAAATCTTAGAACACTCCTAAAAGGCATATAATTAGACTTCAACAAATAACGAAAATTACTTGTTTCATGAACAGTAAGTAAAATGAAACAGACTTGAGGCACCTGGGTGGCTCAGTGGGTTAAGCGTCCAACTCTTGATTTCAGCTCAGGTCATGATCTCAGGGTGGTGAGATCACACCCTGTGATGGGCTCTGTGCTACACGTGGAGACTGCTTGGAATTCTCTCTCTCCCTCTCCCACCCCCCCCCCACACACTGTCTCGCGCTCTCTCGCTCTCTCTCAATTAAAAAAAAAATTATCAAAGCATTAATATAGAGGTTGGCATGTAACCTGTCAGAGGCCCATAGTAATGGATATAGATTGAGTCACCTGATTCTTTCCTTCCTTCCTTCCTTCCTTCCTTCCTTCCTTCCTTCCTTCCTTCCTTTCTTCCTTCCTATCCTTCCTTCCCACCCCTCTACCCTCCCCTCCCCTTCCCTTTCTTTTTTATTAGGGTACATTTTCTTTAGATTTTGAAGAGTTACCAGAAGCAATTAGTACCCCAATAGTATGAAGAAATTCTCAATCCTGGAACCTTTCAGTTCTTTCCTCAAACCATAGATTTGTCTCCTATTTACCCAGTTTTAGGATCCTGTGTCTATACTGCATCTCTATCTTTGTTTAATCATGTACTCTGCTTTGTGACTCAGCCTGATACTGCCATATACTAGGCTCTCTCCAGCAAAAAAAGGACTTGTTCAATGAAAATTCTTTTTTTTTTCTTTTTGCTGAGTCACAGAGCAAAGTCAAAAGTTCACAGGATGCTGTCCTCCATTAGATGCCCATCTGTGCTGCCTGATTACGAACTATCTAAGGATAGGGTACAAGCACTATTCAGTGTATGTTAATATGAAATTAAACAATACAGCTGTTCAGAAATCCCTATGGCTTCAGTTACCTAGTAAATTATTGTTAAATCTGTAATAACAAAATACAGTCAGTATTCTTAGACTAAACAGTACCTGCACACCTACGCATACACACGTGTGCACACACGCACACACACTTGCACGCACGCATGGATTAAAAATGAAAGGAAAGAAAACTTTATATTGCTAATAATTACTTGTAGAAACTCAAAGTCTAAGATTTAATGTTTTAAACTTGTCAGCAGGTGCTCTGTTAATGCTGAACTGAACAATATTCTACAAAATCTTGCTGTGCCCTTGGAAAAAACCCAACAACAATAAAGGAAAGGAAAATTAACTATTAAGAAACCTTGTGCATATGTTCTCTAGAACCTGAATCTTAGCATTTTCTGTTTTCTTTTCCTTGCCAAAGATTATACTTTATATCAAAGAAAGGACTGACTGAGAAAGGAGTAAGTGACACATAGTTTCTAAAGCTCCCTTGTGATTTTGCTCAGCTTTTAAAATGAGGAATTGAAGCCAGAATATTGTGCTTCATAAAATAATATTACCTATTTGTTAAAAAAGTAAAACATATTGGAAGTTAAAGTTAGAATTCCACGGCCTGTTATCATATCAGGTACAAGGTAGCTATCCTCAAAACACTGACCTTTTTCTTTTATTTTTCTGTTCTTAAAGTCCTTTTCCTTAAAAAGTATGTGATGGTTTTTATTCATTTTAGTTAGGATGCAAACAGAAGCTGTTTTCGGGGAAAATTCCCTCTAGAAATATTAGCTGTTGTTGAAGCATTTTTATTTGTCTGTTTTGGCAGTACTTTAGGATTACTGGCAAGGAGAATGCTATCCACTGAAAAAAAAGGATTGATTCATTCTGTGGTATAATTTTTTAAAAGCAATTCCTAATTTATTGTCTTTGAAATTGAGAATTCTTCCACTGGAAATGTCACCAAATTAAATACAAACAAAATGAGAGAAATGAAATTTTATTGTGACATGATTATTTTGGTGTCTTAGAAATAGATGGATCAGAATAAGAAATGAAAAATAAGTTATCACCTTGTTTTTGGCTGGTTGATACATTCTCCCTTACCCAAATGATATGTATTGTGAAGTTGTCATTTTGGAAAAAATAGATTTTAACACTTGACTTAGCACATAGGAACTCATAAAAGAGATGAATCTTATCCTTTGTGACAGTTACCTTCATCCTTCCCACTGAGTGGTGATTCATTTCCTCATCATTGTGCCTCATAGACAGCAGGTTTAGCTGTGACTCTGAGTTTGCGTGTGGTAAATGCAGGACTCTGTAGAACTCACAAGTCTATTTAGTGTGTCTCCCAGAATTACATTGTGTGTGAGGGTTGGGGTGCTTGGGTGGGGTCACAGTTTGGAAGAGTGCGTTTAGAAATGACTACAGTATGTTTGAAGTTCTCTTGTCAATGGGAAATAAAACCTGGGGAATGGGTGACAGCTTGACAGTGCTCCTTTTCAAAGAGAGTGGAGAGGGGGAGAAATGTATCGTTTTATTTGTTAGCTTACATTGAGAATAGAATTCAGAAAAAAAGATTTGGTAGTTAGACTCATTCTCCCCAGTTCAGTTCTCCCGTAGAAGCATTTTTGTATTTAAATAATCCCTTTTCTTGGCTGAAGCAACAGTTGTAGCAACTGTCTGGTTGTGGCTAGGAGAAAGTGAAAGAGGCAGTTCTATTTTCGTGGATGTTTGTGGAGTGAAAAAAAGTGGAGGAAATAAGAGTAGCCATGTAGTGTATTATGAGAGATCCAGAAAAGGTGTTGAACTGTCATAAAGAGTTTGGAAGAAGAATGGAAGGTTATTAACTTCCCAGCAAAATGCCAGCAATTCCAGTGGCTGCCACCAAGTACCCAGTGAAAGAGGGGCAGGGCACAGAAAGTAAAGTAAGAGTATTTCATGATGGTATAGTGGGAAAAGATGTTCAGTAACCCAATATTGCCTAATTATGTGTTTAACAAATGAAAGTCATATTACTGAAAGTTAAACTGTTTTATTGATTAACCCCTATATATAAGGCCCATGAGAAATATATTAAAATAAGAGTAACTTTGTATTTAAAACTCAAGGAATAATTTAAGAATCTTTGTCATCAATAAAAGATAAAAATCTACTTATCGCTTGTTTGACTTTATGCTTAGTCTTAACTGTCTCAAGTATTTTTCAGACTCTCTTCATCAACTCTCTTTGTTTACGTGTGTGTTTATTCTTAACAGCACATAGGAATTTTACACTTCTTTATCTTTCCATTTTATTTTCTTAGTCAAATCTCCTAAATTAGGGATTGATTATCCTTAGAGATACTTTGTATTCTGCTCAAGTTGTCAAGAAATCAAAGAATACACATTATAACAAAGATTTTGGTTGGTTTTCTTCCTCCCTCCCTCCCTCTTATTACTTCTCCCTCCCTCTCTCCCTCTTTCTGTCTCTCTTTCTCTTTCTTTCTCTATTTACCTATAGATTTGTAACAAGCCCAAACAAAATAAAACATGTCTTCAGTTGTTTTTATTTGACCAAACATTCAACATTGAAACTCGTATTTCATGACTGGTTAATGATAACATTTTAGGTAATAGGGACACAGCCATGAACAGAAATGTTACATTCTTACCCTCAGGAAGCTTACATTTTAGTTTCAGGATCCAGATAATGAACACTTGATTATATTAACAAAATCATTTCCAATATTATAAATGTTAGGGAGAAAAATAAACCACCACCACCACAACAACAAAAAACATAAAAAATAGTTCAGTACTGGGTGTTTGGGGTAGATTTCCTTTAAATAGGTTGGGCAGAGAAATTTTTCTGAGGAAGTAGTGTTTGAACTGACATGTGAAGCATGGTAAACAGCCATAAAGCAGCCAAGATAGAGTTTTGTAGGAAAAGAAAACTAATGCAAGTAGATGGAGAAACTGTGGTGCTAAGTCAAATAGAGAATAAGAGGCCATGTGGTGAAGTCTGAGGACAGTGCAGTGTGCATGACATGGGATTGAAGTGCAAGGCAGAAAATAAATCATGTGAGAAAATAAATCATGTAAATTGTTAGGCAGGTCTTTCTAACAGGTTTGGGGTTTCATTCCAAGTAGAATTAGAGGCCATCAAAAGGACTTAAAAAGGGAAGTCATACAGTCTGTGTTTAAAATATTCTTGCTCAGTGGGGGAATAAATAGTGGGCAAAAGTGAGAGCAGTGAGCGGGTTGTGGTCAACTAAACAATCCAAGTGACGTAACTGGTGTGGATGAGGGCAGCAGCAATAGAGTATCTTTGATTAGACTACAGATACTGTGAGGTGATAGAGTGTACTGACTAAAACCATGGAACTGGAAATCAAACTGGCTGGGTTTAAATTCTGGCTTTAGGGGCGCCTGGGTGGCTCAGCTGGTTAAGCGTCCAACTCTTGATTTCTGCTCAAGTCAGGATCTCAGAGTTGTGAGATTGAGCCCTGCTTAGGGTTCTGCTCTCAGCAGGGAGTCTGCTTAGAATCTCTTTCTGCTTCTCCCTCTCTCTGCTTCTCTTACTCCCCCACCCCTGCCCCATGCTCTCTCTCTAAAATAAATAAATAAATCTTTTTAAAAAATCATACCAAAATTTCAAGTGATTAGAAAATTGATTAATCCATTTTTGTGTATTTGCTTTTGTTTTTTCATCCTTGCAACAGGAAGAATAATAATAACCTCTAGCCTTTTTAATGAAGATTAATAAAATATTCCATATCAAGAACTTGAGACAGAGTCTAAAACACAACAATCAGTCAATAGATCAGTTACTAATGCCACTGTTTTAGAATTGATAGAATTACTGATTAGATTTGGAGGAAAAGGAGAAGAAATCAAAGAGCTTTGGCTTGAATATTGAATGAATACTCAATATACATATGATTTGATGATGATGAAAGACAGAGGGGGCTCAAGAGTTCTTTCCTGGAAATTATTCATTTGAAATACCTGTTAGATATCCAAGTACGGTTGTTGAGAAGTAAGTTGGATATGTGAGTGTGAAACTTATGGCACAGATTATAACTACAGATGTCATTATGGAAATCATCTGCAGTTAAATAGTATATAATGGATTCAATCAGAAAGCCTGCTTTGAGAAAATCTATAGGAAGAATTAAAAACCAAGGATAGAGTTCTGATACACTATCTTGAGGTCAATGGGGGAAGATGATACAGCGAGCATAGTGACAAGGACATATTTATTGTGGAGTGGGATATAAAATTTATATTAATTTTAAAGTTAAAATATGGATAATTAAAAGATGTTTTATGCTAATATGTGACAGCTTTGGTCTAGATTCCTTGACCTCCGGGGATAAACGCTCTTGTTTCTAAACTTTTAGGCATGGTGGTGAGAATATTTAAGAAGCATGCTACTTTCTCTAAGAGAAACTGTTTTCCGTATCTCACAATGAAAGTCAGCTCTGACCTGTAGATCTACATTCTTGGCATCACGAGGTCATCTAAATCCCGAGAATGGAAAGGTTTCTCAAGTAAAGAGAGGAAGAGGGCACTGCATTGTCCATATTGTGATTCCCTTTCTCCCCAGCTGTTAGTTCTTCATCTTTCACTATTAACTTCTTTTTATAGGAAACCAGAACTTTCTGTCTTTGAAAATTTCAAAATGTTAAAGAACTTGTAATATTTCTAAAATTAATTAATCTTAGTTAATTTAATAATGAAAAAGAAAATATTCAGAGATCATATTATCTCAAGATCTTTGTGCAGTATTCTATTTCTACTATTAAGGAAGTATGGTTTCCCTTTAAAATATGGATGCTCCTCATTAAAACATAATAATACTAATAAATTACATTTGTCAGGCACATACTATGTACTAACATTGTAACAACAGCTTTACAAAGATAATCTTTCAGATGATTAATATGACTCCACAAACATATTTCTGTCTGGAAAAAAAGGAACGTAAGGAGAAAAGAAGGTAAGATCAGGAATACTGTAGCAGGAGCCCCAGGAAGCGGGCGGGGGTGGGTAGAACACTGACACACAGAGCCTCAAAGTTGCCGTAGGAGTTGATAGCAGTACCAGAAATGAGACTGAGATACAAAATGAAGATCAGCTTCCCAAACTCCCCATGATAGTTTAGGTCTTTGTGTTAATATTGTTTAAAAGAAACACAATAGTCTATGATAAAAACAACGACAACAAAAATGCACTGGGTTCATACAGACCAAAGTTGGTATTGTCCTTATTTGATAACCAATGAACTTCGGGCAAGTTACTTACTTTTCTTATGCTTAAGTTTCTCCCATTTGTAAAACAGTGATAAGCATTTATGTCAGTCCATACCTGGAGGACAAAATAAGATATTAAATGAGCAGACAACTTAGCATAGAGTAAGCTGTCAGTAAATGTTCGGTATTATTACTGTTCAGAAAATGACAGGACAGTCTGATTATCTTTTATTACTTTCATTTAAATAGCAATAGAGCCAACCCTTAATCAACCTTGTAAGGGGAAGCAGTGACTCAAATATTTTGAGATATATTCAGTGTAGTTGCTCAGAGGTAACCCTAATAACATAGAAAGAGGGAATTGGAAGTGAGCTGGGCATCACAACAAGGGTAGTCTAAAGTTTTAAATTTGTTCATAGCCAAACTACACTCCCATGATCAGCTTGGTTGCATTTTTCCTAATTTTCCATATGTTATATAAGAACAAAGCATTCCTCAGTAGTGATACATCTGATGAAATACTGCGAATGTGCCCATATTATGAAGAATTAAGTTTAACTACTTAATATTTACTATAGCACCTTCTGTTAGAACAGTAAAAAAGGAGTGATTCTGAACTCCTCTGGGGAACCTCATCTAGAGATGGGTAATATTCTACTTATCCCCACTGGCAGTAAAGAGCTCTCTACTGGAGTTGAAAGAACTCTCTCAGAAACCAGACTACAATTTCAAACGGGAAGCTCTGTATATTCAAAGTTAATCTAAAACTCCAGCTTTTTTTTAGGTGGGTGGCCATATAAAAAACAACAACTAAAGCAAAACTATTTTGTTTTCCTACAAAAAATAATTTGCAAGTTAGCAAACTTTAAACCTTTGAACACTATCAAGGGCTGGCTTTATAAATTTAACTCTCCTGAATACTCACTCACATTCAGTCCTTACTGACACCAGCCAGAGCACGTGTACACACACACACACACACCCTATTGTTATAAGAATCACAAATCTCCAAGATGAACAATTACTTTCTAAGGATATCCAAAGAGCTTTGTCTTCCTGAGTCTTCTTGGCCTTTCTAATATCCAAAAGTGTTCATGCCAGCAAGGAAATACTCATGAGTATTTATGCACTGTTTAGTGCTCAATGTATTAATCTCGCAAAACTACTGAAAAATTAAAATTTCTTTAAACATTAAATATTGCATTTAATATTATTTAAACATGAAATATCTTCTAAATATTACAGTGCTTTCCTACATGCAATAAATCAAGATTTAAGTTTAAAAAATTGCATGCTTTTCCAAATAATTGACAAAATATATAATTTTATTTAATTTCCCCTAAAATCTGAGCAGAAATTATAAGTCTAATATATCTGATAGCCTAAATAGTTCAACTATCTTAAAACTCCATCAACACACATACATGTATTGCAATGATTACAAACCATATTATTATATTCTTACAGAGAGCTATAATAATAATTCATAAAAATGTGAATATAGATTCATATAATTTTTAATTTGCTACTTTTTATCATCATCATCATATCACAAATAATCATCACCATGTGTTTTTTTAATTCTTTTTGATTCTTACATGTCTTCTTGAGGTTTTGGTAAACTTACTAGACCACAAAGAAAAGAGTAAGAGAGCTATAGTTCTTCCTTTTCCAAGAGAAAATGTTCAAAAAGATACCAATATAATGGTTTTTTTTTTTTCCTTTTTTACTCAGGATTCAGTTTCAATGGGCTACACATCTGGATTATTTCACTGACATTGCCTAAAATCCAGGATACAATTAAAATAAAAAACACACAAATAAAATAAAATAAAATAAAAAACACAACTTTTCAATGTATTAATTAGCTAGCAAGAAAGAAAGCAATTCTCACATCAAAAGATTAAGTGAAAGTGGGAACCCAGCTAGATAAGCAGAGCTTTGTGCCAAGTTTGTCACCCTAAAGACATTTGCTAAACCATAAGACCTTGAGTTTTGGTTTGCACAGTGTCAGAGTACATAGAAAACCCAAATTGGAGGATATATTAATCCATGAAATGATCCATGAAACTAGGAATACAAAGTCTACAAAATTAATACTAGGGAGAAAACGAAAATAAAATAGAAACACGAGAACAATCTAAAATTTCAAGTCTAGTTATTAGGAAGAATAGGAGGGAGGGCAGGAGGAAACCCCTGAGAAGTTGGAACAGCATGTGAGCATTTAGCCAGTTTTTTGGCCAAATATGTATTACACAGTGTCTAAAAACCCTCAAGAGAAGAAATTAGTTTATATGAACCAGCCCTGGTGTCTTCTGTCTCCTGGAAAGAGTAATGCAAAGCTCTAGAGGAAACCAACTTTATCTCATACCTCAAAGATTCCCATATTTCCAAATTTTATGGGAAATGAGCAGTTCACAGTAAAAATAAGTAAGTAAGTAAATAAGTAAGAAATGGGAAAGGGTGAGCACAGGAGAGAACAAGCAGTGTATTGTGTCTCTGTCCTTGTTTTGAGACTGCTTTTTCTCACCTTTCTAGGTAAGGAGGTTTATATAAGCCATAGCCTCAGACCACGGTATATCACAGGCTGTTCTCAACCTTTCTATAAATGTATGGGAGGAAGTTTCAGGATGAGAACTTCCAAGCAAACCCCTGATGTTAAGTAGTAGCTAGAACTCCACTGTCCTCTGTCCAATGAGGCTCTTCAAATCTTTGATCTACCTTCTACAGATCAGATTGCAGCCCCTCTTCCTAATTCTGGTCTAGAGCACAGCAAGATCATATTTTAGTCATCTTTCCTCTTTGCATTTCCATCCTTTTATCATTGATAAATTTGTTCATATTTTTACTTTTGTTATGGACTACATATTTGTGTCTCCCCTGATTGTGTGTTGAAGTCCTGTTACTCAATGTGATGGTATTTAAAGATGGGACCTTTGGGGCATAATTAAGGTTAATTAAATCTTGAGGGCAGGCCCACCTGGTGGGATTAGTGGTCTTACTCAAGGAGGAAGTTTGAGAATGCTCTCCCTCTCCACATGCACACACTGAAGAAAGGCCATGGTGAGGACATAATGAGAGGAAGCCAGGACTAAATCAGCTGGCACCTTGGTATTTTGTTAAAAACAGCCCTGGATGACTAAGACATATGCTATCCACATTTGATGAGTATTTTAAAGGAAGTATCCTAATTACCTATTGCCTTAATGAGTAATTTTTCTTGTCAAGTTAGTGATAAGTGAATGAAAACAAGAACAATAAAACCGAGTTCTGGCCAAGGCACAGATAGAACTTGAGTACTCTCCTAGTGGGGAAATAAGTTGACGTTTCTTCTGTGAAAATTATATTAACAGTGTGCTGTAAAACACTTTTACTTGTTAATCCTATCTCTCAGGATGTATCCTAAGGTTATAATTAGAGATGTAAAAGATTGACTTCCAGACAGATTCCCCATTATATTTGTTAAAATAAACTCTTAGCTGGCATCTAAAAACAAAACAACAACAACAAAAAAACAGCAGCTTGACACAGAGCTATGTTATTATTTACTTTCCACTATTGGATAAGTTACTACAACGTTAAGTTATCTCCACATGGATCTTCACTACTGTTCAACAAACGCATCTGAAACCTGGCTATGTGCCAAATTGATGTTCCCAGTCAAGACCACGTCCCTCAAAGCCCGGCTTGTATGACTTCTACTGATTGGACCCTCAATTTGAAAGTCTGAGAAGCATCTCAGCATAATATGTCCTGAACTGACTTCTCTTCCCACAACGTCACACTGCTCAGGCTGACAGCTTGGATCATTCTTCATTCCCATTTCTTTCTCACTCTTCACATTGGGTACGTGGGCAAATTCTCTCAGCTCCATCCTCACTTTTTAACCTCATCTGCTGCTACCAGGCTTTGAGAAGCTACTGCTATATCTCACAGATTAATGCAAAAGCCAAACTGGACTCCCTTATTCATGCCTTGTTCCTATAGTTTAGTTCATCACCGTGCACAGAGTGATAATTTTAAAATGAGTTAGGAGAGTTACGTCTTATGTTAAAACCCTCCAGTGGCTCCCCGTCCTCCTCAGCATAAAAACCTTGGTGCTTTCAGTGGCTTAGAAGCGCTGCAGCTCAACCCCACTTCTGGCTCTGTTCCCAACACCCCTCCCCCATGCTAACTATTTCTGTGCTCAAAGCTACACTTGCTTCGTGATATTCCTTGGCCGTATCAAACATACAACCTGCCTCAGGGCCTTTTACCCTTCCTTTCCCTCTAACCAGAATCCCCTCTCCTTGACATCTACCAGACTTACTTCCTCCCATCTGCAAGTATCTGCTCAAATACTTTTTTTTTTTTTTTTGGTGACACATTCCTTTGCACCCTATGTATAGTTGTGCACATTCAGCACTGCTTTTCTCTTTCCTTTTCTTTACATTTCCTCATAACTTATATCCCTTTTCATATACTGTATATTCTTATGTAACTTATTGTTAGTGGGTTATTTTCTACCTTTACTGACTAAACAGAATTTTGGCCTGTGACAAAACAGGAGTGCACTAATTATTGGTTAGTGAATAAATCAAGTACTGGTTTATTTGTAGCATCTACTTTTTTATAGTGTAGAACTTCATTTCCTAATAAAAATCTGCCTACCCAAGTGAAAAATACACTGATGTTCTAAAGAAGTATTTTCAAAAAAAATTTTTCCAGTATAAATGTCCTTGTTCACACTTGATACGGAAGTACCACAGCCTCCTGCTTCAAAGGGACAATACATAATTTGGTAATGAAAGTATCACCTGAAGGTTGGTATGGCCCAAGTTGCTTAAGAAACCTAGAATATCATTCTCTATCAAAGACTCCAAAAAAAACCCACCTTTTCTTGATCAGAGAGTGGTGATGCAGAAAGCCCCAGTAGTGACTGGGATTCACTTTCCACCAGTCTGTAAAGAATGGAACTCAAAGTTATATTTTAACTGATTTTAGAAAAACATTGTGACGTGCCTTGCATTGTTTCATTTGTCACAAATTTATATTGCTTTTTGTATTATTGGCTATTTATATTAATATAAGCATTTATATGAGAATCTAAATTAATGATTTTATTAGGCACAAAAAAACCTATCTATCCATCTGTGTTTCTTGAACTTCCAGACCTCTGAAAGAACTATGACTCTGGAAGCAGCCCCTTTCAATCATTACATTCATTCATACTCTTCTTAAAACACTTAGTCTTTGTGGGTGTTGCTCAGAAACAAAATCATAATCACTTGTTATAATCACTAAAGAATCTCTAAATTTAACTAACCTGTATAAATTTAGAAGAAAAATATTGCTTTATTTGGTGATAGGTGTCTATAGACTCGAGCCATCTTTCAGGTAAAATGATTCTGAGGTTAAAAAAAAAAGTCAGGACTATTTTCAAAACTGAGTCTTTGGAATGGGGACATAAAGACAAATCTTCACACCACACATGCTGATACTTTTTGTCAGAATTAATTGTTTAGAGAGCAGGGACCTTTTCTTAGAGGGGTTCACTGATATTTTCAGCACCTAGACTAGTGTTTGGCCCAGAAAAAAATTTAATATATTCTTATTAAATGAGTGAATGAGCCCCAGATGCTCTTTTATTCTGACTGTTTATCATCTTAATACATTTAGAGAAGAGCAGTAGTTTATTATAGTGAGCTGGGAGGTAGTTTGGGTTGCTAATTAGATGTCCCCAAGAAACTGAATTCTCAAACCCTTATGTGCAGTGCTGAAAACCTTGCTTTGGTTTCTTTGCCATCTTTTATGTAATCATTTCCAATTATTGATTAATCTCTAAATTTGTGGTAGAAGAATTGACTTTTGAGGGCATTCTTTTTCTTTTCTTTTTTTAATTCCTGCAATGATTTACTTTACTCTTTTTTTTTAAGAAAACATTCTCCCCACATCAGCATTCTATTTTATTTCTTCTGCCATATTTATTTTCCAGTAAGATTTTGAAATTCATATTCTCATAAATTACTTTTTTAATATTTTTAATAAATTACTTTTTTCCTTCCATTCATGGCCTTAAGTCATCTGTTTGTGTAGAGTTATTAATGAGTCTTCAGTATATAATAACTTCATAATCATCCTTTGAAGTTGTGTTTTAATGGTTGTATTGTTTAAGGTATCAACCAGGAGGGTGGGATGAGGTAACAGGGAAAACATTATCTGCCATGCCAGTTGTGAAACTCATAAGAACATCAGTCCACTGAGATGAAGTCTTTTGCCCAACTGGAGACTGATTTGCTTTAGCAAAACTCACTAAAGAGAACCAACAAACTTTATCTTTTGTTTTGTTATGTTTAAACAACAGTTAAAATATTTCCCATAAAAATCTGGACATGTAACATATCTTCAGATGTTATATCTGAAAAACCTGAGCCCATATTCCTGTATGGCAACACTTTAAAGGAGGTAAAGAGCAGCTACCGTCCTTCACATGATCCAGTCAATAAAATCTCTAAATCATCTATTTTCAAAAAAGAGAGAAAGATTTAATCATGGACATTACTGTCCTGGACCATGTTGGCATTTGAGTTTGCAGCCTATATTATTGCAATCCATAATCTGCTAAATCTGTAGTTTAATACAGTCCTTTGTGAATAAGAATGTAAACATAATAATTCAGAAAAGTTTTGTTGAACACCTGCTACCGTGAAATAGACTAGAGCAAAATGCCTCAGTTCTCCAGAAGATACATTCCTTGAGAATCATAGATAGGGAAGGTCTTATATTCTATTGGATTATAGATGAAAGCAAGCCCAGAGGCTCTAAATTGAAAGTAGCAGGAACAAAATTTGGAATACCATGCAGATTTATATATCGATCTAGAGAAAACTGCAGTTTTCTCCAGAGTACTGGTCATAGAATTCTAGCAACCATAAAGTACTGAAAATTCTTTTACAGCTACTTTTATGGTAGCCTAAATTGATTTAATAGAGCACTATCAAATCAATTCATTCTCTTAACTCTTAGACTCCATTATCTTGATTTGAATTGTTGGTGAACCAGGCCATCCAGCAATTACAGGGATGCAGGGTGTATGATAGATTATCCGTAAGCCCAGCCCCCTGAAGAATGGAGGCACTTGTCTAGAAGAAATTGTGAATGGAGTTCTCCATAAATTGAACACCACTGAATGAAAAGTATTTTCAGGCACACTAAATGCATATCTTTATATCAAGGAAAGAATTATTACATATATTCATATGCATAAAAGATTGGAAATGTAGAAATTATAGTTCATATAGCAGTAGCTAAACTGAATGTACTGTTTTAAGCAATCTTTTAATATTTATGAGACAATCTTTAGCATTGTACATATATCTTTTATTCTCTTCAAGTTAAAATACTCTATTGGAAGTAAGTATGTGGTGAAGGGAAAGGCCATGTGTTTAGCATATACACAGAATATCTTGTCAATGGCTAATTATAGCAGGTAATATATACTAAATGTTTCCTATGTCCTAGAGAGTTTGCAAGAACTTTATTTTTTTTAAAAATATATATTTAATTAATTTATTTGAGAGAGAGCGAGAGTGAGAGCATGCACAAACAGTGGGAAGGAGAGGGACAAGCAGACTCCACGCTGAGTGTGGAGCCCCATGTGGGGCTTGATCTTATAACCCCAAGATCATGACCTGAACCAAAACCAAGGGTCCAACGCTCAACAGACTAAGCCATCCAGATGCCCCTCCAAAGAACATTCCATCTATTATCTCATATAACATTTTGGGTAAGTTCTTTTTGCAGGTGAGGTAAATGAGGCTTGGAGAGGTGTTAGGACTTGCCCAGGCCACAAAAGTGATAAGCACCGGAGCTGGGATTAGACTCTGGCATTCTCTAAATATTTTAAACATCTGCTTGGTTTAGTTACAGTGTCAATAATACAAATACAAAAATAAATATAGTACACATGGATCTTAAGTTTTATAGTCACACAATTACAGTCCTATACAATAAAATAAAAGTATAATAAAAAAGAATTTGCAATGCTCTGAGCATAGACGCTTTCAGTTTTTAGTTTATTAACAAACTCAATGGCAAAAGTAGTCGCTTATGAAAGTGCAAATTTTAAACTGCTACAAGCATGTGTTTTAAACAAAGGAAGTACATTTTTACTTTGCTAAGCAATCAAGATTATCAGAGCTGAAGTAAGTCAGTCTGATGCCTCACCAAACATTCTTAAGTCCAGAAAAATCATTGCTTTGATATTACAAATGTTACACCCTTGCCATTACACACTGGACGTTGAAATCTGAAGAAGAAGAGGAGGAGGGAGAATAAATTAGAGAAAGCAGAAGAAAAATGGATATGGTTTTGGCAGATATATCCAATTATCTTCCAAATATTTATGACATCCTGACCAATGCCTATCCATTATAAAGCATCTATGTACCTTTGCTCACTTCCCTCAGAAAAGAAATAAATCCTTTAAACTTCTATTTTGTTTCAGGTATGCATATTTTATAGAATTTCTTAAAGTCAACTTCATACTATAATTATCTATGCACCTGTTTTATTTTCTTTCTTTGACTATAAGTACTTTGAACCCAGACCTATGTTTTTTTAATAATTAAATGCATTTTTAATACATGGCCTATTCCAGTAAGTACTTGTTCCATTAAATTCACCTAATATGATTTACCCAGGGCTACTAGAATAATTAAAAGGCACTAAAATAAATTTTTTAGAGTAAACTTCATATAAAATTCAGCAAAGACCCAGAGCTTTTCACATGAGTGAGCTTCCTGGATCAGAGACAAAGGGTAGTTTGTTACTCATTAGTAGTAATGACCAGAAAATCATCATTTGTGAGTTTCCCTGACCGGTTCCCACCAAGTGAGGGAAAGAGGGCGAGGTGACACCTGCATAGGCAATGGGTTGCATTACAAGAGAGAAGCTCTGAGTTTATAGTGGACAGTAAACAAACTCGCCATTTGCCCCAGAGGGTGACATTATTTTTTACACTGACATTATACTAAACAGTAAACAACCCTGCCCTGGCTCTGGAGATAGACACAGTATCTCCAAAGGCTGTTTGCTATACAAACATCCTTGAAAACGTAGTCTTGACCAAAAAAGACAGTCCCTTTGCTAGCAAGCCATGCAGAAATATGAGCGAGCCATGGAGGATTGTATCCCAGCACCAGGGCTTTGAAAATACAGTTAGAAGACTGGCATCCAGATCTCAGACAGTCATCATCTGACTGTGCATTGTACTTTTTGCATCAATTGGACGATTTTGTTCAATGTTCAACACCATGTGTTGAAGCATATATGAAAAAGTACAAAATGCCTTCCTAAACATTCAGGAGAATTCCAAATGTGGGAAAATCTTCACTTAAGAAGTTGTTGAGGGGCACCTGGGTGGCTCAGTTGGTTAAGTGCTTGCCTCAGCTCAGGTCATGATCTCAGGGTCCTGGGATCAAGTCCCACATCGGGCTCCCTGCTCAGTGGGGAGTCTGTTTCTCCCTCTGCCTGCTATTCCCCCTTCTTGTGCTCTGTATCTCTCTCTCTCTCTCTGACAAATAAATAAATAAAACTCTAAAAAAAAAGTTATTGAACTACAGACAATGGAAGAAAAAACTAAAAGAACTTGATTAGTGACCTATGATCATTAAATGCCTGTCTTTTAGAGAAGGCAGAAATTAGCTTCTTTCCACCTCTACCTGCGTTTAGCTTTCCTACTGCCAATCAGTCCTTCCCACTAAAAGCTGTCTTTCTGTGAGCATGGTCTCCAGATCACTTGGAATTGAATTGGAATCTTTAGGAAATCTGTCATCTTTCAATATGTTGAGAATCATTGCATAAAATATACTTCCCTTGTCATAAGACTTAAGAGAAGTCACTGTTTTGGAAATTAAAGGTAATCATGTATTAAGGATAGTCTAAGTCTGAGAATACCTGAAGTAAGAGGAAAAGAAATCCAATCAGTATAATGAGAAAACTCCATGAAATTAATAGTAGTGAAATTGGAGTTTAGAAGGAAGTAGGGAGGAAAAATACAAGGAACTTAGAGAATCCTAGTTAATAATATTGAAAGGATCTAGGGTGACATCATTTCCAAGATTCTGTTTTGAGGAGGACTCGCTCTGAATCACACCCATAACCTTGTGTCATGTTTTTCGTATTCTTTTCTTATATATTGTGAGAAATGCTGGCATGGAGGAGGATTCTCAACCAAACCCTGAAATTTTCTTAACGTGACAATTCAGCAAAACCAGTGTATGACCTGTAACTAAAGGGCAAGTAGGAGATATTTTAAAGCTTATGGCATCAACTAAATCTCTAACATACATAAGCACATTGTATACAATGGAGCAAGAGATAAAGAAGAATATGAATAAATGATTCAGCCAAAGGATGATGATTTTTCATCTTCTGTTATTACATTACCTGTGGAAAACCTGATAAATATATCTTACACACACATACACATACACACACACACACACACACACACACACACAACTTGCAAATCAATATAGACAAAACCCTGGTTGTGTAAAAAAATCTTGGGATATGAGTCAACTAGGGAAAAGGAAGATATCTAAAAAATAATTCTATCACAGGTTTCTAAGAAAATATTCTAAATATCTAGAAATGAGCTTCAGGAGTCAGGAGAAGGTTTAGAACAGTGTTTTTCAACTTCTAATGTACCATGAAATTACTTGGGGAAGCTTGAAAAATAAGGATGCCTTAATGATACCCCCAGAGGTTCTGATACAATTGATCAGATCTGTGGCTTAGGCATACCTGAGGAATATTCTGATGTGAGGCAGGGTATTGAAGACCAATACTTAGAACTAAACAGAGTAGGAACCATTTACAGAGAGTGATTTGAGGAGTGCTTACTTGCCCAAGGAATTATTCTCACTGTCAGGCAATAGAGCTTCTCCCTGGTAAAGATACTATGTATTTGGAAAATCTTTGTTGAAATGCAAGTACTATCAGAAAGAATAACATGTATTGAAACCTGGAAAATAGTCGATAAGAAGCATTATTGTTATTATTCAGGCTGATAATTAGCTGGATTACACCATTAATGCCACAGGTTCCTATCCTGGATAGGATACTGGTTCCATATATACATTATGTACAATATCCATATTGGGAAGTCCCTGTGCCCTACTGGTCTTTAAATTCTTTGATAATTACCAGCTATTAGTACCAGTTGATGCACTTGTCATGAAAAAAAAATCCCATTTAACAATTGCTAAAGCAATTTAGACAGAGGATGTTTAAGATACTAAAAAAAACAAAAAAAAAAAAAAAAAAAACAAAAAAAAAAAAAAAACCCAAGCTATTAACAAGATGAGATGCCAAAGGCAGAAGATGCTGGAACACTGGGTCAGCAGGGGATGGCGTGGATTCTCATTATCTAGTGGAGGACTCTCGGATTCCACTGAGAAGAAGGTGGGGGCTTACAGACAGACACAAGGACAAGTAAATAAGAGGACCATGGAAGAAAAAAAATTGTTAATATATGAATTAAACCTGAGTCTGGCCTACTTAGGACTAACAGCACTTTTTTTTTTTTTTAATCTGGTCTAGATTTATGTGATGTCTGTTTTCACACTATACCTACTCTATGCAATATATTGCTAACAGGCACATAGATGATGTTTATGTTAGCAACTTGAGTTTCTAATCTCTCAGTATTGTGAGCTCATGATTGTCATAATTTTAGAAACTTGTTAAATTCAAAAAATATAAATAATACAAAGATGATTTATTGAGTTTTTATATAATACTTACCTATATGACTTAATACTCCATATTCAGTTATGTATTCTTTTTGTTTATTTTTTTAAGATATTAAGCTTTATTCTAATGCAAGAAATTGTATACAGGGACAGTGGCCCAACTAAAAGGAATGCATAGTGTTTAAATTATTAGTTCAATAAGACAGATATTCATAGAGAAAACCTTAAGGGTAAATATGTTCGAATGCATATATAATCATTTATATGTGATATATATTTGCATATCTTTATATGTTATGTATATTTATTTGTGATATATATTTTATCACATATAAATAAGTTTTATGAGCTATTTAAAAATTCCTAATCTATTTATTATTCATACTTTTTTTTAATTAAACTTTTTGTTATGGAGTAATTGTAAGTTTATATGTCATTATAACAAGAAATGCAGAGAGATTTCAGGCAACCTTTACCCAGTTTCCCTGAAAGGTAACATCCTGCAAATCTTGAGCACAAAAGAACTATTCATGAATAGGCTATTATGATGGGTGGAAATCAAGAGTATACACAAGCACATGGTTGTTTTACCCCAAGGAAAATCTTCTGAGAGCTTGAGCATTACAGGAGTCTGGAAGGCAGAGCTTAAAAGTGTCATGGCACTTGAAAGAGAGGGTTAAACAAGCATGTGGTAGATTTTGCACTCCAGACCACTGGAAAATATGTAGACAGAATCTAACTCTATTTTCCACTCAGCCTCAAACCAGTCCAATCTTTGCTTGGATTGAGGTGCTCACACTCACCCCTATCTGCCAAAGGGAAAAAAAAAAATGAGTGGCATATTCTTCCAGTGAAGGAAACATTATGTTCATGGTTCTTTTGTACAAAATAGCCATCATATAGCATGGTTCTTTTATACAAAATAGCCATCATATAGCAAAAAATTATGAGATATGGTAAGATGCAGATAAATGTGAATGGCAATCAGGAGAAGAAAAGGCTATAAGAGCAGACTTACAGTTAAGCCAGATTTTAGACTTAGCAAGCAAGGACTTTAAAACAACTGCTAAAGAGTTGGCTTTTAAGCGTGCCTGGGTGGCTCAGTCAGTTAAGTGTCCAACTCTTGATTTCAGCTCAGGTCTCCATCTCAGAGTTGTGAGTTCAAGCCTCATATTGGGCTCCATGCTGGGTGTGGAGCCTACTTTATAAAAACAAAGAGTTCAACTTTCAGTGTAATAAAAAAATGGACAAAATACATGAAACAACTCTTTTTAGATAGAGCTAGCAGGCAGTAAAAGTTATTTCTGAGACAACAAAAACAACAAAACTGATGTAAGCGCTATGATCATCCTAACTAACTTTGAGTTGAGGCATTTCTGATGATACAACAGAAAAGAAACAGTGAAACATGACAGTCTTCCTGAGTTAAGGAGACAGAATTCAAACTGGGGGTGGGGTGGGCATCTGGAAATTGTAAAGTAGGTAGTTGGAAAGCAGGGAGCTAAGCAGAGAAAGAGCTCTACAAATTTCAGTACCCTTGAGGCTTCCCAGAATTCAAAGCTACTCACATGTAGGGTTATACTCCCTGAGGTCAGGAAAAGAACTGCTGGGGAGCTGTAGCTTGAAGGAGATGTTCCAACTCTTACCAGCTGTAATTGAGAAACTTCACTGAATACCCAGGACATTCAATACTGGCTTTGCACTTTAGGAATAATACTAAATAATCCCCAAGGAAAAGGCTACTATAGAAACATCTAAGTATAAAACCATGCCTTGAATGTACCAAGCTGACCTAAATGTTACACAATCTGCCAGAACAACACTCTTTAAAGAAAGACAATAAAATACAGACGTTCAACAACATAACATGCCTATTGTTCAGCATTCACTGGAATAAAGAATACTAGACAGAAGATGCAGGGTAAAATGTGATCTAAGTCATGGGGAAATTTAATCAATAGGCACAGAGACAAGAGTAATGATAGAATTTGCATTTGGAACAACTGTAATAAATATCCTGAATGATTTAAGGGACAATGTGAAAATAATAGGGTGATTGTAGACCATCAAGAAAACCTAAATGGAGGGGTGCCTGGATGGCTTAATCAGTTAAGCATCCAACTCTTGATTTCAGCTCAGGTCATGATCTTAGGGTCGTGGGATCAAACCCTGCTTCTGGCTCAGCGTTCATCACAGAGTCTACTTGTTCCTCTCCCTCTGCTTCTCTCCCCACTCTCTCTTTCTCTCTCTCTCTCAAATAAATACAGAAAATCTTTAATAAGAAAAAAAGAAAACCTAAATGGAATTATATTGAAATATACAATATCTAAAGTAAAAATTCATTGAATAGGTTTATCAGCAGTTTAGATACAAGAGTAAACTTTGCAACCTAGCAGTAGAAATTACCTAACCTGAAGCAAAGAAATAAAGAAGTTTGAAAAATCATTAAGCCAGTCTTAGTCACCTATGAGGTAACATCAAGAAGTCTAATATAAATGTCCAAAATGGTGGTGTTCGAAGAAACAAGAAAGACTTTTCAAATATAATGAAAATTATAAGCCTATAGAACTGAAAAACTCAACCACACACAAACAAGAGACCCAAAGAAAACCACACACAAGCTCATCAAAATCATATTTCCAAAAACTAACAGTAACATGAAAAGCATAAATGCAGAGAAAACAGACCAATTAGATATAAGGAGAAAAAATAAGACTATTCCCTGACATCTTTGTAGAAACTAAACAAAGCAAATAAAAATGTCAGGAAAAACAAAAACACTTTCAACCTATTATTCTCTGTCCAGTGAAAATATCCTTCCAAAATGAAGGTGAAATAAAGCTTTTTACAGATAAATCAAAGTTGAAGGAATAAGTTACCAGCAGATCTATACTATAAGTAATATCAGAAGAGATCATTCCTTCAGAAGGGAAATGACAGTACATGAAAACTCCAATCTGCCAAAGGAATAATGAGGACCATGAATGGAGAATAAGTAGATTTAAAATATAAGACTTTTTTCCCCTTCATTTAAAATAATTCTATAAAAGATAATTGAAAATTTAAAGCAAAAGTAATAACAATGTATCATTCATAACAGCTTTATCATCGCCTAAACAGGAAAAACATGGTCCAATAACAATTGAATTTATATTTTGTGATACATTTGCAAAATGGAATATCACACAGCATTAGGAAGAATGAATTATTGTTACATGCAGTACTATGGATGAGTCTCATAGACAAAATGGTGAGCAAAGGAAATGAAATACAAAAAAGAATAATTCTTATGATTTCATTGAAATTAAATACAGGCAAAATTAATTAAAGGTGTTAAAAGTCACAATAGTGGTTGCTTCTCGGGAGGGTTTGGCTCAGATGCATTAAAGAAAATTTTGTTTGTTTGATATTTGGGGGTTCTTTATCTGGATAGTGATTATCTTGCTATATACATATGTAAACTCCTAAAGCAATGTAAAGAATATCAGTGCACTTTAAACACAAAACTGCCATCAGATATGGTTAGGAAACTATTTGGGATTCCAGGGATGCATTTACAAAATGCAAAGAAAGTAACACAGTGAGAGATACCCCCTTATTCTTTTGATTGTCATCCTTAATCTGGATTTGAAGAATGGAACCTTAACCATTTTGCAACCCTGAGAAGGACCAGACTGAGAATGAATCTTACATGGGAAGGCAGCAGAACAGAGACGTCAAAAAAACCTTTGCCTCCTTTGAGAACCTTGGATTGCTACATAACCATTTGTGGAATCTGATCTACCTCTGGTGTGTTTGCTGAATGCTATAATAAACGTTTTCATTATGTTTTTAAAAATAGAAAAAGCAATGCATTTAGTTAGTTCATGCAAATATCTGTGTATAAAAAAACTTCTAGAAGTTGGAGATTATGATCAATTAGATCAGCATTCTTTGCTGTTTGTTGATCATTTCCCTGTACTTTATAATATTTAAGTAAATTTTATGATTCTTTTAATTTGAATTTAAAATGTTTTATGAATCTTCAGGCACATATTTTCCCACAAGTTTCAATCTCCCAGTGTCTGCACCGAGGGTACACTCTTTATAATACCCACATGGTGTTATTTCTTATTATCTAATAAATCTTGGTTCCTCAAATTAAATAGCACTTTTTCATGAGAGTGAAAAATTAGTACTTTGCCTCTGTCTTCTATTTTCTTGTTCTCTGGCTAGACTGTTACAGTTATTAAGGCTAGGGAGTGGGGAAGGTGGGGGAGAAAATTGATCCATGGTATTATTACCTTCCCCACTGGATGACTAGATGTCAAGAAACGTGTAGTTCAAAACTGACTTCTGAAGAGTCAAGTTTGAAACTTGGTGATTAATCTTAAATAATATTGACATAGATAACTTCAACTTTTCCGAAGTCTGTCTTCCAGACAAAATTGGTTATTGATATTTTTATATTAATATTATTAGCAACAAATATGACAATGCTCTTGTTTTGGTTTTGCATTAAGAAACTATTTTAGATGCACCCTGTTGACTTATTTCTTGTTTATTTCTGCTATCATGTTTTCCCACATCAAAATTTTCAAGCAAAAGATAAAGATTTTATTTTCATCTTCTTCATATGTTAGATTAACAAATGAAAATGAAACTGCTGAATGAATATTTGGCAATATATAATTGATGTAGCAACAACAATATATGTATACTCTAGATGCTCAGAGGAAAGTAAGTTCAAAGAAAGATAAAAAAAATAGTTGAGTATGATGGATCTTGGTGCAGACATTAAAATAAGTGACCATTGCCTATTAAACTTGGCATGATAAATGAGATAGAGAGTAAAAATTATATTGGGAACTGAAAATGTGAAGTCATCCAAAACTTGTAAATATGCAAGAGGTACTGAACATCCTTCTAATGTTATACTGGAATGTTGTCTAACAGACCCATGCAAGGACTATTAGAACTATTTAATTGTGTAGCATAATTATGTAGCAAACACTTGTTTGACCTACTCTTTCCATTGATTAGAATAGACTCTGTGAACGTATGGGGTAGTGTGTAGATTTTGTCTACTTGAAATTCAAATGATCTCTGTCCAGTAAAAATAAAACCCCAAAGTTAGTTTATTGCCATGTAAGACATTACTCACTTTGCCTCTAATTTTGCAAGCTTATTTTAGTATGTCTTTTCTGGGAGCATATATGAAATCTCCTTTTTCTAATTCTTTGAACCAACTCTACCAACCAGCTTGTTTCCTCATTAATTCATTCATGAATTCATTCTGTATTTATATGTCATGTTTTGAACACTTTTTCATAATTATACTTTGACAAAAGAAAGGGAAAATATTGAGTACTGAGTATCAGTACTTCCTGCACAAAGTATGTGTTTCTTCTATGTTCTTTTAAATTAGATGGTTTTTACGGTGTTATGTGTCTTCTGGTCTAAAATCTATAATGGCAGGGCATTTGCTGTTTCTGCAAGACAGTCCATTCAGTTTCCAAACTGCTGATCTATTAGTGATGTTTTCCTAATAATAAGCCAAATTTCTCTGCTTTGTAATTTAAAATTTTCATTCCTGTTTTTGAGTTATGAGCTACAAGGACTATGTGTACCTGTTTTCTGATATGCCAGCTCTTCAAATCTTTCTAGCAATTATGGAGTTTGCCTCAAATTTTCTCTTTTCTAAATTAAATACCTCTAATTTCTGTAACTGACTCTTATTTGAAATGATATACAAATCCTTAGTATCACCCTAATAGTTGCTGCACCAGATATCCTCAATTTACACTAATTTTTCTCTGAAGTTATGTTTAAAAACAGGAGCAAATACTCTTGTTGGGAAATAAGAACAGTATAAAATGCAACTGGATTTAGGAATTTTGAACTTACTCGTCACCCATGACAGAGAAACCATAAAGGAATAAAGTTCATATCCCATTAAAAGCAGCTTATTCTGAGTTTTTTTTTATTTAAAAAAAATGACCAAAATTTCTTAATATTGTTATTTCATTTTTCAAGTCTTCTGAGAGATATATACCGTGACATCCCATAACCAGGTCTTATTTTCATTAATAATAGCAATCATAGAATAACACATATAAATGCCACTTCCTCAGAGAAAATCCCCTGACCAGCCAATCCAAATCAGATATTCTTATTTTTCTCCTCTCAGCAACCTTGTTTTTATCACAGTAAATCATCTCTCAGTGTGTGTGTGTGTGTGTGTGTGTGTGTGTGCTGATATACTTGTCTTAAGATAAATTAAAATTCCATGATAATAGCAAAGGTAAATATCAATATTGTCCACGTTTTACAAATGAAGAAATGTTTGCTCAATAAATTAAATTTATTAAGACCACACAGTTCTTGGGCACCTGGGTGGCTCAGTCAGTTAAGGGTCTGCCTTCAGGTCAGGTCAGGATCCCAGGGTCCTGGGATTGAGTCCCTCATAGGGCTTCCTGTTCAGCGGGGAGCCTGCTTCTTCCTCTCCCTCTGCCTGCCACTCTGCCTACTTGTGCTTGCTTTCTCTTTGTCACATAAATAAATAAAGTCTTAAAAAGAACAAAAAACAAAGATAGAACTTGAATATACTCAAACCTGCTTCTTCCCAATAAAGCAGATAGACTAGTCTTACAGTTTGAGCATCCTTCCCAACAGATCTCATAAAGAAATAATTATAGAGATTTAGCAACAATTTGACTATCTTAGACAAAAAAAAGCACTGCCAATACTTGCTCTTTTAATTGTTTTAAATGTAAAGGGATATAATGGATATAACAGTAATTTTAAAGTTAGCAAAGTAAATTATTTCAAAAATTAGGGGTAATTATTTCAGTATGAGAGCATGCTCATTTCTATTGAGTTCTTTTTTTCAAACACACTTTTGATGTTTTTTATTTTCTTCTATTTGTTCAAATTCTGAATAAGCGTTTTTTCTTTTCCATTTATAAGGGCAGAGTTTAATAATTTTCTTAATTTTTAGAAAATGTTCCCAGCCAATGTAATTACCATACAGTTTATAATAAAACAATTCAATTTTGCTCTTTAAAATTACCTTTACATCATTTTTAAATATCATATACATAAATTAATAGAAGTACTTATTTCAACTACTTATCATGACTTCTTTCTTGTCTATATAAAAGACAGGATTTGACTTTTCTTTAAAAGAATATTTAATAACATAATTATGGAGCCCAGTATTCTTAAAGGCATATCTAACCCATAGGAATTCTCAATTTTCAGCTTCTCAGCTTTCTCAAAACATTTCAGCCTATTTAAGTGATTCACTTTCTCACATTTTATATTTAATGTCCTTGATTTATCAGTGCTCATAGCAAGGGATAGTATTGGAAAGCCTCCCCACCAAAACCCCTCTTCTCTGTAGTCAGATGGTTTGGAGTGCTTTGTTATTTAGAATTCTACAGTCCTTTTTTTTTTTCCACAGATTTCTGTTGAATTTCCATCATCAAGGCTGAAACAAAGCAGTTTTGTCAGCTACCCTTATCCCTCTCTCTGTAAAATTTTCAAAAGGTAATAAAGGTGAGGTAGAGAGTCAGCATAGGATTGAAGGCCCTTGATGAAAACAAATCGTCTGGTGCATTTGAGATAAATGTCTTAAAGCAAATGGAAGATATACTTATCCCAGCCAAACCCTGAATATCAGGGCAAGGAAATGCATTTCTAGATACCATGTGAGTAAATACATGAATTTTGTTTCCATTTCATAAGAATTCTTAATAGAGATATTTCATAAATGAGAAACCAAAGTGTAGAAAATTGTAGTAAAATAAAGGACTTGCCGCAGAAGAGGTAGAGCTTTTTCCACAACGTGGGGAGAAAGATTAACAATAATGGGAGAAAATAGACTTTAGACCTAGAACCACTCTCCAGTTGGTGACATATTTAAAACTGAAGGAAACCTGGACCTGTAATTGTAGTTGGAGGCATGTACTTTGCTATAAAGATATTAGACTCTATAAATCTGTTCAAAATGAGGTGTGTAAGAGGAGAGCAAAGAAGAGAGGGTAGATGATGGTTTCAGTTTTGGAGAGCTGCACTTAAATCTATTTAGAAATTTGTTAGGGTGTGTGTAAACAGCTGGGACCTCAGAAAAAAGTGTGCAGGTAAATGTGTAATTATGGGAATTTTCAGAACCTAGTAGTAGCCAAATCTTCCATTGAGGATGACCAAGCTCACAGTACGTCGGGTAAAAAAAGAGTACATCAAGCAGAGTAATTTATGAATACCAATATGCTAATGCAGGCCAAGAAAAAGAACAAAAGTTTATCACATGATATTTTATTAAATTTTGTCATTATTTATAGTATCAGATAAAAGGAAAATGCTATTAGTGTTATAAAAGTTATAAAAGAAAAATATTGATTGATAAAATTATAGATGTGGATGACAAATTCATGGTGGGAATGGGTTAGAGATAGGGAAAGAGACTGGAATAAGTCAGTTTATAACAGAGCAACCAGAGTCCAATATCACAACCAAAAAATTGACAGTGGTATAATCTATTATGCATGTGTGCTTAGTTCTCTGCAACGTGTAGGTTTCTCTGTCTGTCACCATAGTCCAGCTTCAGAACAGTCTCGTCACCACAAGGGGATGGAGTTCCTTCAGTAGATATTTGCTGCCAAGGCCAACCCCAAATCTCATCCCATGCTCAGTCGAAGCAAAGACCCCAAGGAAACAATGGATATCAGTCTCAGCTCAGTGAAGGGCAGTTCTTTCTCCCATAGAATTTTAGTTCGTCTAGCCTTCTTTGTTTCTACAGCTCTCTGATGTCTTCAAAAAAGTATGGTTTTTTTTTTGTTTATCAAGGCATTTCTACTTATTGTAAAAAAAAAAAAAA